>NC_080771.1:25103372-25414394 GCF_020826845.1 Diceros bicornis minor
TCGTGTGTGGTGGGAGAGAGAGGCTTGTTTTTTTCAGTGTCAACCTTTTTATTTTTGTCTGATTGTTAATAGTAAAGCATGAAAAATACAATTAAACAGGAGTAGACATATCAAAAGGCATAAGACCTCTCATAATCCTAAACCCACCCATAAATCCTAAACCTACTATTAATGGTCTCAAATATTTCCTTCAGATTTTGGAATGTGAATAAGAAAAGATACATGCATATGTATGAGAATTCCAATTGCTCCACATCTTTGCTAAAACTAAATATTCCTTGTCTTTTTCATTTTAGCCATTCAGGTGTGTGTGCAGCTCGTCTCACTGTAGTCTTAACTTCAGTTTCCCTGATGACTCAGGAGACTGAGCAGCTTTCACATGTTTATTGACCTTCAGGATGTCCTGTTTAGTGAAGGGCCTGTTCAAGTCTGTTGCCCATTTTTCTATTGGTTTGTTTGACTTTTTCTTAATGATCTGTAGGAGGTCTTTATAAAGCCTAAACAGAATTCCTCTGTTGGTTATGTGTTGTGAATATCTTGAGCTCCGTGGATATTTTCACTATTGTTAATGGTGTCTTTTTAATAAACAGAAGCTCCCGATTATAAGGTTGTTCAATTTATAGTTTTTCCATCATAATTGACATTTTTTGGTGTATTTAAGAAACCTTTGCCCACTAAGATTTTTTTCTAAGATTCTAAGATTTATGCTCCTGAAGATATTCCCCTAGGTTTTCTTCTAAAAGCTTTGTAGTTTTACCTTCCAACTTGAGATATATAATTCAGCTGAAACTGATTTTCGGTTGTAGTCTGCTAAGAGTAGAGGTTAAAACTCATTTCCTGGATATCGAGTTGACCCAGCACCATTTATTGAAAGGACCATCCTTTCTCCATAGCCATGCAGTATCCCTTTGTTATAAAACTGTATACATGTTTTGGATTCTGTCTTCTGGTTCACTGGCCCATTGTCTATTCTTGCACCAAGATCACACTGTTTTCATTACATCAGTCTTTTAATGTCTTGGTTCCTGGTAAAGTCCTCCAGCTTTGCTCTTCTTCCAGATTGTCCTGGATATTCCAGATCCTTTACATTTTAAAAAAAAATTTTAGGATCAGCTTATCATTTTCCACAAAAAGACCTGCTGGGGTTTGATTGGGACTGCTTTGACACTGTATATCAGTTTGGGAAGAACTGACAACTTTATAGTACTGACTGTCCCAATGTATGCACATAATATATCCCTCCATACATTTTAATTTCTTTCAATAATGTTTTCTAGATTTCAGTATAGAAGACTTGCATATTTTTTGTTAGATTTATTTCTAGGTATTTGATTTTTTGAGGCTATCATAAATGATATTGTTTTGTAAATTTCATTGTCTATTTGTAGCCAATATATAGAAATACAATTTATTTTCCTATATTCACCTTATATCCAGTGACCTTGCTAAACTCATTTATTAATTCTAAAAGTTTATACATTTTAAAATTTATTGTGGGGGCTGGCCCCGTGGCTTAGCAATTAAGTGCGCGCGCTCCGCTGCTGGCGGCCCGGGTTCGGATCCCGGGCGCGCACCGACGCACTGCTTCTCTGGCCATGCTGAGGCCGTGTCCCACATACAGCAACTAGAAGGATGTGCAGCTATGACATACAACTATCTACTGGGGCTTTGGGGGAAAAATAATAAATAAAATTAAAAAAAATAAAATAAAATTTACTACGTATACCATCAGGTTGTCTACAAATAATGGAAGTTTTATTTCTTCCTTTCCAGTCCACATGTGTTTTTAAAAACAACGTTTTTGAGTATAAATGCCGTAAAATTCACCCATTTTAAGTGTACAATTGAAGTTTTTAGTAAATTTACCAAGTTGTGCAACTATCACCGTAATCTAGTTTTAGCACATTTTTATCACCTGAATAAGATCCCTCATGCTTGTTTACAGTTACTGCTTCAGCAACACCCCACACATTTTTTTTTCTTTGTGAGGAAGACTGGCTCTAAGCTAATGTCCATTGCCAATCCTCCTCTTTTTGCTGAGGAAAATTAGCCCTGAGCTAATATCTGTCTCCATCTTCCTCTATTTTGTATGTGGGATGCCGCCACAGCATGGCTTGATGAGTAGTGCGCAGGTCCACACCTGGGATCCGAACCTGTGAACCCCAGGCCGCAGAAGCAAAGCATGTGAACTTGACCACTATACCACTGGGCCAGCCTCTCCCACACATTTTTGATACGTCACGTTTTTATTTTCATTCAGGTCCAACTACTAGTTTACTTCCTGATTTATTCTTTGACCCATGGGTTATTTAGAAGTATGTTATTTTCCAAATATTCGTGAATTTTCCAAACATCTTTCTGTTATTGATTTCTAATTTAATTCCATTGTGGTCAAAGAACATATTTGTGTGACTTGAATCCTTTTAAATGTATTGAGACTTCTTTTATGGGCTCAGAGTATGTTCTAAGTTGACAAATGTTCCATAGGCAGTTGAAAAGCAAGTGTATTTGACAGATGTTGGGTAAAGTGTTCTATAAATACCATTTAGCACAGATTGGTCCATAGTATTATTCAAGTCATCTTTATCCTCAGTGATTTTCTGTCTACTTGTTCCACCAAATATTGAAAGATGGGTGTTAAAATCTCTGGTTCTTGTTGTGGATTTGTCTGTTTTTCCATGCAGTGCAATTACTTTTGCTTTTTATTATTATTATATTAATTTTTTTAAATTTAATTTTGTGTGTGTGTGTGAGGAAGATCAGCCCTGAGCTAACATCCAATCCCAATCCTCCTCTATTTTTGCTGAGGAAGATTTGCCCTGGACTAACATCCATGCCCATCTTCCTCTACTTTATATGGGACGCCGCCACAGCATGGCTTGACAAGCGGTGCATCGGTGCGCGCCCAGGATTCAAACCTGCAAACCCCGGGGCCGCCCAAGTGGAGCGCACGCACTTAACCGCCGGTGCCAGCGGGCTGGCCCTGCTTCTTTTATTTTGAAACTCTGTTATTATGTACATAAATGTTTAGGATTGTTACATTCTCCTGATGAATTGAACTCTTTAACATCATGAAATAAACCTTTTTACTGTCAATAATATTCTTTGCTCTGAAATATACTTTATCTGATTTTGATACTGCCACTTCAGTTTTTAAAAAAATCCATAATAGCATGGTTTAGCATTTCCATCCTTTTTCTCTTAAACTATTTTTGTCTTAAAGTGGGTTTCTTGTGGGTCGAATACAGTTGGGTCTTTTTTTGTTTTTTAATCTAATCTGACTTTTAACTGAGATGTTTAGACTACTTACATTTAATATGATTATTGATATGGTTGGGTTTATGGCTTTCTGGTGGATTGACCCTTTACATCATTAAGTGTACAACTTCATCTCTAGTAATGTTTCTTCATCTCTAGTAATTAAAGTCCACTTGCTACGATATTAGTATAGCTACACAGTTATATTAATATTTTTACTTTCAACTTTTTGATGTCCTAATATTTAAGATGTGTCTTTTGTTAGCAGCATATAGTTGTTAGATTTTAATCTATTCTATCTTAGTCTTTTAATTGTAGAATTCAGTCCACTTATATTTAGCATAATTACTAATATATTTGGGTTTATATCTACTATATTACTTGTTTCTTGTTCCCTTTTCTCTTATTTCTTATCTTCTTTTGGATTATTTTAAAAGATATTATTCCCTCCTCTAATGACTTGTTAATTATACATTCTTTTATTATTCTTTCAGTGGTTACTCCTACAGATTGAAATATGCATTTCTGACTTAATAGTGTAAAACAATATTCCTGTGATCACTTTTCCAGTGAGGCTAGAACTTCAGAGCACTTTAACTTCACTTGCCTCCTCCTAACTTTTGTGTTGTTCTCTTAAGACATTTTAAGTCAATATATATTTTAAAGACATTTCTATTGCTTTGTGCAGACAATATTTATTTATATTTAACCATATATTTACCCTTTCTAGTGCTCTCCATCCCTTCATGCATTTCCATATCTCCATCCATGATCATTTTTCTTTTGCCTGAAGATTTTCCTTTAGGATTCCTTTTGTGCAAGTCTGATGATGACAAATTCTCTCAGCTTTTGTTTATCTGAGAACGTCTTTATTTTAAAGGCTATTTTCATTAGGTAAAAAAATTCTATGTTGGCAGTTTTTTCCATCCCAGAACTTTTTTTTTTTTTATAATTTTTATTTATTTATTTTTTTCCCCCAAAGCCCCAGTAGATAGTTGTATGTCATAGCTGCACATCCTTCTAGTTGCTGTATGTGGGACACGGCCTCAGCATGGCCGGAGAAGCAGTGCGTCAGTGCGCGCCTGGGATCTCAACCTGGGCCGCCAGCAGCGGAGCGTGCACACTTAATCGCTAAGCCATGGGGCTGGCCCTCATCCCAGAACTTTAAATATCTCTTTTCCTTGCCTTCTGGCTTCCATCATTTCTGATGAGAAGTCAGCCATCAGTCTTAGTGTAACAAAGCACAATGATCAAAATCAGGAAATTAACATTAATACAATGATTTAATCTACAAATATTATTCAAATTTCACAAGTTCTTCCAGTAATATTCTTTAGAGGAAAAAATAAATAAATTTCTGGTCCAGCATCCAATCTAGGATCACACACTGCATTTAGTTATCATGTCTCTTTAGTCTCCTTTAATCTGGAACAGTTCCTTAGTCTTTATCTTTCATGATGGAATACAGGACAGTTATTTTGTAGAATGCTCTGTTTGGGTTTGGTTGATGTTTCCTCAACATTAGATTCAGGCTATGCATTTTTTTTTGTTTTGTGAGGAAGATTAGCCCTGAACTAACATCCATTGCCAATCCTCCTGTTTTTGCTGTGGAAGATTGGCCCTGGGCTAACATCCATGCCCATCTTCCTCTACTTTATATGGTACACCACCACAGCATGGCTTGACAAGTGGTGCGTCGGTCCGCACCCGGGATCTGAACCCACAAACCCCGGGCTGCCGAAGCAGAGCACGCAAACTTAACCGCTATGGCACTGGGCTGGCCCCAGGCTACGCATTTTTGACAGGAATACCACAGAAAGGATGATGTGTCCTCAGTGCATCATATCAGGAGGCACACGATGCCTATTCATCCTATTCCTGTTGATATTAACTTGGATCATGTAGTTAAGCTGTGTCTACCAGGTTTCTCCACTGTAAATGATGTTTTTCTCTCTGTAGTTAACAAATGATTTGCGGGGGAGGTACTTTGAGGATATACAAATACTCAGTTCTCAAAACACAAAAAAACAAACTAAAACAAACACAGGAAACATTCACCCACTAATTTATGCATCTATTGATGCTTCTTGCCTGAGTAATTATTACACCGGTGGTTGTCAAATGGTGATTTTCTAATTCTATAATTCCTTCTACATTTATTAGTTGGAAGTCTATGGAATGTAGGGTTTTTTTTTTTTGGTGAGAAAGATTGGCCCTGAACTAACATCTGTTGCCAATCTTCCTCCTTTTTTGCTTGAGGAAGACGGTCCCTGAGCTAACATCTGTGCCAATCTTCCTCCGTTTTGTATATGGGATGCCACCACAGCATGGCTTGATGAGCAGTGTGTAGGTCCGCACCTGGGATCCAAACCTGTCAACCCTGGGCAGCTGAAGCAGAGGGTGCAAACTTAACCACTATGCTACCAGGCCAGCCCCTGGAATGTAGTTTTGATAAAGTTCCATCTACTTCTCATTTGCATCTGTTTCTAGGGCCGAGCCCTCTAGGGCTGTCAACTGAAATCCTGGTGTATTTCACTGGAGTCTCTCCTTTTGAGAAATCTTGAACTCTAATCTTTATCTTCTCTGCACTGTGATTCTGCAAAATTCTGCTCTGCTTTACAGAGGTTTGGGCTTAGCTTTTTAGGCTTCCATCTTGTAAAGTTTCATATTTAAGCAAATGGCGTTAAGCCTGAACATATATTTGAGGCCCCTCAAGCCTTCAACTTTGTCACTCCAGCCCATGAAACTATAAAAAACTCTGCTAATTTCTCCTCCTCCCACCTGCACCCTTCTGCCTGGGGAAAACCTACATCCTCAGCCTCTTGCCTGAGTCAGCAAATGCAAGTGGCTGCAGATTGTCAGCTCACCTCTCCATGGTTCTTCCTTCTCCACAATCTTAACCCCTCTGTCACTGGTGCTTCTGCAACTCTCTTAAATCAGAAAAATCACCTGTTTTGCTGGCTTTTCTAGTTATTTTCATTGGGAATGTTATTCAGCTGCAAACTACTCCATCCTACCCAGAAGTGGAAGTTCTACATTTTCCTTTTGGGGGGCTGCATAGTATTGCATCATTTTATTTATTTATTTTTTTGTGTGAGGAAGATCAGCCCTGAGCTAACTTCCATGCCAATCCTCCTCTTTTTGCTGAGGAAGACTGGCCCTGAGCTAACATCCATGTGGATCTTCTTCCACTTTATGTGGGACGCCACCACAGCATGGCCTGTCAAGCTGTGCATCGGTGTGTCCCCGGGATCCGAACTCAGGCCGCCAGCAGCGGAGCGTGCACACTTAACTGCTACGCCTCAGGGCCAGCCCCGGGGTGTCTCACTTTAAAATTTAACTTCTCCTCTATTTATAGCTGTTTAGTTTCTCATTAGTATAAAGATTATAATAATCATCCTTGTAGGTATACTGATATACATGAGTTCAATTATTTTCATAGGATAAATTTATAAAAATATAATTGCTAGATCAGAAGGTATGATGATTTACAATTTTTATAGGTATTGCCACATGGCCCTTTAGAAAGACCTTGCACTAGTCTGAGCTGATAGTTAAGTGAGTGCGTAATAGATGACCCTGGAGTTATTTTGAGTGGTCATTATCCTCTCTGCTTCCTCAGGTGCCTCAGAAGTCTTCCAGCCCTCTCCGTTTCAGCCGCAGCCTTCTGTGGTGAGTGGACAAGGCAATCCACAGATCTGGAGTGTGGTGCGGGGCAGCCCTGTCAGGGCCCATGTCTTGTCTTGGTACCGGCAGCTGATGGGGAGTGGCCCCACCTTCTTGCTGAGTCAGTGAGAAAGGGCTCCCCCAACCTACGGTTTGGGTGTGAATCCCCGCTTCCTGGCAGAGATGGACCTGGCCCAGAATGCCACATGCCTTACAGTGGGCAATGCCAGCCCTGCTGATGAGGGCATCTACTACTGTGCCATGTGGTTTTCAGGCCAGTATGTCTTTGGAGAGGGTACCTGTCTGCTCTATCAGGGTGAGTCCTAGGGTGTCGGGCCCTGGGGCCTCTGGTGTGCAGGACTGCAATGGAGCGCATGGCAGCGGGCTTGGGAAGAAAGGGTGTAGATGGTGGATCCCCCTTGGAGGAAGCCTTGGTTGGTAGTGATGAGGGGAAGAAAAGGCTCAGAAGAGTGGACTGTCAGCAGGGAAGAGGGTTAAGCTTCTCGGTGAGAGAACTGACCGGAAGCATTTGAGGATGGACACAGATGCCTTAGACTCAGAATTTTAGGCCTGCAAGAGGAAGCTTAATCAAGAACATTAAATCCATTCCCTTCCCTTGCTCTGTAGGGAGGATACTGGAGGCCCAGAGGAGGGAAGGTACACGTGGCAGAGACAAGCTCAGAGCTCATATTCTGCTGAACAGGCTAAAAGACTAACTGTGGGGAAAAGCAGATTCTGGGAAAGGCAAGGGAAGGCCATGGAGGAAGGGAAGAGAGTCCCCAGAGGCCCTGGGAAGAAAGGGGATGCAGTAGGACTATGGGTTTGAGAGAGGTGGGTGGTGTTGGGTGACATCCTTCTTCCTGTCAATCTCCACAGCTGAGATGCAATCCCCGGCTCTCCAGCCACCCCAGCTCAGCCTGTTCCTCCTAGCCTCTGGCCCTCCCTTCCATGCACTTTGTGTGGCCCTAGGAGACTACCCTGACCCTCTGAGGGTCTCCTGAGTCCTGAGAGGCCAACACCAGGAGGAGGACGACTTCACTGGGGAAGCTGGGGATCCCATAGTCAGCTGGCTGCAGCTGCCTCAGGAGATGGCAGGGATGTCTGCGACCTGCCAAGGTCTGCACCAGAGTGGGGCCTCAGAAGTTGTGCTGCCCCTGCCCTGGGGCCAAGGTAAGTACCGAGGACCCAGGAGTTGTGCTCCAGTCTTCCCAATGCAACCGCCTGGACCCTAGACACCCAGATTACCCCCTGGCTACCCAGAAGGTCAAGATGGCCACTGCTGTGTGTGGCAAAGCAGCACTGGCTCTCCCTCTGCCTCCAGGTGAACCTGGACTTGGGCTTTGGAGCCTGTGCAATGACGCTGTGGAACCAGCTACCCATGAGGTCCTAACACCCACTCTCTCACCCTTGGCTTCTGTGTTCCCTGGTGGTGAATGCCTGTTGCTTTCCTTTGGGGGATACCGCAGAGGGAAGCTATTTGAAGGGATCTGCTCTGTTCTAGGGTGCAGGAGAAGGCTGGAGAACTAGAATGAGATTCATGAGAATAGTGGAGACATTCTCCTTGGTATGGACCTCCACATACTGAGCTGGGACCCTCTAGGTGGCGAAGCCACGACTTTTCACTGTCAAACTGACCCACTCAACAAATAGTTATGAGTACTAAGTATCTGCCACAGCAGAGGGATGACTGGAACACAGTCTGGACATTAGGGAGTCTAGAAAGCTAGGTCAGACACTGAACCGATGTTTAGAATGCAAGGAAGACTACGCTAAGGGTCGTAGGATAGGAACACAGAATACATTCAGGAGCTCAGAGAGGAGAGGAGACATCCCCCTGGAGGATCTGGGAAGTTCATGTGGACAATGCAGAGTCAGAGCTGAGCCCTGAGCTTATGTCTAGGAAAGTGTGTAGACCCACGCAAGAGCACCTGCATCTAGTCCTGGTTCGCCCCCAACTCTGTGACCCCTTGGGTGAGTCTTTTACCCTCTCTTGGCCTCAGATGCACTCACCTACCTACCACACCCAGTCCAAACCATCTCTGCCTTTACAGACCTTAAGTCTAACTTCTTCACCTGTAAATGGGGAGTAATACAACCTTTAGGAGGATAAAGTGAGCCAGAGAAAGCTCTTTGGAAGGAGGCAGTGGCAGGGAGAAGACCATGAAAATGCATTGTCAGAAGGCTGGGTGGGCTCAACTTTCACCCTGTGCCTGTTTTCCCTGCAGTGGAGCTGGAAAAGACCCTCACTGCCATCACCTACTACTATCTGGGGCTACTGGGCGCAGCTCTGGTCTATGGCCTCATCCTGGCTGCTCTCTGGAGGAATCGCTGCTGTTGGGCCCACCCTACGGAGCCCCTCACCTAAGAGGGTCAAAGAGCAGTCACTGGTTCCAGGACACAGGCGGGCAGAAGCACACTCCTGTCAGGGCCCTGAGGTGTGAGTGGCCGAGCCCCAGTAGCTTCCACGTCCTCTGAGGAGCTGCCTGCGCACCAGCCCCTCCCTCCTTGCTCCAGCCAGCTTCCTCTTAGTCTGCTGCCTTTCATTACCGCTTGGCTCCCTCTTTTCTGTCCCAGACTGTCCAAATCTCTCCACAAATACATGGAATCTGAGAAGACACTGCTGTGCTGTGGGTTGTTTTGGGCAAGGGAGGTGGGAACCCAGGACCAAGGCCAGTAGCTCCCAGGGGAGGCCTGTCAGGTGTCTGCAGACTCCAGGGTCAGGTCAGCCGCCCCCACCCAGAGTCTAATGGGGGCGGGGGTTTTAGTGTGGTCATACAGGTCCCAAAGCCAATCTGGCAGTCACAGGAAAAAGCATATGGCAGGGGCAGACATTCTCATTTTGCTGCTAATTAGCTGTCTGTGAAAGCAAGGACCCTCCCCATCTCTACACCTCACTTCTTCATCCAAGAGAGAGAGTTGGATGGTCTAAGGTTCTCCCCTTTTTTGGCTAAAATCATGTCATTCTTAGCCCCTTTGAGAACAAATGCCCAATGCCTCTGAGGATTGAAGTTGGCCAAGAATGTTTTACCAGAAAAATCTTCACACACAAAATCTGGAGGTGGGGCGATTCATTCAGAGACTGCTAAGGCTTCAGCTGGGCAGCACGTTCCCCATCACTGCTGTGGCATCCCCTCGAGGGCTGAGAACAGCTGGGTGGGGTAAGCCCCTTTTCCTTGCAGGGATACCAGAGATGAGAAGCCTGAACCCAGCGCCTCATTTCCCACATTTACACCAAAGCAGGGCAGCCTCTCCAGGACACTCAAGAGCATCTGGTACCAGACTCCTCCCATTCAGGGCTGACGGCTGCCCAGAGCTCCCTAGATAGAGGAATATTTGCAGTGGGGACTCAAAAGGCCCCCAAAAGCTCTTCCTCCTTTCTTCTCCTACTCATCACCTTCTCCTAGGTCTCCACTCTACTCTCAGGCCCACCATCTCCTAAGTGACCACTGTCAAAAATGGATTTGAGGAGTTCTGAGAAGAAACCCTGAGTCCCTGAGTCCCTTCCATCTCACTGGACATCCCATTACTTGAATCCTAGTACGGACATTACTACTTCAAGAGATCCTTGCTACATGCAAATTCCTTAAACTATTACTTTTTCAAACCCAGATGCAAATTAGCTTTGCTGAGAGTGGAGGAGGTAGAAGAAAAGGCTCAGGAAGGGTGTCACAGAGGTCACCGATGCCAGGACTGGGCTATTGGAATGGGGAGGCGAGGACTGATTAAAAGGGGACATGTCAGGGCACAGGAAATAAATGCGACCTAGTTCTGGGGCTGAATGGGAAGGCGGCTACTAGATAGCAGGTGCCATCCACGTGTTGTGTCTATAAGAGGTTCTGGGTATGTGCTCTCCCCACGAAGGAGCCTTATGACATAGCTTAAACACATCAGTTGAATGAATAATTCTGGACACATCAGCCTGAGGGTCAGAAAACCCCAGATCTGACTTCCAGCTCTCCTCTAAAAGTCCTATGGGGCCGGCCCTGTGGCTTAGCGGTTAAGTGCGCGCGCTCCGTTACTGGCGGCCCAGGTTCGGATCCCGGACGCGCACTGACGCACTGCTTCTCCGGCCATGCTGAGGCCGCGTCCCACATGCAGCAACTAGAAGGATGTGCAACTATGACATACAACTATCTACTGGGGCTTTGGGGGTTGGGGGGGGGGGGGAAGGAGGAGGATTGGCAATAGATGTTAGCTCAGGGCTGGCTGATCTTCCTCACACACACACACACAAAAAATAAAAGTCCTATGATCCCAATCTGCTTGACCTAATCAGCCAAGAATGCTAAAAACCTAACAGTAAGTTTTGTGAGCATCAGTGGCACGTTCACAGTCAGTGCTCAGAGCTCCGTAGACTTCTACTAGCAGAGCAGGTGGTTGAAGAGTCCTCCCAGTCACCACAGAGAAGATTTAACAAGTAAAAACCTGCAAACTCTTTATTAAATTCTCCCATTTCATCTGTACAGAAAAAAATGCACATTATGTTCAGATTCTCAGTAACATCTCAAAATTACACAGCATGAACATGTAAAAACAAGGAACTGCTGGGATTTTATACATAGAAAGGAAAACCATTTACAAAAGAAGCTTGTTAATTTTACTTTCCTTTTTTTCTTAAAAAAAAAAAAAGTTAAAGGCCTAAGATCTCACACAGCATTTGCTGTACGGTCTGTTTTCCTGCGGGGACTGACCTGGGAACATTGTGCTGGGAGAAGCCGCTCAGGAAGCCTCCTGCTGCCAGCTCTCCTGTCGGCCATTCCATCAGTGCACTGCAGTCTATCCAGGGACCTGTGCAAACCACCCTAGCATGTCTGGCATAGGGCCTGCGGAGCTCTGGGGTCCAGGTGTCAATTCTATGTTGGAGGGAAGGCAAAAACAGAATACAGAGGCACTACCTGAATTTCCTCCTTGCCCAGGGAGATTTCTCCACTGCACATATCCCAACATCCCTACCTGTGCATTGTGGTGGATCTTGGGAAGGGGGAACGAGAGGAAATCACCATCAGGACCCTGTGACCACCAGCCCGAGCAGACAGTCCCAGCTTTGTGCTCCAGATGACAAACAGTCACTGGGCTTCCACACTGATCTCACCAGATGGCCTGGGGGAGCCTGTCACTCTGAAGAGTCAGTCTGGGTTTGCTAATGACTTATCTATTATCTGAGGTCTGGGCAGGAAGGGGGATTTGACTTCAAACTTGACCACCCTAACATGTGACCCTGGTCCCAGTGGAGAAGAGGAGTATAGTTAGAGAGACAGCCAACCAAAGACAAAAGAGAGAGAGAGGAAGCCCAGAAGATCAGCTCAAGACCAGTGGGGGAGAGGTGAATCAGGAGAGAAGTGTCCCTAAAGGACCAGGAGAAACTCAGGGCACTAGAATGCTTATTTTATAAAATTACTTAGGTTCTGCCCAAATGGTGAGAAATAAAAGGGATCTCTGAGGTTTTTCAAATTTGATCTTTGAGGTTTCTCAAATTCCTAAGAATCTGAAATGCGAGTAAACGTATCAAAATTCACATGATTCAAAAAGCCATATTCCTTTTGTTCTAAGGCCAAAATTTAGGTTGAATGTGTCAGGCTGGGTTAGCTGGCTTCCAAGGGTCCCTACTTCAGCTTCCTTCTCCATATCTGCTTACTTAGAATAAGTTATATGTGGAGAACGTTTATTTTTTGGTTGGGGAGGAGAAGAAATGGAAAGTGAAGGCCTTTTCTCAAAGGAACTTGAGACCAGCTAAGGAGGTCCCAGGAAGCAATCCACCCCTCCCCGGATGACTCACTACAGTGGGGATCTTTGGGCTAGAGGCAGTACCACAAGCCTGGAGGTGGGGAGGACGGGAGCCATTTCCAGAAGTCACACTCACATAGGAGAGTAAATCTTTTCTTGGGAAGGTAGAGGGAAGTCAGCACATAACTCCCTTTCCTCTTTGTCTGATAAAATGTAAATGGATGCCTCCGACCTCTTTACCATTGGATTCTTCTATTATGTGACCTCAGGAAATGGGAAGAAATGAAATCTGGTAGTAATTTTTTGTTGCATCTTCTAGGAAAGCAGAATCTCCCTCCTTCCCCACCAGCAGAGCTGCTCGCTGTCCCCAAGAAGAGTTAGTGGAGGATGTGAGAAAGCCAAAGGCCTGCAATGAACTCAAGTCAACACTTGCTCACTAAATACTAGAATTCCCCTAGCTTCTAAGGACGCACTGGCTCAGAACAAGCTGACCAGATCCACAGAACTGGGACTGGTAGTGGAAGCCAGAGGTCTCTAGGGAATGCAGAGAACGGGGGCTTTCCTGCTGGAGTGAACCCAAGCCTTTGCTATGGCTTCCATATTGGCACATCTCACTAGCAGACTTCTCTTGTGACAGCAGCAACAGCAGAGGGAGGGCAGGGATGCACCAGGATAAAGGTCTCACTCCTGGAGATACCCTTTTGTGGGTAGCTCCGTTAGAGGGAGCAGTCGGTCTTGTTCTTGATGTTTTCCCCAGATTTCTGATTTCCTGTATCGCGGAGCCTCCAGCCCAGGAGACTGATCTGCTGGTGCCTCTGGAGTGTTGTGGAGCACACTAAGTATGAGTCCCTGACACACTGGAGTGAGCTGACAAGGCCACATGAGTTATCTAGCTACTATAATTTTCAGCAAGTGTCTAGAGCCTTGCTTACGTTATTGTTCACTGGCTAGACATCAGGAGACGAGATAAAGACCAAGGTCCGGCATTAGCCCCTCCACTAGGGCCATGGTTTCCTCTTCCTGACTAGTTGATTTGTGTCAACTAATCAACTTTGACTAGTTGAATGTGTCAGGCCAACACAGCCTGACACATTCAACCATGACTGACCTATGAGGCCAGTAATCAGAGGTGCCCCAGAACTGGTTTTGTTATACCAAATGGGGTATAGAATACAGTTGGGCTGCATGTTCAGATGGTGCTGGGCCCCTGAGATGTAGAAAACTGCTCAGGAACACTAACTGGGACCCTCAAGAACCAGTCATATGAAACTATTCCAAGTACGATGGTGAAATGCTTCCTAGCAACCAGCAATTGAAGATACCAGCAGTTATCCCTTCTATTCTGACCATTTCTAAACATGACAAATGTTTCAAGAATCAAACTCATTTTCAAACTTCCAGATCTGCTGCAGACAACGACTGAGATTGTCTCTCAGTTCAAAAAGAACAGAAACACCGAGACACATTCAACTATGGAGATGTTTTACATATACTGGGATGGAGACTGCAGAGATGGAGAAATACCCCCCTTCTCATCAAATGGTGAACATTTATCCTATCTTGTAAATCACACCAGACATGTCAGTGCGGGGCCTACATTTAGATGACATCCCCAGTGCTTGAACCCAAGCCCCCACCACCCAGGTGGGAACCCCTGGAGGTGGATATCTGTACCAGCTCAATTCAGTACAACAGTGGTGGCAGTAGGGGGTTGTTGCTCAGACTCCAAGAGTTTCAAGTTTTATGAGACTGAAGAATCCCAGGACAGTTGCTGAGAATCAGGAAGACCCTAAGAGCAGGACTGAGTGGACCAAGCAGCTTAGCAGCTCCCTTTGGAGACCTGCAGTACCCTAGGCAGGGGGGATATACAGATGGCTTCTGGAACCCACTGCCTCCAGGAAGGGTAGCAAAAAGAAAAAAGAAAGAAAAAGAAGAAAACCACAGTATTCAAATGTATGTCAGTCAGGTTAGACAAGGAGTAATTTGGATCGACTGATCCACAAATTGACCCACTTCGTATTGAACACATTTCGGGGAAGACATTGTGTAGATCTCGCAGCACATGTGGACAGTGGCAAAGGAGGGGCAGGGCAAGAAAGGGTGCCATGGTTTATGTGGACAGTTTTAGGCACGTGATTTATAACACTTTGTGGACGTCTAACAGGTTAATAAAATATATATTATATAAATATATCTCCTACTGTACATGCCGTCCTCTTGTGCAGCCACTGTGACTTCAAGACCCAAACTCAAGCCAAGGTGTGCCAGGTCGAACCGTGATGCCTGCATGTCTCCCTCTTTATACTCCAAACCTGTCATCTCCACACTGGAGGGATGAGGGAGGACGGCCAGGAATATTGCTACTGTAAAGCTCCGATTCTGGAAAGACTGATGAATCATCAAAGTACAACATATAGCCAATGCCTACTACAGTGGGTGTATGCAGCAAATGGACAGAAAGGAAAAATAAAATGGACAAAAGCCTCCATCTCTTAATGTAATAACTTTCCACACCCTCTCCACATAGAGCCATAAAGGACCTTGTCTGGGAAGGCAGCCTTGAGCCTGCAGAAAGGTCAGGTTGGACCGCCAGTCACACCCTGAGACCACGCTAAAGCTTTATAAGCCATTGTCTCTGACCTACATTGTTGCCTGAAAAATAAAGCAAAGTGAATCAATCCCCCACTCCTTCTTCTTGCCCTGAGACCCCTGCCCCAAGCCCCCTGCCCCCTCAGTCACTGCCTCTAGCAAAGTGGAGGATTTCTGGAGTAACTGCTACCCCCGGCAGGGTCAATCCGAATGTGACTGAGACCTGCACTAGCCTGGAGGAAGAATATTACTGGGCTCCTGCTGCCTGGACTCAGGGGCCAGCCTCTCAGTGCAGATCAGTGGACTGACCAGCTTCACACACTTTTGACCCCTTCCCCAACCACTTTCCCTTGGCCTAGGGAAGCTCGTGCTTTACGTCACTGAGGTGGGCAGATCATGGCCCTGGAGTCTTGATCAGCAGTGGTTCTATTAGGGTGGGAACTGGAAGGCATCACTGTTTCAGCAGAAGAAAATAAGACCCAAACCAGGATAGTTAGTGGTTTCCCACTACTCGGTGAAGTCCATGGCCCAAAAGTGCTTTTGAGAAATGAGCAAGACATCCCAGTTATAGCATATTGGGTGGTGCGTTTCCCCTCTAAAGTCCTGCCTTCATTTTACAGAGTCACACAGAAGAAATAACCCCAATGCCCAAATCAAGCCTGGAGATGTGTTACTATATACATTTTTTTTCTTTCTCTAAAAATTCCGGGGCTTTTTTTGTGTTTTTTTTTTTTTTAAAATCACTTGAGTTGCAGGTCAGGTGAGTTGGTTCTGGAAGTATTGGTAGTTCCATTGGTATGAAAGAGAATTGTCTACAGGCAGGTAAACCCAAGTTTGCCAACAAAGGCAAGAACCAAAGCGGCCAGCTGCTGATGCTGCACAAATGGTCGAGAAGGAGGAGGACACCATGGACATGGGCGAAGTCTGAGATGGGACAATGCAGTGGATACCTGCTGCTGCTCTAACATGGGTGTTGGTGTCACCTCTTAGAAGAACGAGGTGAGTGGGTACACTATACAGGAGGGCTGTACAAACTGGGCACTGGACGGGTAGTTCCTTTGGTGGTCAAGGTGGCTCTACCTGTCCTTGAGCTCTCGTGTCACTCGCTTAGTGATACGTCCACACATCAGGCCAATCAGGAACAATATACAGATGCTACCACTGATCACAGAGAGAATGTAGTTCTTTGACGGGGATGTCATCACTTGCATGGCGAGGTCAGAGAAGCCATCCGCTGGGGCCACCTGGAACGACACATGTCAGCATCATCCTCTGAGAGATTTGGGTGTGGCCCCTGCTAGCTCTAACTTGCCCCCCTCGATTCCTAGTTTAATTTATGTCATTTGTTTCACGGAGAGAGGGCAAGGACAAGAAAATCAAACATAGAGCTAAAAGTCTTTTTCCTGACCATAATACTGTATATATCTACCGCCCAAGATTAGAAGATACAGACAAATACAAAGAGGTGGAGTCTCATACAGTTCATCATAGCCAACATAATAATAGCCTTCACACCGAGGACTTGATGACGTGTTGGGCCCTGGCAAAGGGCTAGATGTGTTTTCAACCATTTAGTCCTCATGGCAATCCTTGCAAATAGATTTTACTACTCCCATATTTCAGATGAAGACCCTGAGGCCTGAAGGTAGGAGGTGGCTAAGTGACTTGCACAAGGTCACAGGTTCTTAGGTATTCTGATTTATTTTCTTCATCGTGTGTGCTACCTTTTTAAAAACAAAGAGAAAAGCTGAGATGGCGTTGGGGGCTAATTCTGTATGTTGACTTGTTTTCACTCACCATTATGTCATAAGCATTCCCCCTATCAAAACCAATGTGCAAACATGACTTATACTGACTGAATCTACTTAACCACTCCCCCAGTTGTGGACATTGATAGTCTAACCAGTTTTCATCCTCAGTTTCCCTCACTGCTTTCTCAGATGGACCTCTATGGTAGCCTGCTATGGCAGAATCAGGACTGAAAGGTTTGCCAGGCTCACACGAACCTGTTCTTTTGAGTCTCACCTTAGCCTGGGTGCCTGGGAGGGGTCTGGGCTGCTTCTATGCTCATTCCACGTACACAGAACAGAGCAGGGAGGCTTCAGATTAAGGCAATTTGAGCACCAACATTTGCCAACACAAAACAAGCAGTGGAGTTACTCTGAAGCAATGCTTAGCAACTCGAAAGTGGAAACCAGTGAGGAGAGAAGAGATTAATTTAGTGTCATTGCTCATCTGACCAAGGGCTTCAAAGCTGACTTTGCTTCCTTTGAAGGGGTAAGGGGCATGCTTGCTATGTGGACAGCAATGATTTCTTCCTCTCATCTCTCTTACACCTAGGTATGAAGACTTTCTGTGGTCTTTCCCGCTTGCCTGTTACCCTTGACTTTTAAGCAAATGGGTGACAGGAGGAATTGGGCAAGAAGGAGGGGAGTTCTCGTGGTCACTCTCTTGATCTAAGGTAACTGGGAAGGTCCATCTCAGTGTGGGGTGATACAAAGAGCATGGATCTAGAAACGACTTTTTCACCAAGGGACCTTGAGCAAGTCATAATCTCTGAAGTCACAGTTTCCTCCACGAGAAAGTAAAGAAATGATCATTCCACTCACCTCGAAGGGTTTCAAGATTCAAATGAGGTAATATATCCATCAAAGTGTTTTATAAACTACAAAGCAATGTATACATGAGAAGAAGTGTTATTGTTCTTCTCACTGAGGCTGAATTTTTGTAGGAAAAATTTCCTCCAGCCCAGGTCTGCCTGGGTACCATAAATATTCACTAGTGTCCTGAAGTCTTTCATTATCCTATTATTCTCCATGTTCCCGGCTAGCTGAGGGCTAGTCTCACATACATATTCTTCCCCCAAAAACTATAAAATTAGAAAAACAAGCTTTACGACAGACAGGCTGGATTTCTTTCTTTTCCCATGGGCATGCTGTCTCATTTCTCTTTGCATGGTTGGCTTAAGTCATCTCCTTCCTTTGGGTGACTCACTTTTCAGTGGTGGACTGTGGGCAACTGAGGGCAGAAAGTAGTGGCCTTGGCAAAGCCTTGCACACACAACTCAATGCAAAGGGAGATGATGGCTCCAGGCTCGCAGATAGCCAAGGGTCTTATAGGTGCGCTGACAGATTTTTCAAATACACTTACTGCCAGTCTCACAACAAAGACAAGGAGACCAGTGAAGTATCTCACAGAGACTAGAAAATTGATAGGAGAGATGGCCACTTCGGGAGATTCTCTTGGTCATTACCTTTGCTGCATAACTCCACATTTCAATCCGGTCATTGAGGCGTTTTTTGCACTCAGGTTGTAACCTCACTCGCTTATCCTCCAAGGCCTCCATGAGGCAGGACATTTCTGTGGAAGGAAAGAGATAAGAAGAAGAGTCTGAAACAGTACAGAAGAGAAATTTCTGTAAGGTTGGGGAGAAGGGTACCTAACTACCAGAGAATTCAGATCTGTAGGCTACACAAAGTTCAATCCATTCTAGGAAACTGAACCCAAGATCTAACACGGAGAAGAATATTTAACTTTCAAGGATGGCTGTCCAGAGCCTCTCTCAAAATCTCTCTTTTTTATTGGGCACGCATGGCTCAGAAACAACTTTACACCTACCCAGGTTGCACTTCACATAGACTTATCTGTTGAGCCCAGTGTGGCCACTGGGGAAGCTGAAGAAGCTGGTCTAGTTTGGACAAGGGGTAAAAAGGGCCATGATGATGTCTTAACTTTCGCTTCCTTGACAAATAACTCAACTTTCCCTTCTCATCGAATCTTTACCTCTGGTCACGGCTAGGTCAGTTCAAACCTGCAGGATTATTCCTAAATTCATTTTGCCACAAAGGCTTATTCCCAGCATCAGTCAGGCCCCCAGGGGATGTTGTCTATGGTTGAACTGAAGCTACAGAACAGAGTAGCAGCAACTGATGTCTCACAGGGAGTCTTTGCTCCCCCCAAGATAGTTCAGACAGGGTCAACGGGAACACAGTGACTTACGACGCCCTCGGCCAGGGGTGATGGCTGCACAGTGGTGTTTAATGTCCAGGGCACAAGCTGTATGAAGAACTGGGTCCACAAAGATGTCTGCTTTGCTTTCCTTCAGCATGTTTAATACTTCCTAGGAAGAGAACATTATTGTAGAGAGAGCTTTTGTAGAGAAAATGCATCAGATCTGTTGTCTATAAATACTTTATATACAAGCAAAAAGTTAAGGAGGGAAGGTTGAGTCAATAGACCCTACTGTGAGATAGGCGGCAACATGATGATGATGCAAAAAAAACCCGCAGATTTTTAGCATCCAATTTAATTCAATAAACAGACTTGCATACATTTCGTATGCAAAGCTGTGTGCTAAGCAAAGCAGGGGACTGTAAGATCAGATTTCGGTTTTTGGCATTCTGGTATGCCATATTATTAAATACTAAATGTTAGTTTTTATATTTGTTTAATACAGTTACTTTGTTACTTTAAGAAGTATGAAAATGTGAAATCTGAAAATCAGAGTAATATGCTATATTAAAATTCCCAATCAAAAGTCTATTTGCTTGCAAAATGTTTCACTTTACCTCCATTACCATCAAAAGGAAAAAATGAATTGACAGAGGGTAACTTCCACTCTAAGAATGATTCTCATCTGAGTTTAAAGATGTTCTGAATGAGACGAATATGAACAGGATAGAACTTAAATCAGCTCTGCAGACTCTCCATTTATACATGATGAAATTACAGGACGTAAAGACAGGCCAGAAACGCTTTCTTAAATAAAAATTAGTTTGCCCTCAATAGAAAGACTGTAATCCCCGTAAAACAACAATAAAAACAAAAAACCAAAAAAACAAAACTCAAATATGGTTCAAAAAGTCCTTCTCAAAGTTAGATGGGATCATTTGATGACAAAGTAGTCTAAGGAAAATATCTGGATTTAGCTTTTAGCTAGCTCCTACCATTTCTCAGACCATGTAGAATCAGAAACATTTTTAGCAGATGAAAATATCTGCTAAATGTGATATAATGCATATAATGTCAAATATTGGAATTGATATTTTGCTTTGGTATAGCACTCACAGTGCCCTTAAATAATGGTCTAGTCATGGGGATGAGACATACTCACAAATAATTAGCAAGTGTAAAAGAATATTTAAGTTATAGGCAATTAATGTTCAAGAACCAAATTAAAGTTTGGTAAGAGGAAACAGAGCAGAATGCTGAAAAGAAAGGTTTAGATTTTATTACTGAGGAGTGCAGACTGGGGCCAGCCCGGTGGCATAGTGGTTAAGTGCATGCACTCCGCTGCGGCAGCCCAGGGTTCACAGGTTCGGATCCTGGGCGCGCACTGACACACCACTAGTCAAGCCATGCTGTGGCGGCATCCCATATAAAGTAGAGGAAGTTGGGCATGGATGTTAGCCCCGGGCCAATCTTCCTCAGCAAAAAGAGGAGGATTGGCAACAGATGTTCGCTCAGGGCTAATCTTCCTCACAAAAGAAAAAAAAAAAAGACACGCAGACTATAGTATTATAAGGAACAAGAGAAAGAGAAGAGAAAAGCAAGTGAGGGAAAAATGGTGATTGATGGTGGTTACCTTTTTACACATTTCCGTTTTGATTTTGAGCAGGTTAACTTTGAGGCACTCCTCTACTTGACCTGTCTGCTCCTGGGCTGCTGCTTCTTCAGCACACAGATTGGAGATCTGTTTAGGGGACACACCAAAAATAAGCCCACCCCTGTTTTCACCAGAAACCTTGTTTCTGAAATGTGTTGATTTGGTGATCCTCCCACACCTGTGCCCAGGGCTCTTCTCAAACAGATTCCTGGTGGATTTCTCTCCCCTCTCTCCTGTATGGGATGCTAGGCCCCGTTCTCCTTCACAAGGACTGGCACACAGAGTCAAAAACAGTTAATGCACATATCTTTATGTTGTCAACCCTGAGATTTCAGTCGTATTGTCCCAGGACTGGTCACAAAGAAGACTACTCCCTGATTCCACATGAAGTTTATATAGCCAAGTAAAATACCAGAAGCAAATGCTTGACATTTACAGAGGTTCAGTCAACTCAGACTCACAACTTGGAAACACAAACACAGGTCCTGAAACATAGCCTGCAGCACAGATTAAAAACATAACCTTCTTTGGACAGCTTTATGAGTAAGCTTCTTTGAAACAGCTTTAGCTATGATCCCCTAAAATTGACATATATTGAACAACGTTTTTCACATGGCCTTTTTTAGCTAGGAAGTCACTTCCAAGGATAGGCACTTCTTTTTTTTTTTGGTGAAGAAGATTGGTCTTGAGCTAACACCTGTGCCAATCATCCTCTATTTTGTATATGGGTTGCTGCCACAACATGGCTTGATGAGTGGTGCAGGTCCACGCCTGGGATTCGAACCTGCGAACCTGGGCCGCCGAAGCATAGGGCACCGAACTTAACCACTATGCTACTGGGTTGGCCCTAGGATAGGCACTTCTTTATAGGAGCACTTCTATCTTTCTGGCAAGTCTTGAGGGTGTTCTGGTTGACCATCAGAATAAGGAGAAGGGAAGAACAAACTATATGTAGATAGATACAATAAAAGAATACTCTTGTTCCATAGAGAATTATGGAACCAACATTGTACAGTGACAGGACTAATGCCAAGTCTAACTCAGTGTTACAAAGAACCAGGAACTCAGACAATGGAGAGCCGAGAAGATGGGCCTTCAACTAACCCTGGATTCAGAGCTGAAGGGAAAGAGAGTAGAATAAAGAACTTTTCTCCAGTAAAAACTTCTCTGAGGGCCAGCCCCGGTGGCCGAGCAGTTAAGTTCAGTGGCCTGGGTTTGGTTCCCAGGCATGGACCTACACCGTTCATTTCTCAGTGGCCATGCTGTGGCAGTGGCTCACATAGAAAAAAAAGAGGAAGATTGGCAACAGACGTTAGCTCAGGTGAATCTTCCTCAGCAAAAAAACCAAAAAACTTCTCTGTTCTCAACCAGTTTCATACTCAAATCCTACCTCATCTGAGCAGTGTAGCTGGAGCTGAGGATCAAGTCGGTAATCTAGAGCAGACTCCTGGATGATAATCCGGATCTGGTCTTCACAGTCTGAAGAGAGGCGCTACATGTGACAAGGGGAGAAAAAGTCACCCTATTAGACAACTTCAGCTTTTTATTTCGCCCTGGCCTGCGGAAGGTATGAAAAAGGTCTTGGGGAAGTAGGAGCAAGCTAAGAATTTCAAAGAAAAAAACTGCCAGGAATAGTGGTGGCTCCATGAATACACCTCTGTGGAAAACCCAGGCCACTTTACCTGGTCAGCATATCTCAGCTTGAGGCAAGAGATGACTTGACCTTCTAGCTCCGAATCATCCTTGGCCTTAGTCAGGATACCATGACAGAATTTAGGAATGTCAGCTTTACAGGCTTTCCTCAGCACAGGGTTTAAGCGGTAATCTAGAGCAGAAAGTGATAAGTACATGACAAAATATTCCACCTGGATTCTCAAATTTTGAGATTCACCTTCCAAGAGGGGGCATATTATGGCAATGACCATGAATAAACCACTGATTTGTTTATTTAATAAATGTTTAGTGAGCTCACACTACAGTGTTTTTAATCAGCAATAGAATTCAGTGCAAGAGTGGATGTGGAGACCCCCAGGAATCCTACTCTGCAGCAACTCTGCAGGGTTTATTCAGACCAAGATTTTAAGCAGTCCTCACAAAAATCAAGCAGACATCAGCAACTTTCCCCATAATATATTTTTGAAAACAGAATCTGCAACTCACCTTGTCCATTAAATTACAAGGTCTTGCAATGCAGAGGTGAAATTTCTCTGTTCTAAAACAGATTACCCATATATTCTCCTACCACATGCATGAAGTTTTATTAAATCTCTAGATGTTTCATGGAATGCTAGCCCCGATTCCTTTTGTAAGCGCTTCAAAGGCAGTTTTCTATTTTTTCAGACTCCTCTTGCACATGACTTTCATTCTCTTCTTCCGGACACTCTTTAAGGAAGGAGTAAGTCGTTTTGCTTACATTCAGACTCTTCCCTTAAAAATTCACGATCAACAAACCACCTATAGTTTAACTATGCAAGTATATTGCCCACTTAATTCCATTTATGCTGTACTTAATGGAACCAGGACAGCCAAGCCAAGATTTTACCTGTGTTTTGGGTGATCTGGCGCTTGGTTATCATCTGTTTGCATTTGGGATCCATCAATTCACTGTTTTTATTTTGCTTCAAGCACTGCAACATGTTTTTGGAATCTGCTTCTGGACAGAACCTCTGCAAAGAAACAAAGTTTTATAAAAAGAGCTATTCAAATACAACAATTAACATCATCTGTATCACTCTTACATCTATTGAGGAGCTTATGACAAGCAGCCAGAAGGCATCATGTGGTACAAGACAACTGGCTAAGCCTGAAAAAGCACTCAGTCTCAAGTCCCCCTTTCTTTACCTAGTCTCTATTATATTTCTCACATTTCTTTCTACCACCTCACTGTTTCCTACTCTGTGTAGGATTGATTCCCTACCTACATGGCTATGTTACATTACATGGCATCTCATGAGCTTAAATCCTGTTTAAGCACGAATATAATGTTGTACCAAGTGGCACATAGTCCTCAAGCCGAATCTACCCAATCCCAATGGGAAACTTAGCAATTACTCACCAACCACTGTGAACAGAGATGTGAGGAAAGGATCCATCTGGTTCATCTGTTAACTATAGGGGCTATAATTCTACCAAACCCTGTGGGGCTAGCCCCTGTATACTTGTTAGTGTCCTTGAAGTCAAAGATACATTTTGGACTACTAATAAACTCTATCTGCTAATTATAATCTACTGATATCTTTTTTTTTTTTTTAAAGATTTTATTTATTTATTTTTCCCCCAAAGCCCCGGTAGATAGTTGTATGTCATAGTTGCACATCCATTCTAGTTGCTGTATGTGGGACGTGGCCTCAGCATGGCCGGAGAAGCGGTACGTCGGTGCTCGCCCGGGATCCGAACCCGGGCGGCCAGCAGCGGAGCATGCGCACTTAACCGCTAAGCCACGGGGCCGGCCCTACTGATATCTTAATATGGGGACATGGATTGCTGATTGATTTTTATAAGTTATCTTATAGGGAGTGACGTGAGCATCATGGCAGAATGAGCTTCCCCCATTGAACTCTCCCCCTCTAAGACACAACAAAAAGGACATTCATATTCCAACAGAAGCTATTCACACAACACAGGGGACATCTGAGGCACCCAGGCAGCCATACACCCAAGGATGGAGGTGCTGGAATCCTCAGGGGAAGTGAAAGGAGGTAAGAGGAGTCCTTCCCCAAGGACTGTGACCCAGAGACTGAGACCATGAGGCTCTCAGAGGAGGGGGATGGGTGGCTCGCCACGTGAAAACCAGCGCTCTCCAAGACCCCTCATGGCCCGAGGGGATCCCCCTATGGAGGGAGTAGAACAGTTGCAAGGGTAGTTTCAACAAGCTAGCCCCTCAGGAGAGCAGAGAGTGACAGAGAGGTGAGAAACCTCTGAGATCAGGGAGGTGAAAGTACCCGGCCCGCCCAACTGGCACTTCAGCACAGCGGCACTTCAGCTCAGCCCTGTCCCCAGAGGCAGTGGCCCCCAGGCGCCCGGGCCCCACCAGCAGGGGCAATGTGACCGTGCCCAATCCCCATAGGCAGCGGCCCCCAGGTGCCCGGGCCCGACCAGCAGTGAGGTGAGCTTGTGCTCTCGCACAGAGGCAGCGGCAGCTCAGGCCGCACCACACCACAGCCCCAGCTGCTCTGGCTGGACCAAGCCACAGGCCTAGCTTCCCCAGCTTCCCTGTGCCACGGCCCCAGCTCCTTCGGCTGGACCGTGCCCCGACCCCAGCTCCTTCGGCTTGACCGCACCCCCCAGAACCGGCTCCAGCAGCTTCGGCTTGGCCTGTGCTCAGGCTCCAGTGACTTGGCACCAGCAACTTCGGCCCAGCGCACTCCAGTTCCAGCTTCTTTGGCCCAGCGGTGCTCCAGCTCTTCCTTCCTCGGCTCAGAGCACTCCAGTTCCACCTTCTTTGGCCCAGCTGTGCTCCAGCTCCCCCTCCTTCAGCCCAGTGCACTCCAGCTCCAGCTTCTTTGGCCCAGCGGTGCTCCAGCTCTTCCTTCTTCAGCCCAGTGCACTCAGTTCCAGCTTCTTTGGCCCAGCAGCGCTCCAGCCCCTGCTTCTTTGGCCCAGTGGCACTTCATCTGCAGCTGCTTCAACCCAACCGCACCCGAGCCCCAGCTGCTTCGGCCTAGCTGCACTCCAGCCTCAGCTGTTCCCACACTCCAGCTCCAACTGTCCCCACACGTCCCCCCCAGCAGCCTCCACTCAGCCATGCATCAGATCAGCAAGGGGCTGACAAGAGTGCCCGCAGATTGAGGTGGGCCAGAATACACAGCCCTTGACCCCCACCCAGCGGCAGCAAGAGGAAACTGTGACCATATATTTTCACTATGAGAAAAGTAAGCCAATACTGACAGGCATCATGCAAAAATATATTAAATCTCCAGACCAAAAGGAAAATGAAGAGCACCCAGAAGTCAACTCAGAAAGCACAGAAGTGTATAGCCTTGACGACAGAGAATTCAAAATAGCCATCATAAAAAACCTTAATGAAATACAAGAAAACACAGTTCAATGAAATCAGGAGTTTCTTCACAAAAGAGATTTAAACTGTAAAAAAAAAACAATCAGAAATCTTAGAGATGAAAAACACAATGGAGTAGATAAAGACAAATCTGGAAGCCTTAAGCATCAGAGCTGACAACATGGAGGAAAGAATTAGCAGTATTGAGGACAGCAATGCAGAAATGCTCCAGATGGAGAAAGATAGAGAACTAAGACTAAAAAGAAATGAAGAAACTCTCCAAGAAATATCCGACTCAATTAGGAAATCCAACATAAGGATTATAGGTATTCCAGAGGGAGAAGAGAGGGAAAAAGGAGCAGAGAACTTGCTCAAAGAAATAATATCTGAGAACTTCCCAAACCTGGGGAAGGAGCTGGAAATACCAGTAAATGAAATAAATAGATCTCCTAAATATATCAACACAAAAAGACCCTCTCCAAGGCATATAGCAGTAAAGCTGGCAAAAGTCAACGACAAAGAAAAAATATTAAGGGCAGCTAGACGAAAAAAAATAACATACAAAGCATTTCCTATCAGGCTCTCAGCTGATTTCTCAACAGAAACTTTACAGGCTAGGATAGAGTGGAATGAGATATTCAAAATTCTAAAGGACAAAAACTTTCAGGCAAGAATACTCTATCCAGCAAAAATATCCTTCAGATATGATGGAGAAATAATAACTATGCCAGACAAACAAAAGCTGAGGGAGTTCATTGTCACAAGACCCCCACTACAAGAAGTGCTCAAGAAGGCCCTCATCCCTGAGGAAAAAAAGAAAGGGGATTCAAAGTTTTGAACAAGGAGGAAAATAGGTCGACAAAACCAGAAAAATTGCAGTCCTCTATCAAAATAGATTAGCAAACACTTAAACATAAAACCGAAGATCAAGGGAAGATAAGCACCAAGCATAAATATAACCTCATCATGTTAAACACAAACTAGCAACACAAGAAGGAATAAGATATGACAACAACAACTTAGAAGGGGAAGAGGAAAGGGATCGAATTGACTTAGTCTAAGGGAATAAGAGGCCATCAAAAAATGGACTATCACATCCACGAGATTTTTTTATACAAACCTCATGGTAACCACTAACCAAATAATCAGAACAGAATCACACACGATAAAGAAAGAGAAAACTAAGAGAAGCCCCATACAGAACTACCAAACTAAATTGGTAACCCAAAACACATGGGACAAGAAACAAAAGAAATACAAAAGAACCAGAAAAAGAGCGACAAAATAACAACAAGTCCCCATATATCAATAATTACCCTAAATGTAAATGGACTGAACTCTCCAATCAAAAGACACAGAGTAGTGGGATGGATTAAAAGACAAGACCCAACAATATGCTACCTCCAGGAAACATACCTCAGCTCTAAAGACAAACACAGGCTCAGAGTGAAAGGATGGAATACCATACTCCAAGCTAATGGCAAACAAAAGAAAGCAGGTGTTGCCATACTTATATCAGCCAACATTGACTTCAAGATAAAACAGGTAACGAGAGACAAAGAGGGGCAATATATAATGATAAAAGGGATACTCCACCAAGAAGACATATCACTTTTAAATATATATACACCCAGTACAGGAGCACCAAGGTACATAAAGCAACTATTAACAAACCTAAAAGGAGATATTAACAACAACACAATAGTAGTAGGGAATCTTAACACCCCACTCTCATCAATGGACAGATCATCCAGACAGATAATAAAGAAAGAAAGAATGGACCTAAATGAAAAACTAGATGAGATGGACTTAATAGACATATACAGAGCACTCCATCCAAACACAGCAGATTACACATTCTTCTCAAGCGTGCATGGAACATTCTCAAGAATAGACTATATGTTGGGAAACAAGGCATGCTTATATAAATTTAAGAAGACTGAAATCATAACAAGCATCTTTTCAGACCATAATGCCATGAAGTTAGAAATCAACTACAAGGAAAAAAACCGGGAAAGTGACAAAGCTGTGGAGACTCAACAACATGCTACTAAACAACAAATGGACCATTGATGAAATTAAAGGAGAAATCAAAGCATATCTGGAGACAAATGAAAATGAAAATACAGCGTATCATATGGGATGCAGCAAAAGTGGTCCTGAGAGGGAAACTCACAGCAATACAGGCCCACCTTAACAAACAAGAAAAAGCCCAAATAAGCAACCTGAAACTACGCCTAACAGAATTAGAAAAAGAAGAACAAACAAAGCCTCAAGTCAGCAGAAGGAGGGAAATAATCAAAACCAGAGCAGAAATAAATGAAATTGAAATTAAAAAAACAGTCAAGGGCCGGCCCCGTGGCTTAGCGGTTAAGTGTGCGCGCTCCGCTGCTGGCGGCCCGGGTTCAGATCCCGGGCGCCCACCGACGCACCACTTCTCTGGCCATGCTGAGGCCACGTCCCATATACAGCAACTAGAAGGATGTGCAGCTATGACATACAACTATCTACCAGGGCTTTGGGGGAAGAAAAATGAATAAATTAAAAAAAAAAAAAAAACAGTCGAAAGGATCAATGAAACAAAGAGCTGGTTCTTCGAGAAGATAAACAAAATCGACAAACCCTTAGCCAGACTCACCAACAAAAAAAGAGAGAAGGCTCAAATAAATAAAATTAGAAATGAAAAAGGAGAAATTATAACAGATACCACAGAAATACAAAAGATTATAAGAGAATACTATGAAAAACTATATGCCAACAAATTGGACAATCTGGAAGAAATGGATAAATTCCTAGACTCATACAACCTCCCAAAACTGAATCAAGAAGAAATAGAGAACCTGAATAGACCAATCACAGGTAAAGAGATTGAAACAGTAATCAAAAACTTCCCAAAATATAAAAGTCCAGGACCAGATGGCTTCTCTGGAGAATTTTACCAAAAATTCAAAGAAGACTTAATACCTATCCTTCTCAAATTATTCCAAAAAATAGAGGAAGATGGAACACTTCCCAACACATTCTATGAGGCCAACATCACCCTGATACCAAAGCCAGGCAAAGACAATACTAAGAAGGAAAACTACAGATCAATATCCCTGATGAACACAGATGCAAAAATCCTCAACAAAATATTGGCAAACCAAATACAGCAATACATTAAAAAGATCATACACCATGATCAAGTGGGATTTATACCAGGGACACAGGGATGGTTCAACATCCGAAAATCAATCAATGTGATACACCATATTAACAAAACGAGGAATAAAAACCATATGATCATCTCAATAGATGCAGAGAAGGCTTTTGACAAGATCCAACATCCATTTATGATAAAAATTCTCAACAAAATGGGTATAGAAGGAAAGTATCTTAACATAACAAAGGCCATATATGACAAACCCACAGCCAACATCATACTCAATGGGGAAAACTGAAAGCCATCCCTCTGAAAACAGGGACAAGACAAAGGTGCCCACTCTTGCCACTCTTATTCAACACAGTACTGGAGGTTCTGGCCAGAGCAATTAGGCAAGAAAAAGGAATAAAAGGAATCCAAATAGGCAACGAAGAAGTGAAACTCTCGCTGTCTGCAGATGACATGATCTTATAGAAAACCCCAAAGAATCCACTGGAAAAATACTAGAAATAATCAACAACTACAGCCAAGAGGCAGGGTACAAAATCAACTTACAGAAATCAGTTGCATTTCTATATACCAACAATGAACTAACAGAAAGAGAACTCAAGAAGACAATCCCATATACAATTGCAACAAAAAGAATAAAATATCTAGGAGTGAATTTAACCAAGGAAGTGAAAGACCTATACAATGCAAACTATATTACTGAGTGAAATCAATGATGACATAAAGAAATGGAAAAATATTCCATGCACTTGGATTGGAAGAATAAACATTGTTAAAATGTCCATACTATCTAAAGCAATCTACAGATTCAATGCAATCCCAATCAGAATCCCAAGGACATTCTTCACAGAAATAGAACAAAGAATACTAACATTCATATGGGGCAACAAAAGACCCCGTATAGCTAAAGCAATCCTGAAACTCCTGGAGGAAAATATAGGTAATACATTACTCGTCATCAGCCATAAAGGGATCTTTTTGAATTCCATGTCTACTCAGACAAGGGAAACAGAAGAAAAAATAAACAAGTTGGACTTCATCAGATTAAAGAGCTTCTACAAGGCAAATGAAACCAGGATCAAAATGAATAGGGAACCCACCAGCTGGGAGAAAATATTTGCAAACCATATATCTGACAAGGGATTAATCTCCATAATATATAAAGAACTCACACAATTGAATAACAAAAAAACAAACAACCCAATCAAAAAATGGGCAGAGGAAATGAACAGACACTTCTCCAAAGAAGATATACAGATGGCCAATAGGCACATGAAAAGATGCTCAACATCACTAATCATCAGGGAAATGCAAATCAAAACAACACTAAGATATCATTTTACACCCATCAGAATGGCTATAATCACCAAGACAAAAAGCAACAAATGCTGGCGAGGGTGTGGAGAAATGGGAACCCTAATCCACTGCTGGTGGGAATGCAAACTGGTACAGCCTCTATGGAAAACAGTATGGAAATTCCTCAAAAAAATTAAAAATAGAAATACCTTATGATCCAGCTATCCCACTACGGGGTATCTACCCCAAGAATCTGAAATCAACAATCCAGAGAGGCTTATGCCACCCCTATGTTCATTGCAGCATTATTCACTATAGCCAAGACATGGAAGCAACCCAAGTGTCCCTCGACTGACGACTGGATAAAGAAGATGTGGTATATATATACCATGGAATACTACTCAGCCATAAAAAAAGACAAAATCATCCCATTTGCAACAACATGGATGGACCTGGAGGGTATTATGTTCAGTGAAATAAGCCAGAAAGAGAAAGACAGACAGTGCGTGATTTCACTCATCTGTGGAAGATACACCAACGCACAGACAGATAGAACTGCTTGGTGGTTACCAGGGGCTAGGGGGGTGGGGGGTAGGCACAAGGGGTGGAGGGATGCTCTTATACGGTGACTGATAAACAATAAAGTACAACAAAAATTTCACACACACAAAAAAAAGTTATCTCATTAAGCTCCTTCAAATCAGACCCCAACATTTCCACTTTTACAAAGGACTCAATTCTACCAGGCCCAGCTCAAGAGACTTCTTTTTTTTAAATTTTTTTTAAATAATTTTATTTATTTATTTTTTCTCCCAAAGCCCCAGTAGATAGTTGTATGTCATAGCTGCACATCCTTCTAGTTGCTGTATGTGGGACGCGGCCTCAGCATAGCTGGACAAGCAGTATGCCAGTGCGCGCCCGGGATCCGAACCCAGGCCGCCAGCAGCGGAGCGCGCGCACTTAACTGCCAAGCCACGGGGCCGGCCCCTAAAGAGACTTCTAACTTGCACAATTCTCTTTGGAATTTATTTGATAGGGTGAAAAGTTGCATTTTATTTTATAATTTTATAATTTTATTTTTTTTTCCCCCAAAGCCCCAGCAGATAGCCGTATGTCATAGCTGCACATCCTTCCAGTCGCTGCATGTGGGACACAGCCTCAGCGTGGCCCGAGAAGCGGTTCGTCGGCGCGCGCCTGGGATCCGAACCCCGGGCCGCCAGCAGCAGAGCACGAGCACCCAACCGCTAAGCCACGGGGCCGGCCCTGCATTTTATTTTAAAGGGAAGCTGAAATAAGGGGTTAGAACCTGAAGTTTAATCTCTTGTATACGTGGGTAGATCCAAGAACTCACATCTAGACTGTCAAGTCAGTCCTGCTGCAGAGAACGTTCACTGAAGAAGCAATGAAGCAGAAGAATTTGTACAGCAGCAAAGCCTTTTTATTGTGGTAGATGGATGATCAGGACATTCGATGGTGGCATTCATAGTATACCTACCACTCTACCCTCAAAATCAATCATATATTATTGCACATCTCTTTACTTGTGCCTCAGGTCAAAGTGAATCTTAGCTCAGTGGTTTTCAAACTTGAACGTGCACCAGAATCCCCTGAAGGGCTTGTTAAAACAGACTCTCCACTCCCAGAGTTTCTGATTCAGTAGATCTGGGGTGCGGCCTGAGAATTTGTAAGTTCCCAGGTGACGCTGCTGCTGCTGCTCTAGGGACCAGACTTTGAGAACCACCATCTTAGCTGCATAAAACACATTGAAATGGAAAGCGTATATGAATTTGCTCTGAAATTTAAAGAAGTTTATATGTTGTTGTCATTTTTACTTACCCTCTGCTTAGCCCTTGGTTTTGGATCCCTTACCTTTATCATCTGCTTGCAGACTCTCATGAGCGTGTAGTCTAGTTCTGGGTCCATCATCTCTGTCTCCTGCAGCTTAAAAACCTTCTGGTGGCAACGGGTACTTAGCTGCTTCTTGTTTTCTTTCAGACATTCAATAATCTAGGGCATAAGAGTTATGGTCAAGTTAAGGGGTGTATGAAGGATTGATAATCCATGTATTCTGACCGAAGCATTCAGTTCTTAGTGTGCCCCATATTTTTCTATCCAACTACCTTCCATTTCTAATTCCTAGGTTATTAAGAATCAGGATTTCCTCACCAAGGAGAATTATATTTATAGATTTACAACCTCAGGGCTAATAGCAAATAAAACTGCATGAAATTACAGATGAACAGCAGGCTGCACTGGAGTCTAAAGGGAAGGAAACCCATTCAGGATTCCTAGTTTCTTCTGCCTTCTAGAGCTGTTCCTTGTCAAGATTCCTTCTGGAGCATACATTAGGCTCTTTGCATTTCCCTGGAGCAATAATCCTGACTAGACAGTAAATCCTTACCCCTGACAAATATAAAATCTCTCAGGGCAAACTTATATAAACAAATAACTACAATAGAAAAGATGAGTGGGTTAATATAAAAGCATAAAGTGCCACGGGATGGATTTTAAGATAATAATTAAGTATATCCTGAAATCTCCCCTTCTCTACACCAAACTTATAGATATTATTAAAAAAAAAGATAAAGAAGAGAAGCAGATGGGAAGCTGCAATAGCTAGGGAGGTAGCATGAAGTCATGAGATTTCTATGAAATCCTCAAGGCACAATCAAGAATCACCAAATAACTGAGGGAACAAGGTACAAAAGCAATTAAAAAATATATTTAATATCCTCAGAGCAATACAGAAAGAAATGGTAAACAAGAATCAAAAACAAGTAGTTAGGAAAAGAACCAATTACAGATCTTGGAAATGAAAAATAAAATCCAATTGGTGGTCTAAGAGCAGAATGGACAGAGCTGAAGAATGAATTATTAAGCTGGGAAACGGAACTGAGGAATTACTTCAATGTAGTACAAAGAGACAAAAAAATGGAAAGCATGAAAGAAAAAGTTAGACATGGAGGACAGATTCAAATGCTCCAACTGTCTATCAGGAGTTCAGAAGGAAGGAAAAGGAAGGCAATATTCAAAAGAACAATGATTGAGAATTTCCTAGAACTGAAGAATGACGTGAATTCTGAGACTGAAGGAACTAACCAGGATAAAGAAAACAAAAAACCATTCCTAATTACATCACAGTGAAATTACAGATCATTAAAGATAAAGAGAAAACTCAGAACTAGATTAACTATATGGAAATGAGAATCAGACTGACATCAGACTTGGCATCAGCAATAGCAGATACAGGAAGATAATGAAGCCATTATCTCAGAGGCTAAAGCACCCGAGCTAGAAGAGGTAGGTGAGTCCATGGAAGAACAACAACAACAAAAATCACTTGCTTGCACTTCACTCCTGAGGATTCTGGGTAGGGCTCTGTTCTGTGTATTAAAAAAAAAGTTCCCTAGGAGATTCTTATGTGACCTCTAGTTAAGAACTTCTGTGCAATGGAAACATATAAGGGAATAAATTAATTCTAGAAGTGCAGAGTGTTGGGAAAGCTATAGAGAGGAGGAGGCATTTGAAGGATCATTAGGAACTTATTGGGCAGACAAGGTGGGGAGGGACAGGGTAACCTGAAAAGGGAAGAGAATGAAGAGGAGACAAAGAGGAATGCAGGTGAGGAAGTTCGTTGGGGAAAAGTAGTCTGGCATAGCTTCAGAGGGGACAACCAGGCTGGAAAGGATGTGATGGGGCCTATCTCACCAGTGAAGAATTAATTATTAAAATGTTACCTTCATATTACTTTCACAATTAAAAAATAAACACAAGGGCTGGCCCCGTGGCTTAGCGGTTAAGTGCGTGCGCTCCGCTGCTGGCGGCCCGGGTTTGGATCCCGGGCGCGCACCAACGCACCGCTTCTCCAGCCATGCTGAGGCCGCGTCCCACATACAGCAACTAGAAGGATGTGCAACTATGACGTACAACTATCTACTGGGGCTTTGGGGGGAAAATAAATAAATAAATAATATTAAAAAAAAAATGATTGTGTGTATTAAAAAAATAATAATAAACACAAAAAGTTACCTGAGCATTGCCATACTGCACAGTGGAACAGTAGTTCTTGATGTCACTCTTACAGGCTTCATACAGGTCTGGTTCCAGACGGATGTCTTCTGTCTGCGTGAGAGGGAACCAGCATGGAAAAGTGAGCTTACTTTAAGCTGGAAATGTCAGATGTTCCACATACTTATTTGTTGATTAGGTCTTGTATAATGACCACAACTTTTACACACCAAAGTGGCAGCAGTGTGGCCAGTGCAGTAAAAGGACAAGTGGGATTTAGTTTCAGTTCTCCACTAACTAGCTACATGGCCTTGGACTTTCTTTGCAAAACAAAATGCTACCATCTACCCTGACCCTTTCACAGGATTGCTGTGAGATGAAATAAGATTAATATGATGTAAAAACCACTTTGGAAAGTTAAAACCATTATATAACTGTAGGGTCCTACTTTTATCATTATTATTTTACTGAAAGAGCTAGGTTCAAAGCTAGGGACCCAAAGTCCCAATTACAATAGGGCATTTAGGCTAGCTCCACTTAAACATAATTATCACTGAATCACTACCACTATATGTGAAAATCTGGTAATGCAACTTTTGCAATATTAATGGTGTTTGGTGTCTATTACTAGTTTTTGCTTAGATTGAGGTGAAATAAGTATGATTCACAATATAAAACATATTATAAAATATTTTTAGCTGTCTGCTTAACATGGTTTGGGCTTAACCTCAAAAGAAAAGTAAGAAGTTTCCTCTTACAGTGCACGCTGTGGTTGACTTTCCAATATCCATTTCACCTCGATGATGAGTAAGCTCACCAGTGTGTGGCATTCCCCTGGAGACTGTTGCTCAGGCACAGTCTCAAGTGAGCACAGATCTCAAGCTGACATAATCAAATTGACAGGAAGGATCTTTATTTCATGCTGGGGGTAGTTTTCTCTCGTTTTTATTTTCCTGCTGGAGATGGATATTGGAGTGAGCAGCCATTGTGCAGCCATGAGGGAAACCAGCCTTACGATAAAGCTAGTGCCAGGGACAGCAGAGCGGAGAGGGAGAGACCCTGGATCCCTGAGGACATTATTGACGCGATGACCGCATGACATGCTTACAGCTTGTCTTGCAGCTGGACTTCCAGTTATGTGCGGTATTTCATTCGCACATAAATTATAAAAATATTTTATCGTTCAAAAAAAGAAACGTAAAGCAAGAAGCTGCCATACGGTAAAATTTTAGCACAGGGCTCCAAGTCTTAACCTGTTATGGTTAAGACTATTGTTATATAGTGGCTAATAAAATCTTCCAATTTGCCCTCGCCTCTCACCCAACTTTCTAAGTCCTGCCCCTGTGGCTTCTGGGACCAGAGGCTGTGCTACGAGGCATTACCATCTCCAGCTCCTCCACCCGCAGCTGCTTGCGGCACTTCAGGGACACCCTGTGTTCCTTGGCTTCCTGTAGAGTGTCATTGCGCACGGTGGTACTCAGGCAGATCACCACGTCCACTCTGCAAACGACAAGAGAAGGCCTGAGACTAGCAGGAGGGCCTGAGACTGGCAGGAGCCACACAAGGGCAGACAGCTGAGAACTGGACTGGGGCAGGGGCCACACCACCTCCCCAGAATCCATGACCCCCTTTTTCATGTTTCTGAATGCCTTTCCTGTAAGTCGCACTGTGTTTTTAGAGCGCTAAACGCAGCAATGTGACTACGTATGTCATAAAAGTTGGGCCACAGCCCGAATGCTGACTACATTGCTGACTGCTGGGGAGGCCAGAGAGGGGACATGTGTACAAGGACACTTCAACACTTGTTTTGTTAAAAATGTGATCAGAGAAGAATGCTGCTCTTAACTCTGAACTGTGTCTTTGATGTACTGTGAAACTCATTCCTAAAAGATACAGAAACCTGAGCAAAATGGGAACTTGGTTTATTTGAGGGCAAATGTATTCTAGAAATGTGCCTTTTCAAAGAGCAACATGGAAGAATTTGGGTAGCCATGCGGTAAAAGCTCATCACTCTCCTCCTTAAGACCTAATTCTTAAATGAATAAAGGTTTTGTTTCTTCACTAGATCTCTAACTCAGTAAAAGCCTCTGCTGCTTCCCTGAAGAGATGACATAATGGAACGATGTCAGAAGAAAGTCAATTAACCTCTTTTATACACAGTGCAACTTGCTCCTCTAAGTAAACAATCTGTATCTGCTTCATCAGTTAGATGGCCTGAACCTGGAAAAACTGAAAATGCTCCTTTAGGCTATAGGCTCTCCATACCAGAACTACCACCACCTAGGCAGCTATAAAGATGATCTGTTCAGACAACCCAAGTGTTTGGCCATACTACCAAAGGAGCGTGCAGGAGGTCTCCAGGGCTAATCTGTCAGACAGCAGGAGGCTGCCTGACATCTTGGGTATTCATTCAGTAGCTAAGAGGGACTTTGGGGAAGCAGAAGGAATCAATCAAAAGTTACATACTTCTTCTTTATGTTGGGGCAAAGTTTCAACACATCCTCCTTGCAGGCCATTTTAAATTTGTAAGAGAACCGAAAATCCTTCATCTGCACCTGAAAAAGATGATGAGAAAGAAAATCAGAAGCTCTGTGGCAAGTTCTAATCAGCAGTGCTGGGTGACACCATGTTCACAGAGTTTGCAGAAGCCTGCTTTCCCAGCCCTGCACGATCTGCTCTGTCTCTCTCAGACTTCATGAGCTGCAACCACCCCATTACTCCCTCTGCTACAGGCACAGGGGCCTCCTGGCCATTCCAATCACACACGTGTTGCTCCCTCTGCCAAAAGGGCTCTTTTCCCAGATCTCCCTGTGGTTTGCTCTGTCACTTCCTTGATGTTTCCATCCAAATACCTCTTTCTGAAGTCTCTTTTCTCCTTCACACTCCGGCCCTTAGACTGCTTTATTTTTCCTCATAGGCCCAGCTGAGACTATGTATTTTTCTGTAAATATGTTTCTGTGTCTTTCTCTACTAGAACACAGAATCGACAAGGGCAGGGTTTGTCGTTCCACCTCTGTCTCCCAGTGCCTGCATTCAGAGGCCCTCAATACCATTTGTTACAGGCAATAGGACCGGAGAAGAGATCAATTTTACACAGATTACTGGATTTCATCCTCCTGGGAGGGAAGTGCTTGCTTTACCAGAAACACTTCCTTTTGACATGTGGTAACGATGAAGAGCATGGTTTAACCTTCTTATTCAACTGCCAGACCTGGGTAGTATGATTTAAAAGAAAAAAAGGCTTAGAGTCCAGAGCATTGATACACATTTGGGCTGTGGCACTGAACAGTGACACAAAACAGCAGATGCCACTGATGCTAATTGTTAAAGGAAAAGCTAAAATATCTTATGAAAGCAAGCAGTTACTGAAGCAGGAAATGTCTATTTACTTGTCCCTATCCCCACTGAACTGCATGATCCCTAAGGGTATGGATCTTGTCTTATCCCAGAGCCTAACAAAGTGCCTGGTCCTAGCAGATAAAAATCACATTTATTGAGAATAAATCGAAATAGGACATATATTTGGAAAAAATGATTTTTCACAGAAGAAGTGCTCTGACGTTCTGAAAGAGGAAGGGATTCAGTAACCATCAAAACAGCCAAGACAAGAAGGATCTGCCAGGTGTTACTGACCAGTTGGAAGTGGGTGACTCCAATGGCGCACTTCTCATTCATATCCTTCTGGTGCTTGTTCTGTATCAGACACTCCATCAAGTCCCCAGAGTCTATCTGGTTATCTGCCACATCCTGGGGAAGGCAGTGCACATTTACACTTCAATTGTAACCACTAATGAACAAACCTTGCCCCTCAGTCCACGAAAAGTGCAAACAAGACTGATTCTAGAGCCTTCACAAACAAGATACATCACAAATCATGTCAAAATAAGCCTGAGAAATTACAAGGAATAAACACTCAGGGGAATAAAATTTACAAATGTTGCCCCGCATGAAGCACCAACAAGAATATGCACTATGCAGGGCCTTGACTCTTTTCCTTCTGCTGCCGGCAGCAGGCTTTCAGGATAACATCTAATATCGCCTCCTGGGTGTCAGATCCTCATGGGTTCTCGGTGTGCTTCACTCACACAATTTGGGTAGTTCAATAAATGAATAAAGTAACAGACTTCCCTCAGTATCAAGGTACAAGGAGACAGCTGGAAGAAGAAGCCTCTATTACTGCTAACAAATCCTGGGCTGATGTATCCGAAGCAACTCAGTCATGCTAATGGGGGCTTCCTCCTTTTCTCTCTTCTTACAAAGGGCATCTCAACAAGTGCTGCTAACCACATACCTGGGTACCTACAAGGGATAACCAAACAAGGTTTCCCAGGATGGTGGCTCTTCTCTCTTGATGTTGTTTACGTTTTCAACTTTACCTTGTCAAAGTTGGCTATCACTCAGGAGAAATGTATGCCAGAGACAGAGATGAGTCCAACACACTTGGGGGCCAGAGTCCCAACGAATCTGGTTCTATTTCTAACCCCTGTTTTTCCAGACATCACTTACGTGGCAAAAGTTCTGAATTATGGGTTCACAGGCTCTCATCAGCAAGGCTTCTATTTGAATATCCTGTAGAAAATTAAATATATTACTAATTCTGCTTTAGAAAGAGCCAGGGACGGGGGTAGGAGCAGTTTCTTTTTCTGAATCAGTAGCATCTGATGGGTAAATAATCTAAAATATACATTTGGAAACTATTCTAGTATTTAAGTTAGACAGCCCCAGCATAGACAGAACTGCTCCTCCAGTATACTTCAAAAGGCAAGTTTTCTAGAGGCCGATTCCCCTTATGCCTGAACAAAGGAGAAGGCAGAATTAAGAATGGTGGGGAGAAAAAAACATTTAAAAATAATATTAGAGTATGTAAAGCTTTTGGAGTTTTTCCAAAAATCTAAGCAGTTCAAAAAGAAAATACGAGTAACTGACATCTATCTTTAGTTTATAAGCTCCTAAACGAGATCACTGTCCTCAAATCAGATGTCAAACCACTGTGTCTAGGGAACACACACTAAACGCCTTTAAGCCAAGTACCCGCTGTGCGCTGCTGAAATAACATCTTCCTTTCAAGAGTTACACACCCAGAACGTCCTCATTAGCCCAGAAGGACATGAGAATGGGAGAGGAGATGACAGAAGATGAAAGAAGGCAATAAACTTTTGAAAAATAGAAAGCAAAAAAAGATGTGGAGAAATGTAATTTTATGTATTGCCAATTTTGACAATTCAAATAGTCCTAAAAGCCTTAGATTAAAAAAAAATAGCAATTCCCTGTTACCCTGATTTCTGCACAAGGCAACTGCAACATTTTTAGCTGCGCCCTCCGCCCCATAATAATCTCTGTATTTCTAAATAATATGCCTATGCTTATGAGGTTTTTTAATCCCATTTTTTACATTCTAGTGGGTTTCAGGATGGAAGAGGGATAAACACATGTATTTAATCTTCCATGTTTAACTGGAAGTCCTAGGTTTTTATTTCATTAAACTCACAAACATTACCAAATGACTTAATTGAAAGAGCTAAGGATAAGAGAATAGGAAAGCTTGGACTACTCCTGAATGTGATTAAGAAATTTGAAGTATAGCTGCTATATTTTCTAAAAGAGGGGGAAAAAGGATAGATCTAATCACTGTGATAATTTTAATTTATGAAGAAAACCAAAGGGCTAAATGTACAGAGTGTTCTTCTAGAGAAATGAGGAGAGGGGTTCAGGAAGCAACACAATATACTTCTTTATAAAGCAAATGGAGAGAATCTGACAAGGCTTCTCTTGTTTTACAGAGAATCTGCACTCTCAAGAGTCTAGAAACAGTAGAACTAAGAAAAGAAGAAAGGCTGCTAACAGGGCACTCTCCTTCTGTGAGCTGCAAATGCTTACCTCGGATTCTAACTCGGTGAGGTTGCCGACTATATCTCTGCACTCTACAGCCAAGTCATCGAGATGATCCTGGAGGCACTCAAGCTCCTGCAAATCAAAAGGCAATCCCTTGGCATTTGTCAATTACATAAATGATCAAGGGAAGCTGAGATACCAGTGTCTACTTCCTTTTCAGAGGTCCTCCTTTTCTTTTCTTTTTAAAACTACTTCATGGAACAGAACATTAAAGCTTTATCTGATTCTCTAAACTGGGATTGTTGAAAAGATAATTACTTGATGTAACAGGGTGGTTAAGAGGGTTAAGGAGATCCAACAGCCATGCAAATCCTCTAGAAGGCCAAATAGGTAAGTCCAACAAGAAGCAAGGTTTGAGTGTCCTCAGAGTCTAAAATAATCTTATCAGGCTTTTATTCCACTCATTAACACCCTGCCATTCCTTTTTTTTTTTTTACCTGTGTTTCGATAATCTTTGCCTCTCATTTTAAATCTGCATTTTGAGAATGATCACTGGACAACAAATTCACAGGGAAAGACATGGAATATTTTAAGACTCTTGATGGGCAAAGTAAGTTGAGACTCAGGGTCTGAAACAAGCACAGAGCCAATAGCTCCTGATCCTCGGAGGGAAATCCCAAAACAAGTGAGCACACTAGGGTTTGGGGGTCTATAAGCTGTCTTGTCTGGGCTTTTGGAAACAGCTGGAGCTACCCTGTAGCACTAGTCTATCACTATTCCTTTTAGAGATTTAGAGGTTTTAAGTTTAATATCAGCTCACTTTCCCAAAGCATATCGACAGCTATTTCTCAGCAAAGCACTCAAGTTTAACTTACTGACTATTCTGCAAGAACCTCTCTGTTCAGAATTAGAATGGGAAGGGATGACGAGGGTTGTAGGTATTATACAACAGCCAGAATTGATGGTGGTGTGGGGGGGTGGGGCGTGGGCAGAAAATGCATAAAACTTTTGGGAGTAAGATAAATGGCTAAGGGAAAAATCCTATTCATGGAATCCTTTCCTCAGTTTAGCTTCACAGTGATGGGCTGCAATGTAGTGCAGCTTTCTCAATGTTACTTTACAGGGGGTATGAAAGCAAACTGTTTCCTGGGATTCTATATCACGATATCTCTGTGGCATTAGACAGAGGCAGCAGAAAGCTAAACTATAGGCATCTTGTAACAATAAACTTAACAGAACTGTAGAAGGCCCAGGAAGCAGACTGCTGAAAATGATATTCCCAGGCCCAACAGATCTGAGTAGGCAGCCATGTTGCTTCTTAAAAATGGCAAAGTCCTGTACATGTGACTTTTTAATAGTTTAGTCCCAGAGGGTGTTTTGGAGTGGTACAAATGGAACCTGGAAACCTGAGTTCACATCTTATTCTAGTGTTAATGGGGCTTTAACCAAGTAGCTATTCCTCACTGCTTGGTTCCCCTGCCTTAAGATAGAAGACAAGCTACCTTCCCCCTTAATCTGTTAGAATGCTGTAATACACCTTTTCTTTTTCTTTTTTAAAACTACGCACAGGGCCGGCCCCGTGGCTTAGTGGTTAAGTGTGCACGCTCTGCTACTGGCGGCCCAGGTTTGGATCCCGGGCGCGCACCGACGCACCGCTTCTCCGGCCATGCTGAGGCTGCGTCCCACATACAGCAACTAGAAGGATGTGCAACTATGACATACAACTATCTACTGGGGCTTTGGGGGCAAAAAAAAAAAAGGAGGAGGATTGGCAATAGATGTTAGCTCAGAGCCGGTCTTCCTCAGCAAAAAGAGGAGGATTAGCATGGATGTTAGCTCAGGGCTGATCTTCCTCACAAAAAATAAAAAAATAAAAGACATAAAAAAATAAAAGACATAAAAAAAAAAAACTATGCACAAAATCTTTAGAAACTAGTCACAGCATGCTTGTAATTCTTGGGGGCTGCTCCTTCCCTACATTTTCCTATATGGAAAAGTTACATTATAAGGGAACAAATGCCTGGCTAGGATTAAACCTGAGTTTTAGATAAGGAAGTCAATACACTTCACTTCTCTGAGCCTCAGTTTTGTCAAGTACTAGATGGAAAAAATAATTCCATTCCTACACACCTTGCAGCACTGTTGTGGGGCATGTACTTTTTTTTTTTTGTGAGGAAGATCGGCCCTGAGCTAACATCTGCCAATCTTCCTCTTTTTGCTGAGGAAGACTGGCCCTGGGCTAACATCTGTGCCCATCTTCCTCCACTTTATATGGGACGCCGCCACAGCATGGCTTACCAAGCCGTGTGTCAGTGCATGCCCGGGATCTGAACTGGCGAACTCCAGGCCGCTGCAGCGGAGCGCGCGCACTTAACCGCTTGCGCCACCGGGCCAGCCCCCCAGCATGTACTTTTATTTATGTATGTCAGTATTCACATATATATGTGTGTATATTTATACCCTGCCTTCCCTCAAAAGGACTTAATGTGTCTTATAAAAGAGAGAAAAGAAAAAAAAAGGCAAGATAAAATGAATTAAAAATGAGTAAAAAAAAGGAAAGAAAAGGAAAATATGGTAAAAAAAGTGGAATGAAGCCAGCAGTAAGCTTGGTACACAAAATGCCTACCATGAAATCTTATATACTTGTTAGAAGCAGGCCATATCTTTGGCTCCACACTTTTTAAGAGGCAACACAGAGAAAAAATAATCAATTATAAAATACAGTAACCATAATATAAAAACAAATTAATTGCTTTGGAAAAGTACAATTATTCCTAACATAGAAACAAAAGAGAAAGTTTTCCTGAGGATTTTTTATAGATGGAATATTGAATATAACAAATCACATCTGTGAAGTAAACAGAGGTGGATTTTTATGGTGTCTGTACTCAGTATAAAATGTTAACCATGAACATTATTATTATTTCACTGTAAGATAAACAGGTAGCTATGTCACCTACCTGTCCGGTCTCTGTTTTTTCACTGCACCATTTTCCCAGATCAATCAGGCACTTATCCTGGAGGGCAGGATCCAGCTTAACATCCATGGCACGTTGGTGTAGGATCCTTTGGACTTCAGCTCGGCACTCCCGTGAGAGCTACATGAGAACGAATAGCAAAATACTTTAAAGGTACCAAAACCAAAAGAAAAAGACATTAAACAAAGCAAATCTGTTGCCAGGAAACTAACAAATAACTTTATAGCTATTTGAACCAAACTTTATACCTCGAATCTCTTCTAAAATAAGAATTAAATGTTTTAGGAGGCTTCTAAAAACCCGTACCTCTAGGAATGAGATTATACACACAGCACTTTCTAATATACTATATGAAACAACATCCTTTTCTCAGGGTATCCTGATACAAAGTGAACTGGATTCGTTCTGATTAGGTTCGAGAGGGTTTTGTTTAGCAAAATTAATTTGCCACTACTCTATGAATGTCGAGTAGAATGCTTGATCCAATTCATGAGAGAATACACACTGGGGTTAGGAGAACGGAGTTCAAATTTACCTAAACTCAGAAGAAGCAGGCAACAGTTACTATAGGTCAGGACCAGACTCTTCTAGATGAGTTAGGGAGAGTTAGCAGAGGGTGAAACAGATGAAAACTAATATTTTTGGAAGGGTTGTGAGAAAGCTGTCATTGACAGCTCAGTCAGTCTCTTTTCCTAAAAAGCCAACACACCTGAGGTAGGGGGAGGGAGAGCAACTGCTTAATGGGCATGGGGTTTCCTTTCAGAGACATGGAAATGTTTTGGAAGTAGAGGTGGTGGTTGCACAACTTTGCGAATGTACTAAATGCCACTGGATTTTTCTCTTTAAAATGGTTAAATTTATGTTATGTGAATTTCAACTCAATTTATAAAAGAAGTATATTTTTTAAAAAGACGGTATACTAGATTCCAACCCTTTCTTCATTTACAAGAGAAGGAACCTCCTACTATAGTGACTATCAAGATGCTAGGATTTAGGAGCTCCTGTGATTAATGAGAGGCTCATTATATGGAGAAAAAAGTAACAACAAATTCTCATATTTTCTTACACGGTACTATAAAAACTGGATTAAGACTGTAGTAACTGAAGTATGACGTTTCTTTCTATTTGGGTCTCCTCATTCTGAATCCTAAACAGTCAGACTTTGGCATTAAACTCAGAAGGGGTATTTGTAAACATGCATGCGAAATAATACCCTGTCTATTTTCTGTACAAATGCAGGACTGAAATGCAATAACAGTACCTCAGAAGGCATAAAAAGGCCATCCCGGAGAGCAAGCAGCACGTCAACGTGGCACCGGAAGGCAGCAAATGTTGCCGGAGAGCCGAGCACACAAAAATATCCCGACAAGAAGTAGCAAGAGACTGGGGTATGGAGGTTTTTGCTCCAACTAGAGTACTGTCAGAGAGGCCTCATTCACATAGGCACTATGTGTTCTGCTGCCAAGGGCAGAAGCCTAAAGATCATTTGTATCCTGGTTAAGAGCTTCTAATGGATCTTCAAAGCTAAATAAAGGTAGGGGAGCAGAATTTAACTGTCTATTCGTGATTTAGATTTTGGTAATTTAAAGAAAAAACTAGAAATGTCCCCTGACTCACTTTGTTAAAAACGTAAAATCAGACGGAAAGAAGCTGGAGAACAACTACGTACACTCACTGAATGAAGAAGTTTCTAGCAGTGCAGCAACTCTCCCTGCCCGATATACTAAGTCTTCCTAGGATGACAGAAATCACAACAATATATAGCAAACTAATTAAAAACCAAATGACAACATGAAGAAATGAAGTCAATATTGAGTGCATACCCTCCGGCCCTGTTCCTCGGTGCGGTAGGCATGTCTATATAAGCAAGAGAACACAGCTCCGGGAGGCATAAGTTCACTGGTTTCATTCCAACCGTGGGTGTGGCAAAGACGAGATGCATCCCCCTGGCACTTGCGGTATAAGACAGGGTCCAGCCTGTAAGGTTAAGAGTGAAAAGACAACCAGTCTTACTATACTTTTCCTTCTAAGACATGCTAAGGGTTTTTAAAAGGTGCTTGCTTGTGTACTCACTGATAATCACCTAAAGGGTAGTGGAGACAGCAGGCAAGCAAAAGTACATTCCTGAATTTTGTTCTTCATGAAGACACAATGGTCAATCTATAGATGTTTGTTAACCTCAATACAGAAGATTTAAGCTCTACCTCAAAGACATTATCTTGGCTACGTAAGGCACACAACAGTACAATAATAGACTCTGCACTAACATGTCCTGGCTGAAATAAGAAAACAAGGTTTTAGCTATCATCAGGCAATTCACTTTTCATTCAATATTTTTTTTCTAAGTACAAATAAAGTTCAATCCTACCTGATATATCAGATTCAACAAAATCAGGAAATGGCAAGATAAACAGAATCTCCCACTCAACTTCCTTTCTAGTAAAATTGTTGCTCTTCTTTTCCCCACGCAAGGTAAGGCAGTTATATTTTCAATTTACCTGAATATGCTTATCAATTTAAAAAACTTGACATTTAACTTTGACTCTGGAAACAGCGGATTAGGCAATGAGCCTGCTGCTTCTGCAAAGTTAGGCAACGGATGCTTAATTCTGTCCACTTTATAATGTCAACTTTGGGAAGGGCCATTTAATGGGAGGAGAAAAGCTAATATTTAGCGAGTAGCTTTTAAGACTGTGAAGCTTCTTTTGGTCATGGGTGAAGGAATTACAGAAGAGGAAAAAACATGATTTTTTTAAGGTAGTAAACTCTCTACTATTTCAGTTTAGATGGCCTGAGTAAGCACAGAGAAATTCCTACACAGCTTCTGCAGTCCTTTCCAGAGCTAATTTGAGGGAACAGAAATAGAAACACACTGACAAGTATTCTTTCCAGTAAAGTATGTGGCTAAAACATACAGTAATTACCAGAAAAAGTTAATGACCAAAGTACAGTGGCTTAAACAACTGAATCAGGAAGCAGCTGAACTTGGGACACAGGAGGAGCAGCCTGATCTGGTACTGGCTGCTTTGGAGGTAGGAAGGGAAAATAAGACATGGAAAGAGGAGGGGATTGAAGCCAATAAATTATAGAGATTCTGACTGTAATATAGATACTTCTATTTCATTTCCCCCCTTTTTTCTGGCTAACAGGATGAGAAGAGAATCAAGTTGTCACTTATTGGTAAGAGCCTCTTAAGATAGAATAAATTCAATAACTTTGAATAGTTAAAGAAATAAAAGCAAATTCCCATACCCAGTGCAAATCAGTAAGAATAGAAATGCACTATTATCTTCCTAGAGACATATCTGAAGATGCTTCTGCTGCCCCACAGGCGCCCAAGTTCTTTCTAAATAGATGTTTGTTGTATCAGACACATCTGACCCTGACTTCCAAATTAGTAGTGAATGTGGACACTTGGGGACAGACCTGCAGGGGAAGTCTCTGCTTTTAAATACTGTTATGAAAACTAAAACGAGGTTTTTCAGGGGACTAGAGTGTGTCAGCTATCCTAGAACTTAACAAAAACAAATTCCTACTGATTATTTAAAAAAATACAAGAGATACTGACTACACAGGAGAACAGGCTGAGGCTGACACTTACTCTGGCTTCAAAATACTCACTTCCAATCTCGGGAGATGAAATATTGCAGCTCTAAGAGACGGTGTTCACAATCTTCCACCATTTTCTCTGTGTATAAATGTTCCATCAGGCATGAGAGGATCCTGGGCATAAAACAGGGGAGAAATTGTAACAAAAGAAAGAAGAGCTCTGACAATAGGTTCAGAACTCTCGCATCAGTATTTCCCTGGTCTGTAGAAAAAGCCATTTAGCTATTTTCCTAGGGCAATCAGGGATTTACTTTTCTGAGAATCACTCAAATTAACTCAACCTGACAGTGATTATGCCTTCTATCAACTTCAGAGCCACTTAGCACTTAGGACTCAGCTTGCACAAGATCTGCATGCAGCTGCTTTATTTTTAACAGTTTATTATGGAAATTTTCCAACACACACAAAAGTAGAGAATCATATATTATCCACCTTCCCTCCCCATAGCTTTATCAACATATGGCCAAGTTTATTTTAACTCTATATCCCCTTGCTGATATTTTAAAGCAAATCCCAGATACCATATCATTTCATTCATAAATACTTCAGCATATTTCTCTATGATATGAGAAAGTAATACCATTATCCACTAAAAGAAATTAATGAAAAAATCCTTAATATCATGAAATATCTTGTCAGTTTTCAAATTTTTCCAATTATTTCATGCCTTTTTAAACGTTTGTTCAAATCAGGACCCAGAAAAGGTCCACATACTGCATTCAATTGATAGCATCTCAAATCTATTTAATCCGTAGCAGTTCCCTTCTTCCTCCCTCTCCCCTGGCCCCTTCATGGTTGATGCAGTTACTTTTATATTGGTAAATATTCTTAATTAGTCTTAAGAGTGTTTGTCTATCTCCTCCAACTACACAAAGAGCTTTAAGGAAGAATACCTTTTCATAATCCCCTACCACAGCATGAACAGTAGAAGTGTATGAATAGCAGAATGATGATAAAGATGACTGCATTTCTTTTATTGTTAGGTACTGCCAGCTGCAGGCTATAAAGATTTTTGCAGAATTGGAAACCTGTTCTTACTTGCAACCTAGTTTTAAGAGCTGTTTGCACATCATATGGAATAAAACTAATGCATGAGATTCAAATACTTTATTATAGCATTTTACAGCTTTCCTGGATCTTGGATGCAAGTTCAGAGCTCATTTTGTCCAGGATTACCCCCTCCAACCACCACATTTTGTTTTTTATTACAATAATAATTAATTACTTTCTAATGATTATCAAGTAGCCAATGTATACAAGTCAATATACAAACAGGATGAAAAATACAGAGCCAAAGCATGCATCATTCTTTATCCTGAGAGTTTCTCTCTCTCATTTTTATTTGACCATTAAATGGAACTATTCAGTGACCTAATGTACAGGCCCATATATGCTCAGTCATTGTCAACAAATATCATCACAGTGCTCAGTCTAGGTATCTCTATATCATGGATGTGTTCCTATTCAACAAAATTTCAGTTAAGATGTTAAACCAATCAAAAGTCATTTGAGGGAACGTTCCCTGTGCTGCACTGCCAAATACAATATAATATGGATAAATATCACAAACAAGATAACCTACATTGGGTCTCCCGATCTTATGTGTTTGCAGGCTGTCTGTATTACAGATTCACAAGCTTCATTCAAAGCTCTGTCAATGCGGTAATCTGCACCAGGGTCAGTCTCCTGAATCAATGTTTGAAGCTGGATATAAAAAAAATTAAGAAACAAAGTCACTTACACATCAGGGAAGAGCAAAGTCATCTCTTCATACAATCAGTTACTCAGTCTGGTATATCACAATGTACTCTTTCCTAACAAGGTACTACAATCGTCACTGGCCAAGCTCAAGAGCTGTTGCCAAATACTTTCCAAATGGTTTCTCTGCCTTGATTGCAAGTTTTTCTGTTTAAGTCAAAGTGGGGATTGCTTGCCTACCTGTCTGAACCATCCCTGGACATTTGCAAAACAAAAGGCCTTTACAATATAAAGCTTGTGTCCTTCCTCATATTCAATCAGACTACTAAATCTGACACTCAGGGCCAAGCCAGAACTGAGGGAGAAGAGTAAAGAGAAGACATTTCTAGTTGGAGACCTAATTAGGTAGTAAGTATCCAGAATTTGAATTTTCCTGCAAAGGCACTGGCATTACAACAAGCATACTCCGCTTTATTAAAAACAGATGTCAGATTTCATTTAACTTGCAAGAAACATCAATTACAAAAAACAAGAATACAATACTTATAATTTCCTATTTTTCCTCAATTATCTTTTATACAACCAAGAGGTAAACCAGAATCTGCCCATTATGAGTATACAGAAAAATACTTATCATTATGCAGTTGAAAATGAGAATATATTCTTTAAGATTTACTTTTGCTTGGGACATCCTTTGTCATGGAATAAACTGAAAGCATGATAAAATGTGTCTCAGACTCTTTTTTCTTGTCTTTGAGGAGAAAGCAGTGGAGGCACAGAGGGAAAAGCTCTAAATTAAGAAGCAGAAGACCTGAGTTCTATTAATAGTTCCAGCTCTGCCAGACAGATAATTAGCATTGAGAATATGGGCAAGTTGATAACCTTTAAGTCTCAGTTTCTTTAACTGCAGAGGATTATAAGAAGGAGTAATATGCATGAGAAGGTTGTATAAATCGCAAAGTATTTTATAGATGCAAAAGATCATTATTACTACAGATGGGTAGCAGATGGTGTTTTGGGGTGGGGATCTTAAATAACAGAAAGCAAATGTGAAAACTGCAATCCTTCTGGTTTGGGTTCCTTTTTTACCAAGTTAAAAAAATTGGAGCCCTTCTTGTGTCATGGATTTAGCCTCTGAAGAAGCCTTCTCTGATCCTCACACATTTGACCTATGATCCCACAGGGGCTCATATGAAAACACTGACCCCATCACATATTGATCAGAGAACACAGATCAAAAGGAAATGGAGAAAGACAACTCCAACTGTGTCTATCTCAAAAGAAGTCAGCAATTAAGATGAGAGAAGCACGAAAGATTTCCAGTATTCTGGGATGGAAGTTATTTATACCAATTCTTGGTGGCAATTTGGAGAAGCTACAAAATGCTGTGCTTACTTAGTAGAAAGATTACCATCAAACGACTACCAATTTTAGTTATGACGTTTGCTGACAAAGACTAAAATATTTACACCTTTTTCTGAGAAAGTTATAAGCATCATGGGGAGTCTGGAAGTCGCTGCAAGAACTGTTATCAGTTAAAGATCCATGATTGACAGGCGAACTGTGAGAATTCTCAATGAATGCACCAGACTATAGGTCCTAAAAGGAGACAATGAATGCCCTATAGACTCTAGTAGGCTAACGGCTCAGGGGATCATTGTCACTCTTGAATCCAGTGACAGCAGTGTGAGAAATAGACACTAAGAACGTGAATGGCTACATGATTATACATCTATTCCAGCCCTGACTGCTTAAGAAAAACCTGGGAAAACGCTTCCAAGAAATGATTAGTTTAAAGAATAGACTGAGCAGTCATCTTTGGCCTGGGAGAGACTGGGCCCAGACTCGTTCAGCCATAACTGAAGAGAATTTAATAAGTTCATGATTACAGTGCATTTGGCAGATAAGATGAAGATAACAATTATCATTATGCTTCACAGTTCACTATTTGTTGAGTGATCACTAAATCAAAGCATCACCAAGCAGAGAATAGGGAAAATTAATGGTCAACCACAGACAGGTATGAAAGTCTACTGTATCAAGGAAGAAAACTGAAAAAGAAACTCACTCAAAATAAATTATTTCAAAATATTCCTCCATTTAAGGATGGATAATGTAGCAGAAGACTAAGGAAGATTTTCTCCTTATTCCTTCTGTTTTCGTGAGCAAAGACTATAAAAACCACGGGTCCATGAAAAACAAAATAGGGGCCAGCCCGGTGGCACAAGTGGTAAGTGCGTGCGCTCCACTTCAGCGGCCCGGGGTTCTCAGGTTCGGATTCCGGGCGTGCACTGACGCACTGCTTGTCAAGCCATACTGTGGCGGCGTCCCATATAAAGTAGAGGAAGATGGGCACGGATGTTAGCTCAGGCCAATCTTCCACAGCAAAAAAAAGGGGAGGATTGGCATTGGATGTTAGCTCAGGGCTAATCTTCCTCACAAAACAAAAATCAACAACAACAAAAACACCAAAATAAAGTGTTTCCACTTGGCTAAACTTAATGTGGGCAAAACCACATATGTCACTATACGAGGCTAACCCCTAGGTTTGGAAAGCACTTATCTTCTATGCACAAAGGATGAGGTAGGGGGTACTTATTTATCTTTCAGGTTGAGTCACTAGCTCTTTTAACAAGCTAAATTTCAAAAAGCCCTGGAGGTAAACTTGATGCCTCAAAATAAAGTCAAACCAACTTATCTTCTTTTTTCTACACACCTTAGTACAAGTGTAGCCTCAGTAAAAAGATAGGTTTCTTCCTGACCACCCCCCTCCCCTTTCCATGCTGCATTAAGGATGAAATGCAAATACAGGATGTCTTGATTCATTCTTGGTCTGGGGACCAGGCACATACATTGTCACAGAGGTTTCCTAGAACAATCACCAGGAAGGACTGCTCCCAAGCAACTACACCCAGAAGCCTCCTTCTAGGTAGGCTCAGTACTTTGGAGAAGAGGCTACACTACATTTGTCTATTTTTCCCAACACAGGATGTAAAAATTACTATCTACTCTGGGTCAAGGTAATAGAAGCTAAAATGAAATTTTACTCCACATCAAAATTCTGTGAAAATTGTGTGTTTCAGACTATAAAATTCTGATTCTACATGATTAGCAGTAAAATAAAATAAGTAATAGTCAATTTTTAACAAAAACGCCAACAACAAAATAGAAGACTAATGAATAGTGGTTTTCTAAAGTTTCACTGAGGAGAGGGCCTCAACTTTCTAATTTAGGATATACAGCTAAACTTTATCTTTTGCGCTTCCTAAATAAAAGTATTGGAAAGTATGGAGTACATTGCATAGGATACCACTGTTGCATTTAGTATTGTAAATTGTTCAAAGATTCTTATTCAATAAAAAGTAATAAACATGGACAATGAAATAGATGCACTGTATCTATAATATTTTGTTAAATTTATATTATGTACCTGATCTGTAGTTATTCAACTGTTTATGAACCCTGGATCAAGAATAACTTTATCTTCTCAAGCAAAGTATGCTAATTTTTTCCAACTGTCTTTATAGAAATGACTTGAGTTTGGAGGTAGAGAAAGACCCTTCCGTGTATAGTTGCTCTACTCTAACAAGAAAAAATGGTGTGATTTTGAAAATGACATGCTTTCTTGATCCTCAGGCCAAGAATTCATGCCATGTTGCACAACAGTAATAAAAAAAAAACTCTTCGAAAATTTCAATTCATTTCAGCTCTCTTTCAGCCTCAACTCAATCAAACCTATTTAGACAGGCAAATGCTCTTTTGGTGGAGGAACTTCTCTGATTTACCAGAACCTGGTTTGCCTTGATTCTGCACTTAGTAAATTCAATCTAGCAAGTTATCTTTTCTTTAAAAATTCCAGCAAACAATGCATTTTATCTATTGCTGTAAGTGTATAGCTCTTTTTACTGATTGTGAGCTCAAACTTCTGCTCTGCAGCAAATTCTACATTCTTACTAAGATATGCCTGAAGAAACAATATTCTGTGCCTGGTTCTTAGTACTTAATGTTTACTGTGATGTCACAAATGATCCAGATAAAGTAAGCTGGGACACTGTCAGGAAGAGGCTCCTCAGCTGATAAAATATGACATTCAAAATGGCAGCAGAAATTTTTTCCTTACCGCTTGTTGGCAGTTCATGCCAACGTTCCCTTTCTCCCCTCGAACTACTTTCATCAGACAATGCAGGGTTCGCCCTTTTCGATGTAATCCAGAACAGTGGTGTTCAATCTCCCCCCGACAGCTCAGGATGATCTCAGGGCTCAAGGAAAAGTCTTCCATCAACATGCGTCGGTAATCTAACATCTCCCCCTGGCACTCACTGCTCACTTGTCGCCCTAAGTTAGGATTTAAGTCATAACATTATGGATGGTGAACATTAGGATCAGATAGTACCACATATTAAAAGTACATGTTTTTCCCTAGAATATAATATACCAAATTTAGCAAAAACTTTATCAGCATAAAATGAGTTTAAGACTCCAGAAACTAGGGTTTATCTTGTCAGTGTTGTGCATTATACAGATTTTATACTACTGAACTAATAATGAAAATGTTTTGTCAAGAGAAGTCTTATCAATAAGATAACTATTGGGGTAAAAATGAAAGCCAAGAACAATCCCTAGTGGCCTACACAGTTAAAACTTGTAGAAAAGACTGCACTTCAAATATTCACTACAGCTCCCTTCCTTCCTTGAGCTATAAATGCCAACTGGGAAAACGTAAGAAATTTTTTAAAAAGCAGCTGTACTGCAGTTTACTTGACATATAATAAACTGCACTTTTAAAACATACAATTGGATAAGTTTGACATATATATACATCGATGAAACCATCACCACAATCAAGCTATTGAACACTACAACCATCAACTCCAAAAGTTATCTCATGCTCCCTGAGAATCCCTCCCTTCCTCTCCTTTCTACCCCACCAATCCCACCCTCAGTCAACCACTGATCTGCTTTCTGTGACTAAAGATTAGTTTACTAGTTTGCATTTTTTAGAAGTTTATATAAATGGAATCAAACAGTATGGACTCTTTTTTTGTCTGACTTCTTTTACTCAGCCTAATTATTTTGAGATGCATTCATGTATCAACAGTTCATTCCTATTCATTGCTAAGTAATATTATTCCATTATGTAGGTATACTATAATTTGTTTATTCCTTTAACCATTGATGGAAATTTTGGTTATTTTCAGTTTTGGGCTATCACAAATAAAGCTGTTATGAATATTCATGTATAAGAGTTTATATGGACATATGCTTTCATATCTCTTGGGTAAATATCTAGGAGTTACATGGCTTGGTCATATGGTAGATGTATGTTTAACTTTGTAAGAAACTGGTAAATTATGTTCCAAAATGGTAGTACCATTTTAAAATACCATCAGCAGTATACAATAGTTCCAGTTCTTCTACATCCTCAGCAACACTTAATATGGTCAGTCTTTTTAATACTAGCAATCTGTATAAGTTTTCTGAATTATGTGTTCATATTGTTTGGCCATTTATTTACTGAGCCTTTTTGTTTTTCTTGTTAATTTGCAGTTTAAGGACATTAACTTTCTATTTTTTAAATACCAAGATTAGATTACATTATGCATACTATTTTATAATATGCTTTTACTAGTCAATAATCTCCACCTTTTCATTTCAGGAAAATTTCATCTAAAACCTAGACTATAATCAAAATTCTCCAATTGCCTGCAAAATGTCCTTTGTTTGGTACTCAATCCATTGCTTTTAAGCTTAGGAGTCTTTCATCATCGAGATATGAAAAAAAAATTTCACCAAAAAGTTCTGAGTTTTATCTAATGCTTGATTTTTTTCCACTTAACTTTTTAATCACTAACCAATTGTCCCAGCACCATTTATTCAATAACAGCTATGAATTTCATTTTTACAGCCTATTGCCAATATTAAGAAAGAAAATCCAGACCTTCTATACATCCTTCTTGGTTCCTTTGTCAGAGACTGACTTTCAGACTAAACAGACCATGAGTCTGACCTTATAGGGGTAGTATTTTATTCTTTAACTATTTAATTTCTTGATATCATCACTGTTATAATAATAGTACCTATCACTTATTGTGTGTTAAGTGCTATGCCAAATTACCTCCTTCAGTCTTCACAAGAACTCCTTAACATAAGTAACATTACTTTTGTTTTATAGATAAGAAAAATGAGGTTTGGAGAAATTAAGAAACATAAGCAATGGTCACCCAGCTAGTTAATTTGGTGATAGAGCCATAATTTGAAGCTGTGTCTCTCTGACTCAAAGCTCATGTGCTAAATCATCATGCTGCCCTGACTCTCCTAAAAATGCTGTGTGAGATGCATTTTAAAATTAAAATATTTGGGTTTGAGAAATATAACTTACTTTTTAAAAAGCAAGATGGGATGTAAAGAAAAACAAAATTGGGATTGTTGAGCTAAGAGGAAGGGGCTTCAATCATGCTTAGGGATCCTAAGCCTTCAGCCTAGAGTTATGCTCACAAAGAAAGACTCCTGCGTCACAAAGCACAGGTGCACTCAAAAGAGTAAATATAGGAGGAAAATATCCAAAAAGGAATGAAATGGATAAAAAGAAATGAACTGTTACCTCTATGCACAGCTGACTCCAGACACATCAGAAGGTAGGAGAGCCTGGCTTCCCGGGACCGAGGAAGGTTTTCCACATTACATCGATATTTCTTCAAGTCACTCTTACAGGATTTGGCCAATGAATAACTGACTTTATAATCCTGGGCAATCAGCTTTTGGCGGGTTGTTAGTGCTTCTCGACACTAAGGAAAGGGTGCAGCAAGAGAGTTGTAAGACCATCCAGGTGGCTCAGCTGTTCACATATACCTCTAAGACAAGCAGAGGCTCATAGCCAAGTACAGTCAACAACTATGGTTGTTACCAAAATGTCTATCTTTAAGTTTGATTAAAATTGAGCACAAGCAGGCTAAACTAGGTGGCAAGAGGTAGGGGTAAAGAGGTGGGGAATCCTGGAATACTATAGTGATTTGCTGATTGTTGCAGCAATAGCAGCTGTCCTAAACACATAAATATTTGGTAGATTCTAATACATTAACTTGACAAAGTATTCTTTTCCTCTTCAGCAATACCCTTAAAATAAATTTCACCAGAATCAAAGTGGCAAGTGACATAACACTCTGCAAATTCCATTCTACATTTTTTAAATATAATTATTCAATAGTAAATGATATAAGGAACTGAAATGAAAAACATTTCCTCAGCACAGGAAAGTAAACGACAGGATAGCAAAGTAAAAATAATTACTTTTAAAGTCATAAAAGATTACTGCATTCATCCAGGGACAGAGGACTAACAATAATGAGAATGCTTAATGAGACAGCTGCTGAAAAATTAAATCGCTAATTATCTATGAAGTACATTGGTTTGGTCAGTCTAAACTTCCTGAATATATAGGGATGGCTTCAGTGTGATTCTGATATAAAATTCTCCAATTTTACCCCCAAAACTGATTTCCACTTAGCTTCTCAATGTCTAGATATCACAAAAAGCTTCATTTTCTTGGTTTAAGTAAAATAATGCTTCGGTTCCCTACTAAAAGCCAAGTATCTCAACTCTGAAAAGGATAAGTTTTATCAGTCATTTATATTTTGATATGAGTTTGTAAGACTACTGTTTGAGAGGATCTGAGAAAGTTTTTAAGAAATGAATAAATTATTGGTTTGTTTCGAAGTAATGCTTACCTTTTCACTCATGGATTCTTCAAATTTATGGTTGAAGAGGCACTTATACACTCTGCCTTCACCAGCTTGTGTCTGTAAGAGGGAACATCCTCCTCATCATCAGTATTATTAGCTAAGTAGTTATGCTGGGCATTATCCACAATCTTATATAGAACTTGTGTTAAATTACTGTAATGATGAGTACCTTTGAACAACCAGCTCAGCCATTTATAAAATTTAGCAGGCTTTGAAAGAAAATAGTGATTGCAGTAAAGATGAGAAAATTTTTCCCAGGATGTTTGGCTATTGTCACTTGTTCCGAGATATACTGTTAATTACAGAAGTGAGAGAAATGTCAGTCTCTCTTCTTACAACTTTATGCTAGAGTCAATAAAACTCATCATCAGTGGCTCTGATGGTTAAAGCTGTTAATTCAAAACAGCAGGCAGAGTTGGGAGTATACACAGGTCACTCGCAGTCCTTTGTTATAAAGATGGAGATCACTCTATTTAAAGTGTTAGAAAGTTGTTCTAAAGAGTCTGCAGATAGTAATCAAGGATTTGATTTTTAAAGTTAGTCACCTGTTGTTTTCTTTGTCTTAGCCAAAAACATATAAATATGTAATATGGCCAAGTTTTAGCCATGGAAGAGATGTGAATGGGATTCCTTGGTAAAATAGGATTCCTATAGATAAAACAGAATTCCAAGAACTGAAATTGAGACGTGGGATAAAGTAGGAAAACTAATGTGTGGAGGTTGTCAGAAGCCAACTGTTAACTAGATGTGAAGCCATCAAGGCTGAGCACCCAATAGCACTTTCTGTTATTCTGGGACCAACTCCACCTTCCATTTCAGTGGCTTTTCTACATATGAGGGCTTGTGCTGGTTTATTTTATTTTGGAATAGAATATTAAAAAATATTTAAGAAGAAAAGAGGAACAGCTTCTGAGCTGACTCACATTTTCACAAAAACGCTCCCGATCATCTCGGCAAGCAAAATATAAATGCCGGTCTAAATGAAAGTCATCTGAAGACAGCTCAGCCACCCGGAGAATGGCTTTCTTGCAGAGTTCGGAGACTTGAATCTTGGGATCTCTTTCTTCTGCTTCCTTCACCAGGCCTTTCTCCAAGCATGATACCACCTCACCTTGTGAATGTGCATCCTAAAATAGCAAGGATACTAACATTTAAAAACTCTCACCATAATGAGTTTTAAATAAACATCATTTGGTTAAAAAAAAAACCCAACTCAACACAGTTAATGTATGGATGTTCTATTAAGAAATAAAGTGGGAACCAACCACACTGTGGAAGTTACAGAAAACACTCTCAAAAATCTTCAGTTAGAATATAACACTTGCATGCTACAAATGGAAATAGAGATCCTGGGAAATTTAAGTATAGTTTAGTTTGCATTAGAAATAGGAACTTGACTTCTTAAAGTTTAAAATGTCAGAAAAATTTAAAGAAATTACATCAGCCTAATGCTCTGATCACAGTTCATGTCAATGCTGAAATAACATTGCAGAAATCTCTGCTCATTCACTTCTAAGGGCTAGGTATTTCCCAAATAACAGTGCTTTTCGTCAAGTTAAAGCAACAACAGACCACAAAATCCATTGCGAAAAGATGTTAGAGACTCTCTCTCTCGTTACTACTCTATACTGTCCACAATGACCCCAATATGTACAATCTGTAGTGTACTACTCACTTCGAAGATTTGGATTTCTCTTAATGCGATTTAACGAGATTACCACCGTTTTATACAAACTGCTTTTGAGAACTTTCCTGAAACCATCCAATTATCTTTAATTGTACATTGCATCATTCCCACAGCAACCACAAGCATTCATTCATTCAAAATATGAGAAATTTCCCCTAAATATTTTGTATTCAAGAATCCTAATCTTCTATCCTCAGAAGATATGCTTCAATAACTTGAGAGGTATATCCATTAATATAGCAAACCAAAGCAGCAGAAAGTACAGTGCTATCATTTATTTACACACGTGTGCATAAAAAATCTTGTTATAGTAAAATACCATGTCTATAAAATCATCTGTATATAAGAAAAAAGATTCCTAAAACCAGGTAGGGAAACATCTACTTTAAGCAAAATTTGAATTCAACAAAAAAATGTATATAGTTTTTTTCTATTTTGTTGTAATAGGTTTTGTTCTATAGTACATTAATTTCTAAGTATTTCCATGAGAATTTTCATGTTCGCTCCTAATATATCTGTGAAGAAAGGATAGAAATTGTGGTATCTATCGTGCAGATGAGTAAACAGAGGCCTAGAGGAGTTGATGAACTCATTTGAGTTGCAGCACGTAAGGGGCCCAGCCAACAGTCCATCGTTTATTTTTCTAGACCTTGGGGTTCTAAGAAACTCCTAAAATTTGTGTGTGCGTTTTATATTTTTCCTGACGGTTCATAGCTTTTGTTAAATTTGCAAAAGATCTGCTGACCCAAAAAAGATTAGGAAGCACACTCTCCTAGCAGATTCTCATGCCTTCCCATTTTCTATCTGCACCTTAACATTTCTCACTAGCTGTATGATTCTAACCAATGCTTAGAAACCTGAGATGACCAGAAACGTTTTTCTGGAGAGTAATTCTGAACAGATAAACAAAATTCTGAGGGACAAGTGACAAAAGGATAAGGACAGAGAGAAAAGTGGACATAAATCCCAGAAATCGGAGTGAGGCTTATTTTTTCTTCCTAATTTATGAGTGACACTCAAGTTTGTCTGACTACGGCCCACCTAGGCAAGGCCTACCCATTTCTACTTCCCAAAGGAAAAACAAATCTGTAACAAAGATTTGGACAGAAACATACTTGTCATATACTATTTACAGTATACGAGAGATTATTATAAACATGATTTTATGTCATAAAACAACATCTATACCAATTTTTAGTAGCCCATCATAACTTGCTTAGATGGTCACCAGCAATTAGGTCTTAATTATATAAAAGAGACTGAAAACAATAGCACAATAGTCAATTCTTGACTTAGATTCAGCCTTTAATCTTGATATCATATGGTAAAGAAATGATTTCCACGTAATGAGTCAAAGTGTTTCCCTGTATACTTAGGGTTTATAACTGTTTTAAATGTGCCGCCAGTGACATTAACTATTTAGGGCTATTATATTTCCTAACGGTTCTTTTTGCTTCTTATTGGATTTAAGGGAGCATCATCATGGTTTGAGATCCCCTAAGGAAGCTAAGATTTGATTTTAATTATAGCAACTGTAGCGCCACACATCAGTACTGGGCCATAACATCACCTCCATTAGATGTTTTTATTCATCATAACTTTAGATAGATAATTTTTAAAATAAAGATATTTCAGGGATCCTTCTCAGTTCCCCAAAGTCTCTGAGCTTTTCGGTTCAGCCCATTTGGATTATGTAACTGAAATATATGCAAGTACTTGACAAAGAAGACTAGCTAGTTACTGAATACGAATGGAAGCACCGGCACATTATCTATGAGAAAATAAAGTTACTTAGGTTAAAAAAAGTTATTAATACACAGGATTGGCATAAGAATAACAAATGATCCTGTAAATAGACTTACAATGAATTTTTAATATTCTACTGTGGTGAGACAAATGTCTGTCTTAAAACTACTGCTAGTGTCCTGATCAGTTTATAGCAGTTCAATAGCGAATATTTCTTTTTTTTTTTTTTTTTGAGATTTTAATTTTAATTGACATTTTGCTCCAAGGCACAGAACAGTGAACATGTCAATGGCTCAATGTTAGGTTACAAACAAAATCCTCAAACAGTTACAGTATCCCACATCAGTTATTTCACATTAAGTACGAGTTGTTAAAAAAAAAAATCCAGTGCTATGTTGTTTTTTTTTTTGCGAATATTTCTTCTTTCCCATATACCTTGTCCTTTTTTTTTTTAATGACAGAGAAGGATAACACTAATCTCAAAAAAGTAAGCAAGAATTCAGTTTTTATTTCTGCTATAAACCACTCTCTATTTCAACGTTTTGGTGTCTTCTGTGATCTACCTCACTAGATAAAGAGAGAACAAGAATGTCTGAATTATTCAAAGTAGTTGGTTAAAAGCAGAGAATGATAAAATGATGTAAAAATTGAGTGAAAAGCATAAAAGCAGTAATAACATGGCACATGTCCACTATTAAGTTCCTGTATTGGAAGCCACATTTGACTTTCTCTTCAGATGATATAAACCATTTACACTTTTACTTTTAGAGATCTGTCCTTTCATTTTAACAATATTTATTTAGAAAATTCTGTAGGTTTTTAAAAAAGTTATTTTATTAAGGTCATACTGGCTTATGACATTGTATAAATTTCAGATGTATATCACTATATGTTTCTGTATAGACTGCATTGTGTTCAGCACCAATAGTCCAGTTTTTAATCCGTCACCATACATATGTGCCCCTTTACCCCTTTTGCCCTCCCCCCACTCCCTTCTCCTCTGCTAACCACTAATCTGTTCTCCTTATCTATGTGTTTATCTTCCATGTATGAGTAAAATCATACAGTGTTTGTCTTTCTCTGACTCATTTCACTCAGCATAATACCCTTAAGGTCCATCCTTGTTGTCGCAAATGGCACAATTTTGTCTTTTTTATGGCTGAGTGGAATACCATTGTGTATGTATATATAGTATACACATCTTCTTTATCCATTCATCTGTTGATGGGCACTTAGGTTGTTTCCAAGTCTTGGCTATTGTGAATAATGCTGTGATGAACATAGGAGTGCATATATCTTTTTGAATTATTGATTTCATGTTCTTTAGATAAATACCCAGTAGTGGGATAGCTGGATCATATGGTATTTCTATTTTTAATTTTTTGAGGAATCTCCATACTGTTTTCCATAGTGGCTGCACCAGTTTGCATTCCCACCAGCAGTGTATGAGGGTTCCCTTTTCTCTACATCTTCTCTAACACTTGTTATTTCTTGTCTTGTTAATTATAGCCATTCTGACGGGTGTGAGGTGATATCTCATTGTAGTTTTGATTTGCATTTCCCTAATAATTAGTGATTTGAACATCTTTTCATGTCGTTCTTGGCCATCTGTGTATCTTCTTTGGAAAAATCTCTATTTAGATCTTCTGTCCAGTTTTTGATTGGGCTGTTCATTTTGTTGTTGTTGAGTTGTATGAGTTCTTTATATATTTTGGAAATTGACCCCTTGTCAGATATATGATTTACAAATATTTTCTCCCAGTTGGTGGGTTATCTTTTTGTTTTGTTGATGGTTTCCTTTGCAGTGCAGAAGCTTTTTAGTTTGATGTAGTCCCATTTGTTTTTTCTTTTGTTTCCCTTGCCTGATTAGATATGGTATTCAAAAAGATACTGCTAAGACTGATGTCAAAGAGTGTACTGCCTATATTTTCTTCTAATAGTTTTATGGTTTCAGGTCTTACCTTCAAGCCTTTAATTCATTTTGAGTTAATTTTTGTGTATGGTATAAGATAATGGTCTACTTTCATTCTTTTGCATGTAGCTGTCCAGTTTTCCCAACACCTTCCACTGAAGAGACTTTCCTGTTTCCATTGAATGTTCTTGGCTCGCCTGTCGAAGATCAGCTGTCCATAGATGTGTGGTTTTACTTCTGGGCTTTCAATTCTGTTCCATTGAACTGTGTGTCTGTTTTTCTGCCAGTACCATGCTGTTTTGATTACTATAGCTTTGCAATATTTGTTGAATTCAGGGAGTGTGATACCTCCAGCTTTGTTCTTTTTTCTCAGGATTGTTTTGGCTATTCGGGATCTTTTGTTGTTCCATATAAATTTTAGGATTCTTTGTTCCATTTTCATGAAGAATTTCACTGGGATTCTGATTAGGACTGCATCGAATTTGTAGATTGCTTCAGGTAATACGGACATTTTAACTATGTTAATTCTTCTAATCCATGAACAGGAAATATCTTTCCATTTCTTTACATCTCCTTCGATTCGATTTCTTTCAATAATGTCTTACAGTTTTCAGTATATAGGTCTTTCACCTCCTTGGTAAAATTTATTCCTAGTATTTTATTCTTTTTATTGAGACTGTAAATGGGATTCTATAGGTTTTATTAGTATATAATCTTTGATCTAAAATTTATATATATTAACATTTTGAAAAAAATTGTTATAGTTTTGAAATCATGACATTTTTACGTTCATGCAGAGGCAGGGTACAAACAGATTAACTACGACCCCTCGCCTCTGACCTTCAGAGGAGGTCAGTTCAAAGCCAGTCACAGGGGAGTTTTCAAGCTTCAGTGGCAACAAATTTGAAACTGATGAGCTTGTTCCCTTCTGTGATCAGAAGCTGATTTATTAATTTTCAGGATAGTTTTCATATTTAAATAACTGGCTTCAGAGAAGTAAACTATAGTTAGAAAAAGCAAAGAAGAGCTGAGGGTATACCTCCTTCATTTTTAAACTTGGCTGTAGCACCAGAGTGAATTATATAGGAGGGAATATGCTTTTTCAAAAGTGCAGGCATGAGCCCATCACACTGTCACCAAAGTACAAGAAAGCCTTTGATCCTAGGGTAAGGGGCTGGTATAAACAGAAATTCACCTAACTGGTAGGTATAGCAAAAGATAAAAATGTGCGTTTTGATAGTCCACAGGAACATTTTTTGTTATTTTAACGAAGCTGAAAAAACAAGCCTCCTGTCACGTCTTTGGGCTCTAGCACTACTTCTTCCTGCAATGATTTCAGTCACTGCAGACTGAGTAACTCACACATGCAGCTGAAAGCAGGTTTTACATTGACAATTCATATCACTAGTGGGAAGCCAACCAGCAATTATCTTGGTGGTCAACAGGGAAGAACTACTACAAAGAGAGGTGAATTGTAATGGTCTACTCTGCAGCGTGGACCATTAATCACAAATATGAAAAAGTGTCATCACTGATTCCTGAAAAGTCTGTCTGGAACACTTATGTGAAGATTTTAAAAAGAGTGAGGGTTAGAATTCGATATAATCTCCAACACCCTAAAGAAAGTCAGAGGAACTTTTTGAATTATGAGGGTGACTTAGTGCTTTTGTGCCATTTCTAGAGTCTGCTGTAAAGGAAAAAAATCTGCCTTCTTTATTAAAACTGGCCTTTCTTTAGCTGCCTGAAAGGTGTAGGCCAAGTTCACAGTGCTCCTCAAGACCAACTCAGAGTGCCCTGTGAAAGGGCCAGAGCCCTGTGCTGGTATGAAGGAAAGGGTATTTGGTGATAGCCAGACAATATTCAGCACTAAACCCTTCATTTGAACTAGTCTATGCAGTTCCAGCATTCCAACACCATGCCCCCTTTGTCAGTGATGGAAGCCTGCAAACCCATGGTGCAATGAACAAATAGAGGGCAAAGAGACAAATGGATTTTATTTTCCCTCTTATTTCCTAAACAGCAGATTAATGAGCTGTGGCAATTAATAGCTGATGCCATACACAGCTCTCAGACTACCTCTCCCACTGGCATCTGTTACCTCTTAGGAATTTCTTTCATTTTTGCTGAACAAACAAATTCAAGATAAACCTGACCAAACCTCCACTGTGACCTTCTGGACAACAGACTAATAAGGACAAAATAAGATCAGATATAATTAAGGAAGAAGAAACTAGCTAGGTAGTTATTTTCTTTCCTGTCTTTACTAAAACTAGTTCTTCTGAGATGAAGATAACAATAGATCACATTTATAGAGTACCTTTCTTCTGACAAGCTAGAAGTACCTTCACGTATCTTAAAATTTTCTAATATTTAAATACCTTCTTTGGTACTGGTGTGCTTACCAAATAATTTTTCTATGGCAACAATGAGGTATACACAAAGAAAGATTAGAGAACTCAAATCTCTCCTAACTCAAATGCTTTTCTTTCTTTTTTTTTTTTTTTGTGAGGAAGATCAGCCCTGAGCTAACATCCATGCTAATCTTCTTTTTGCTGAGGAAGCCCAGCTCTGAGCTAACATCTATTGCCAATCCTCCTCCTTTTTTTATCCCCGAAGCCCCCGTAGATAGTTGTATGTCATAGTTGCACATCCTTCTGGTTGCTGTATGTGGGATGTGGCCTCAGCATGGCTGGAGAAGCGGTGCGTCAGTGCGCACCCGGGATCTGAATCTGGGCCGCCAGTAGCAGAGCGCACGCACTTAACCGCTAAGCCACGGGGCTGGCCCCTCAACTGCTTTTCTTACAAGACTGCAAAATGCTTTGCAAGAGGAACATAATACGTAACCAACAACTGGTTTAGTATTTTGAAGATAACATTACTCTTAGCATATATAAATTCCTCTACTTCCCTGTATAGTACTGAAACATTTTGTTACAAACAGATGAAATGCATTCACTGGTCAACCAGCTTTAGATCTTGGGGCTGTCTATACCTCAACTTTAAGGCCACCTCTAGCCCTAATTTTTTCCCATGCCAGTTATACAAAGCTTTTCATTTATCAAGTTCTTAAGACCCCTCTGGTGAAGCCAGTGTAGTAAGTACCTTTTCTCCAAGGCGAATGCTGCCACATTTCAGAATGTTGATGTCATTTTTGCAGTCATCCATGAAGCCACAGATTAGACGGTAATCACTGAAAATGATGGCTGTCATCTTGGTAATGTATTGGTGACACTGGTACTCAGTGATGTTGCCTCGGTGATCCACCAAGCAGGAAACCAAGTAACCTTTTCCAACTGGTTCATCAGCACATTCTTTAATCTGCTCAAAAGAAAGTGGCTGTTTTATACAAGTATTCTATTCTCACATCAAACAGCCTTTACAAAAGAGAGAATGTCTGATATTTTCTTATTGATTTCCCATCTCTATACTTGGAAGAAAAAAGGAAAACAGAGAAATACATTTGTTTTAAAGGAAATAGTGTGCCACGCCCTCTCAGACTGTTGTGCCCTCTAGGAAATACCTGATTAATGTGTTCTGCAAGAAAATACATACATATACAAATGCTTAGGTAGAACTCAGGTTTAAATAGAGTAAAAAGAGCTTTTTAAAAAATTTCAGCTTTATTGATATAGTTAAAAAGAGCTTTTAAAATCTACAGCTTTAGAATGGTTCTACTGAGAAGTCACTTTAGCCATGCAAAAAATGCAATGGATAGTGAGGAAATTAATCTGGGGAATAGGTCTGGAAAACAGGTGCAGAACTGAAGTCTAGCTGCATATCCCAAGCCAAGCTACACTGCAAACTATTATTGGTAGGCGAAACTAACGGCCAATGGGAGGGAAGATGAAAGGCATAATATTACTTCTTGACATGACATTAATGTGTTCTGAATTAACTATGGATTTGGACATGTGTTTTTGAACTTAGCAGAATGCCAGCTTCACCACTGTGGTCTGGAACAGAAACATGTTTAAAATGATGTTCACTGTAGTCTGGTAAGAAGTTTGGGAAGGGGAAGGCCACAGTAAATGTAATTTGGGTGGTTCAGACATATGATCTAGTGGATCAAGCACAGAGTGATTCCACATGGTTAGTGTTCCTGCAAAGTGCATCCCAAACCGCAAGTGCTAATAAAGCAAACCAGCCAAAAAATGCTGAAATTTAGGCATAAAAAAGTGAAGTCTATGGGCCGGCCCCGTGGCTTAGCAGTTAAGTGCACGCGCTGTGCTGCTGGCGGCCCGGGTTTGGATCCCGGGCGTGCACTGACGCACCGCTTCTCCGGCCATGCTGAGGCCGCGTCCCACATACAGCAACTAGAAGGCTGTGCAACTATGACATACAACTATCTACTGGGGCTTTGGGGGAAATAAATAAATTAATTAATTAATTTAAAAAAAAAGTGAAGTCTACTTATAGGGTTATAAGCTTCAATTATAAAGCAGAGAAGGTTGTTTGGAAAAAGCCTACCACACTTGGAGAAATTAAAAACAAACAAAAATTGCAGTTCTGAAAAAAGGAAGGAGCCAAATGTAAATATTTATTTTTAACATAAATGATAAGAGAATGTTTTATTGGTTTTTTTTGAAATCAAAAGAGACCATTCTCTATTCTCTACTATTGCACCACCTGTTGTAAATATGTAAATAGGACAAAACAAATACAATCTCCTTTTCCAAAAGGTACTGGGTGAAGGGCATACTACACACTAATTATCCTATAGACTACTGGGTCTCTTCATGTCTAAATCCAGATCAAGTCAAAAACTCAGTTCAAGACAAAAAAACTGTGTTTACTTTTAAAGATGCAAACTTGGGAATTTAAGTAAATAGTCCCACACTGACTTCAAGAGGCAGCATAGATCTTCAACAGTCAAGATTAACGCAATTCTTTCAGTTTAACCTGGAGCTCTTTTTCTGTGATGCCTAAAAAGAGGGCCATGAATGTATTTCCAGGAAAAGCTTTTTTTTTTTTTTTGAGCAAAACAGAGTTAAGTTTCAAAAGTGAAAGGAGGAATAGCTGCTTGAAAGTCTCAGCATTTGTAATTCAACCATAAAAAAAACCCTGTATAAAAAAATAGGACTAGTGGCAGACACCTGGGTTTTAAAACTTAATGAAGTAGAAGAATTCACACAGGACTAATACTGGGCAACCAACAGTTTAAAAATCTGAAGAAAAACCAAGAGCACATTTTGAATTGGAGACCCAATAAAAAATTAAACATATATTTAGCTTTAATCACTTGAGATTTTACTGAAATACAGAGATGTAGTACCTATTTGTACTTCAGTTCACCACCAATTACATGGGGTGTAGTATTTGAATTAGAAGTTTATGCTTTTCTTCAACCATTCTATTGAAGAGAAGTTTAATAAGACTTCTAAGATTAATAGCAAAACACAGTATTAAATCATCAACATATTTATGAACAGCAGTAAACTCTGAAGTGGCTGGGGAGCAAATTCACAAGGTGCATTAGAAAAATGTTGCAGTCACTCTGTTTCCGACATGAGACAGGAGGAAAGAAGGCAGTATTTGGCTCAGTCTTGGAGAGGAAACAAAAAGCATGGTTGGCAGTCTGCAGCTATTCTTGCAATGCTGTTTTTCTCCTTGGAAGTAGGATTCCAAAATTAAGGAAGAAGATAGGACGGAGATGTAGAATAAAATGTTTTGTTGGCAACTATGTTCTTCCTGATATTTAATTTTCCTGACTCGACTATACTCTCTCTCTGGGGAGGGAGAAGTGCCCTTGTTACTTGAATCTTTTACAAAGCCACAACCCTCCAAAAGGTTACAAGAGGGCCATCATTACATATACATTATAAGAAAGCCAGCCTTATAACAGATATAGATATACATATAATAAGCCAGCAAAGAGTGAAAATATTCAGGTGAATCTGCATACACTCTGAGCTAAATTTCCAGATGGCAATCAAACTGGTACGTATAGCTAGTCATATAGCTAGCTAAGGGAGTTTAAGATACAGAATATTGAAGCTAGAAGCTGAAGATCAATCTTTCAGAGATACGCTATTCTATTCTGAAGCCCCAAGGTAAATATGAAGGGTCATTGCTTTAAAAGAATAAAACATATCTGATCCAGTATTAGAAGGTTTGAGGAAGAAAACAGGTTCTACAAGATCTCATGATGACGTAAGTGAGGAACACAAGCTGAGGGCTTATCTGGGTGGAGTAGGGTCTTCCTTAGGGCTCAGGAGAGAGTGATCCTGACTTAAGTCATCAATAGAGTCAGTTTAAGGACAGATCAATATGTTGCAAGATCTATGATTATTAACTTTGAGGTGGAAAAATAGCTACTATTTTCTCTGCGATTATTATACTTCAGTATACAGAAATCTCTGGGTTTTTGGAATTTCTATTACTGATTCCAAAAATTAAAATAAAATAAAATAAAAATTTCAATACCACAATTTTTACTAATATTATTTATTGTTTACATTGAGCCAAGAGAAATAATTGAAAAATTTTCCCAATTAGCATCCGTACAATGCTATACATTTTCATTAATTATTTTTGTCTTTATACTCAATATGCATTTATACCATTATACACAATCTTTTTACAAACCTTTTTACTGCTAACTCCTACTATATGAAGCATATGCCTCTGTGGTTCAATTGATCCAAGTGCATAGCCAAAACACTTAGGAATGTTTATAAGCCTCCTGGAGAAACCATTTTGATATGCCTCAGACATAAACAGATTGTAAAATGTGTGAGAGCAGCACTGATGACAGAAGCAGTTGTATTCTCTGTTTGGGGACCAACAGAGCCTAATTTCCAACTTGTCTGAATCAACAAATCCTACTTTAAGTGTAGGTAAACATTAATAAAAAGAATTACATCCCCTATCCCCTGCTTGGTCTCTCTCTCAACCAATATAGATGTGAATTCCAAGAAAAGTAAAGTAACTGAGTCAGTCATTCCTCGTTTAATGACTGGTCTGGTCAACAGATGTAATTTTCTCATCTAAGCCATTCAATACCCACAAAATTCTTTCACAACTTACCTCTGATATGGTAGATTTGCAAACCTCTCTGGCCACAGATTCAAATTTGGGATCTGTAGTTAGGTTCAGTTTATAATTCCACAACAACTAGGTAGAAGAGAAAAAACAAACAAAAAAATCCAGTTAGAATACTAAGAAATTTATCATCAATGGTTACTATAAGTGATAAAAGCCATTCTACAGAGTCAGATAAAGCACATTCACATCTCAGTTAAAACAGAAAAGATAAAATGTCATCAAATTTATAGATAAAAGGAAAAAAATATGCAGACAAAATAAAAACAGTACCATTCAAACATACTTTTTTCTTTTTTTACTAAAGGACAATTTTTTTAAAGCTATGAATTTAGTCATTAAAAAGCCAAGAAAAAAATACAATCAATCAACACAATCAATCATTCACTGATTCATTCCAACATCTGCTTAGCTTAGTATGATGTACCACACACAGTCTAACCTCAAGGGCCTTCGCAGGCTAGTAGAGGAAACAGAAGCAAATGTTTGAGTACATACTGTGTTAGGAACTGGGGGATAAAATAAGAAGAGAAAGATAAAGACTGTCCAGTGGCGGCTACTGTCTAGGGCCATATTAAGTGTGATCAAGTATTTGGTTAATGGCAGCACAAGGTGCCACAGCAACACAGGGGAGGAGTACCCCAGACGGGGGTGGGGGGTTTGGTCAAGGAAGGTTTACCAGAGAAAGCGCTACCTAAGACAAAAACCTAAAGATAAGGAGTAGTTAGTCATATTAAAGGGGTAGGGAGAAGACTGTTTTAAGTAAATGAAACAGCATGCATGGAAGCTCACTCGAATGGGAAGCACAGTGTGTTAGAGGAACTAAAAGTCCAATAGAGGATTGTTGACTCTGGAGAGGCAGGCTAGAGCCAGATCATAAAGCCCCTGTAAGCCCAGTTTGAACTTTAACCCAAGAATAACGGGGAGTCAGTAAAGGGAAAATAAGGAGGTGACATGACCAGATCTGTTTTTTAGAAGGAGAACAGAGACATATATAATATAAAGTGCATTAGGATCAACACAGAAACAAGCAGTTAATTCTGTATAGGAGTGCTGAGGAAGATTTTGTGAAGAAATAAACCATGAAGGATGAGTAGGATTTCTTCTCCTCCCTCAAAAAAAAAAAAAATAAATAAAAAGCTCTAATCTCCCAACTATCACCAATAAGTGAGTTTTTAGAAAAAGGAGTAGAATCTGGCCACCATTTATAATGAAAGCTCTAAGAGGATGAGACTTTTGCCTTGTACACCACTGTATGCCCAATGCCTAGAAGAGTGCATGGAACACATACACATCAATAAATATTTGTTGAGCAGATGAACCAACAAACAAATCTATACCATGATGAGTGACAAATTCAACAAATAGGACATATGAGGCCAAACTGAGAATGGATATAGGAGAAGCTTAGTTCAATTGAAGGACACTCGGGCTTCCTGGCTCCTGAGAAGCAGAAATGAATCCAGTGATTCAAAGATGAGGTTAGAATTTAGACAAATAAAATTTTACTGTTATCTGTGAATTAAGTCAGTACTACATGGTTATTAAAATTTATATTGTAAAATTAAAGCAATACTCTTCTTTCAAAATTCAGAACATTCTAATTCTTGGTGTACATCAAACCAAAGATAGATTAAAATATTTCTTCCTTATCGAGTCACTGGTACCTGACCCAATGCCATTTCGTTTGTGTAAAGAAAAGGAAAGAAAGAAAGAAAAAGAAAAGCTGTCTGATAGCTTTAGGACTTAGAGTAAACAGCAACAAATGTCAGTAAAATTATAAATACAAACCACAGAATACTTCCTTTAATGCAAACTCAGATGTCCTGCGATTGGGCTGAAATAGATTTTCTGTCAACGGCCATTTAGATAATTTAGATCTTTTCAATGTCTTTAACTTTTAATTTGGAACTTTATTCTGATAATAAGTATAAATTTCCTTATGAACTCCTCCCAATATTACAGTATTGTCAAATGCTAAATATTCTACCTCTCATCTTTTTCTTTTTTTGAGATTTAATTCACATACCATAAAATTTACTATTTTAAAGTGTACAATTCAGTGGTTTTTACTATATTTACAAGGTTGTGCAACCACCACCACTGCCTATTCTAGAACATTCTCATCACCCCAAACAGAAACCCCATACCCATTCTGTTGCCCCCGACCCTCCCTACTTCCGTCCTTTGACAACCATTAATCTACTTTCTAGTCTTTTATTTTTAATACGACCTATTAATACATTATTATTCTCTTTCAGGAATGTAAGTAAAAAAGGAATTCAACATAGGTTGCCATCAATACATTTTCCTCTAGAAAACAGATAAACACACATTACACTTGATCACTGAGAGCTGATTACTTATACCATATTTGATGGTGTCCCCTTCCTGAGTGGTTATAATCAACTAAGAAAAATAACTGCAATTTGACAATAAGTGCTATTGATTTGCATGATGTATTTCAGCTTCAATTTCTTTAAATTTAAGATGTTCATCTATGAAATCTATCTATCCATCCCTTTCTCTCTCCCAAACATATATTGAGTAACTACTATAATCTGAATATTCTCCTGGGTGACACAGTTGAGAAAGGTGAAGGAAAAAAAGCCGCTATTTCTGCATTCAAGAAGCTCAACCACAGGAGACAAAAGAAGGAAAAGTCAGACTGGGAAGAAAATAACCTATAAAAATAGAGTGTGATAAATGTGATAACCAAAGGATATTATGGGAACACACAGGAAGAACACAACTCAGTGAGGGTGTAGGAGGGGCAGGTGGTGGTGATAGTGGTCAAGTTATACAGGGCTCCACCCCCAGGGATAAAAAGGAATTTTGTCAGATGAACTGAGGGAGATTGGGGTTCCAGGATGCAAAGGTAAAAAGGACAGAAAGAATAATGATAGCTTCTAGGAATCACATGGAGTTCAGAACGGCTAGAGTTGAGGGTATGAAAGATGGGGGCAGAGGCAGGTGGGGATTAAATCACATTGAATATTACAGCTTATATTTAAAAAACTGAGTTTTATCTTAAAGGAAATGGGAAGCTAAGGGATAATTTTTTTTTAAACTTTTTTTTTATTTATTTTTTCCCCAAAGCCCCAGTAGATAGTTGTATGTCATAGCTGCACATCCTTCTAGTTGCTGTATGTGGGACGTGGCCTCAGCATGGCTGGAGAAGCAGTGCGTCGGTGCACGCCCGGGATATGAACCTGGGCCGCAAGCAGCGGAGCGCACGCACTCAACCGCTAAGCCACGGGGCCGGCCCAGCTAAGGGATAATTTTAACCAGAGAACTCAAAAGATCAACTCTGGTTACAGTGTAGAGAAGGGCTAGATTGAGGGAGGTTAGTAGACCAGTTAAAAGGCAAGAATTGATGTGGATGGGAGAAGGGATGTATTTGAGATATTTAGAAGAGAGTAATGACAAGATTTGGGTGTGGGGGGCAAAGTAAAATTCTTCCTTCACAGTCAAGCTCCTAGAAACTATAGTCTATAGCCAGCTTATTTTATCTACTTACTCTTCCATTCATCTTTAAAATTTTTAAATCAAAGCTATCTGTTTAGTCAAATAGTTCTATAAAGGTAGTTAAAAAAATCAAAAGAAGGGGGCCAGCCCCCTTCTTGGCATAGTGGTTAAGTTCACATGCTCCACTTTGGTGGCCTGGGGTTCGCGGGTTCGGATCCTGGGCACAGACCTACGCACCCCTCATCAAGCCATGCTGTGGCGGCATCCCATATATAAAATAGAGGGAGATGGGCACAGATGTTAGCTCAGGGCTAATGCTCCTCAGAAAAAAAGAGGAAGATTGGCAGTGGATGTTAGCTCAAGGGCCGATCTTCCTCACACATACACACAAAAAAATCAAAACAAACAAGCAGTTCTCTGTCAAGTCCCTTTCTAAACTCCTAGCCACTCCCCAGAGCTAAAAATTCTTTTGGCTTTTTCTTATGGTAATTACCTCCATATTTTTAAACTAAATCGTTTCTTGACTTGTCAGTTTTAGATATCCCATAGTAGCTTTATACTATAGAAGGAATGAACTCGTACATCCTTCTTCCTGATCCCAATCCTCCCAATACAGTTAAATCATAATGTTGTTAAATATTCAGTATTTACATTATGTAAAAAATTATATATCCTGAGCTATATAGAATATTATTATTATATTTCTTTCCTTACAACTTTTAGTTTGTCATATAGTTAGTCATTTATTTCATAGGCCTATTTTTCTATGTACCCATTACTAATTAATCCCCAATATCTTTATGGAAAGGTAAATCCCTCAAAATGTTCAAATGCATCCAGTAATCTCTCAGGTGAGACATTCCTCTTGAAGTCTTCCACCTTCCTGCTTCAGTCAGGGTGGGTTTGTTTTCTAGGCCTCTGTACAGGTGTCATCCTCAGATGACATCCTTAGAATTTCCTTTGCTTTTTCTCTTATATTGATTCACTAATTATTAGATTCTTTATCTTTCTCTGTCCTGGTGTATTCCCTCATTTTCTTGAAGCACATCCTCCAGTAGTTGTATGAGAAAACATGCATGGGTTGAAAATGTTTTGCAAAATCACATCTGAAATGTCTTTATTTTACATTATCTTGACTGGATATCATTTTTCCTCAGAATTTTGAAGGCACTGGTCTACTGTGTTCTAGCTTCCAATAATGATGATGATAAGTATATTATTATTCAAATTCCCAGTATTTTATTTTTTTTGCTCTCTGAAAGTTTTTGGGATCTTTTGTTTATTCTCAGGGTTCTGAAATTTCACTGACATGTGCCCTGGTGTGGGTTATCTTTCCATCCTTGGTGCAAGGTACTTGGTGAGCACTTTTAATCTAGAAACTCACATCCTTCAGTTCTTGGAAATTTTCTCACATTTTTCATCCAAGCTTTTTTTTTTTGAGTGTCTAGTACATGCCAGGCACTGTTCAAGGGAAAAGTGAGCAAAATCTCTGCCCTCAAGGAGTTTACATTCTATGAAGGAGGGAAATATGCAAATGATCAAATAAATACATCAGGTGGTAAGTGCTATAAAGAAAAATTAAGCTAGGGTAAAAGGAACTGCAAGTGACTGGGAGAGGGGTGCTACTTTATAGAAAACGACAAAGAAAACAAAGGACAAGGAAAATCCACAGATGGTGACAGTTCCATGAAGAACAGCAAATGCACAAGACCTGAGGCAGGCACATTCTTTGAATTGTTTTTCCTTTCTGGTGAGGAAGATTTGGCCCGAGCTAACATCCGTGCCAATCTTCCTCTAATTTTTTTTTTTGGTATGTGGGTCGCCACCACAGCAAGGCCGCTGACGAGTGGTATAGGTCTGCACCCAGGAACTAAACCTGGGCCCCTGAAGTGGAGCACATTGAACTTAACTACTAGGCCATGGTGCTGGTCTCCCCATTCTTTGAATATTTGAGAGACAGCAAGAAGGCCTCTTTGGCTTAAGTGGAGTTAGTTAGAAAGGGGGAAGAGTGGTAGAAGATGTCAGAGAGCAGGCATCTTACATGCATTATAGGCCATAGGTAAGGACGTGGGAGTTTAATCCGTGAGAAAAAAACTTTAGGGGTTTTTGGGCAGAGAAGTAATATGATCTGACTTATGTGTTAGAGAAATCATTCAGGCTGCAGTATGGAGTATAGACTGTAGAAGGACTAAGGTAGAAGAAGGGAGACTACCTGGGAACCTATTATAGAAGTACAGGAGAGAACTGATGATGGCTAGGACCAGGAAGATAGCAATGAAAAGGGCCAGATTCAGGATATATTTCAAAAGGAGCAGCCAGCCAGCAAGGTTGCTAATAGATTGAATGTGAAGTCTAAGAGGAAGAGAGGAATCAAAGTTTTGATTTGAGCAACAGGAAGAATAGAGGAGCCACCAACAGAGATGAAGACGACTGTAGGAAGAGGTTCAGAGGTAGAAAATCAAGAGTTTGGTTCTGGAAATTATCAGACAAAGCAGAAATGTGGATTCAGCAACTGGAGTCTAGAGTTCTGTGGAAAGGTCTGAATAAAAGATAGAAACCACAAAATGTCTGCAGGGCAGCATCAATTGTTCCTCTTCAGTGGGAGTCCTGGCAGCAGTCTACAGAGCCATCTGGAGGTATCTTCTCTCCAGAGAACAGCTCAGGTGTGAGAAGACCACTCACACTGGGCACGTGAGGGAGGAGCCTTGGCTTAGAAGCTTTATGCCCCTTGGGAGCCAATATCTCTTGTACCAACCCTCTGGGCATAGCTTCCAGGGTCCCTGAAAGGGACACATCCAGGTACAAGAGTCACCACATTCAGGGAACCCCAAAGTATGGCATTCCTATTGGATATTTAAAATTCATTTATAGTTCTTCCCAGTCCATACAGAATTTATCAAATAGGGTCATTTTTATCATAAGCAATACTGACTTGAAACTTAGTTGACATTTTACTCTTATTGATTGAGCTAGGAAGTTAATAGAATTTAAATTCTCACGAAGAAGGGGAAAGGATTTTGCTAACCTTTTCCTCACCAGGCTATTAGGAGCTACTATAAACATTCTTGTACATGGGTAGATATATAAGCATTTTTTTTTCAATTTTTATTTATTTTTCCCCCAAAGCCCCAGTAGATAGTTGTATGTCATAGCTGCACATCCTTCTAGTTGCTGTATGTGGGACGCGGCCTCAGCATGGCCAGAGAAGCGGTGCGGTGGTGTGCGCCAGAGATCCGAACCTGGGCCGCCAGCAGCGGAGCGCGCGCACTCAACCGCTAAGCCACAGGGCCGGCCCTATATAAGCATTTCTTTTTTTTTTTTTTTTTTGTGAGGAAGGTCAGCCCTGAGCTAACATCCATGCTAATCCTCCTCTTTTTGCTGAGGAAGACCGGCTCTGAGCTAACATCCACTCCCAATCCTCCTCCTTTTTTTCCCCCAAAGCCCCAGCAGATAGTTGTATGTCATAGTTGCACATCCTTCTAGTTGCTGTATGTGGGACGCGGCCTCAGCGTGGCTGGAGAAGCTGTGCATCGGTGCACGCCTGGGATCCGAACCCAGGCCGCCAGCAGCGGAGCGCGCACACTTTAACCACTAAGCCACGGGGCCGGCCCTTTTTGTTTTGTTTTGTTTGTTTTGTGAGGAAGATCAGCCCTGAGCTAACATCTGCCAATCCTCCTCTTTTTTCTGAGAAAGACTGGCCCTGGGCCAGTGCCCATCTTCCTCGACTTTACATGGGACGCCGCCACAGCATGCATGGCCTGACAAGCGGTGCGTCGGTGCCCGCCCGGGATCTGAACTGGCGAACCCCAGGCCGCCACAGCGGAGCACATGCACCTAACCACTTGTGCCACCAGGCCGGCCTATATAAGCATTTCTAATGGCTAAACACCTGGAAGTGAAATGGCTGTATCATATACCGTGCTTATGTTCAGCTTTAGTAAATAATGCCAAATGACTTTGAAAGTAGTTATATTAATTTACATTATCACCATCAGTGCATACAAGTTCCCTTATTCCATATTCACACCAATACTTGGTACTGACACTGTCAATCTTTTGAATTTTAGCAATTCTAATGGTGAATGTACTGGTATCTCATTAAGGTTTTAATTTCCATTTTCCTGATTACTAATGAGGTTGAGTATCCTTTCATTTGTTTACAGGCCATTCAGATGTCATCTCTGAGATGTGGGTGTTCAAGTATCTTACCCATCTTTCTATTCAGGTTTTTTTTTTTTTTTTTGGTGAGGAAGATTGGCCCTGAGCTAACACCTGTTGCCAATCTCCCTCTTTTTGCTTGAGGAAGATCGTCCATGAGCTAACATCTGTGCCAATCTCCTCTATTTTTTTTTTTTTATGAGGAAGATCAGCCCTGAGCTAACATCCATGCCAATCCTCCTCTTTTTGCCAAGGAAGACTGGTTCTGAGCTAACATCCGTGTGGATCTTCCTCCACTTTATGTGGGACGCTGCCACAGCAGGGCCAGACAAGCAGTACGTTGGTGCACACCTGGATCCGAACTCGGGCCACCAGTAGCAGAGCACACGCACTTAACAGCTAAGCCACGGGGCCGGCCCCTCCTCTATTCATTTTATGTGGGACGCCACCACAGCATGGATTGATAAGTGGTATGTAGGTCCACGCCCTGGATCCGAACCCACGAACCCGGGCCGCTGAAGCAGAGCATGCAAACTTAACCACTATGCCACCAGGCTGACTCCCGTTGTCTTTTTTTTATTGCTTTGTATGAATTCTTTATATATTATGGAAATATTGTCAGATATATGTATTAAAATATTTTCTCCTCTATGGCTTACCTTTTCACACTCAATACTGCATTTAATAAAACAAATTTTTATGTAATCCAATTTATCAATCTTTTGCTTTATGCTTGCTGCTTTTTGTTTCCCATTTATGAAACCTTTGCTAATCCCACAGTCATGAAAATATTCTCCTATGCTATCTTTTAGAAGTTTTACTTTTCACATTTAGATCTATAATGCATCTAGAATGGCTTTTCTGTAAATAGTGTGCAGTAAGGGTTAAGATTCTTTATTCAATGGGTCCGTTTCTGGACTCATTCTGTTCCACTGATCTACTTGTTGACCTTTGTGCCTCTATTGGACTGCCTTACTTACTGCTACTTTATATTAAGTTTTCAATCAGTTGGTGAAATTCTCTTTGCTTGGTTCTTCAAGATTGTTTTGGCTATTGTTGGCCTTCTGTTTTCATATAAATTTTAGAATCAGCTTGCCATTTTGATAACAACAAATATGGGATTGCACAGAATATATGATTTGATGAGAGTTAACATCTTTATAATCTTAAATCTTCCAACTCATGGGCATAGTATATCCCTTCATTTCTTTAGGTCTTCAAATTTCTCTTAATATTTTATAGTTATCTATAGAGAGGTCTTACACATTTTTGTCAGATTTATTAAGTATTTGATACTATTACTTTCTAACTCTTTTAAAAAATCTGCTTCTTACTATTATATAAAAACATAATTAAGTTTTATATACTGATGTGCATCTAGGGTCGTTACTAAATTCACCTATTAAAGTCCATCTCTAAGTTCTTTTGGATTTTCTACTTATACAATTATGTTATCTGTACGTAATGACAATTTTATTTTTTCCTTTCCAATTTTCTTTTTTATTACTCTACTGCACTGGCTAAGCTCTCTGTGATAGTGAGCAACTATGTCTTGTTGCCCATCTTGGGTAGAAAGCTGTCAATCTTTCACCATGCTTGCTGTAGGTCTTTTTATAACTACCTTTTATCAGATAAAATAAATTTCTTTCTAGGATGGGTGCTGAAATTAGAAATTCAAATACTAATTGTATATTTCATAATGCTAAGGAATTACGGTATTTTTAGATATAATAGTATTGTGGTTATGTTTTCTTTAAGCCCTTATCTTTTACAGGTATTTACCAAAATTTTAACAGACAAAATGATATGATGTCTGAGTTCCGCTTCAAAATACAAAAAGAGGGCCGGCCCCGTGGCTTAGCAGTTAAGTGCGTGCGCTCCAATACTGGCGGCCCGGGTTCGGATCCCAGGCATGCACTGACGCACCGTTTCTCCGGCCATGCTGAGGCGCGTCCCACATACAGCAACTAGAAGGATGTGCAACTATGACATAACAACTATCTACTGGGGCTTTGGGGGAAAAAAAAGGAGAAGGATTGGCAATAGATGTTAGCTCAGAGCCGGTCTTCCTCAGCAAAAAGAGGAGGATTAGCATGGATGTTAGCTCAGGGCTGATCTTCCTCACACACACACACACAAAAATACAAAAAGAGGGGAAGCAGGTACGGGTATAGATGGCACAAGATTGATCGGAACTAATAACTGAAGCTGGGTGGTGACTACATGAGGGCTGATTATACTACTCTGCCGAGATACAATTCACATACCATAAAATTCACAATTTAGTGGTTATTCGTATATTCAAAGGTTGTGCAATCATCACCACTATATAATTCTAGGACATTTTCATCATTCCAAAAAGAAACTCCATACCCAGTAACAGTCACTTCTCATTCTTCACTCTCCCAGCCCCCTGGCAACCACTAATCTTTCTATCTTTGTCGATTTGCCTATTCTAGACATTTCATATAAACAGAATCATACAATATGTGGCTTTTTGTATCCAGTTCTCAAGTTCATCCACGATGTAGCATGTATCAGTACTTCATTCCTTTTTATTGCCAAATAATATTCCACTGTATGGATAAATCACGTCTTGTTTACCCATTAATCAGTTTGAGCATACTTGGGTTATTTCTACTTTTTGGTTATTATAAATAATACTATGAATATTTGTGTACACATTTTTGTGTTAACATGTTTTCAACTCTCTTAGATATACAATTAGGAATAGAACTGATAGGTCATACTGTAACTGTTTAACTTTCTGAAGAACTGCCAAACTGTCTTCCACAGTGGCTGCACCATCTTACATTTCCATCAGCAACGTATGAGGATTCCAATATCTCCATATCCTCGACAACATTTGTTGTTGTCTATATTTTTGATTACAGCCATCCTGGTGGGTGTAAAGTAGTATCTCATGGTTTTGATTTGCATTTTCTTAATGACAAATGATGTTGAACATCTTTTCATGTGCTTATTGCCCATTTGTATATCTTCTTTGGAGAAATGTCTACTCAAATCCATTTTCAAGTTCTTTTTTTGGGGGGGGCGGGAAGATTGGCCCTGAGCTAACATCTGTTCTCAATCGTCCTCTTTTTTTTTCTTTTTTCTCCCCAAAGTCTCCAACACACAGTTGCATATCCTAGTTGTAGGTGCTTCTAGTTCTTCTGTACAGGACACTGCCTCAGCACAGCTTGATGAGCGGTGAGCAGGTCCGCACCCAGAACCTGAACTGGCGAACCCCAGGCTGCCAAAGTGGAATGTAAAAACTTAATCACTGAGCCACCAGGCTGGCCCCTAAAGTTCTTTCTTTGCTGTTGAGTTGTGAGAGTTTTTTCATATGTTCTCAATACTAGACCATTATAAGATACATGATTTGCTAATATTTTCTTTCATTTTGTGGGTTGTCTTTCAACTTTCTTGATAGTGTCTTTTGAAGCACAAAGTTTTAAATTTTGATGAAATTCAATTTATCTTTTTTTCTTTGGCTGCTTGTGCTTTAGGTGTCGTATCTAAAAAACCATTGCCTAATCTAAGGTCATGAAGATTTACACTCATTTTCTTCTAAGAGATTTATAGTTTAGCTCTTACATTTAGGTCTTTGATCCATTTTTATACATGGTACGAGGTAGGGGTCCAAACTGATTCTTAGGCATATAGATATTCAGTTTTCCCAGCACCACTTGTTGAAAAGACTACTCTTTCCCTCACTGAATTGTCTTGGCACTCTTGTTTAAAATCAATTCACCATAGACAAATGTATTTATTTTGGGGTTCTCAATTCTATTCCATTGACTTATATGGTTATCCTTATGCCAGCATCACACAGTCTTGATTTACTGTAGCTTTGTAGTACACAGTTCTGAAATCAGGAACTGTGAGTCCTCCAGCTTCTTCTTTTTTCAAGATTGTTTTGGCTATTCTGAGTCCCTTGCATTTCCATATAAATTTAAGTATTAGCTTGTCAATTTCTGCAGTCATCAGCAGAAATTTTGATAGGGATTGCAACTGAATCTAGATCAACTTGGGGAGTACTGTCATCTTAACAATATTAAGTTTTCCAATCAATGAAAACAGGATGTCTTTTCATTTATCTAAGTCTTCTTTAATTTTGTTCAAGAATGTTCTTATCGAGTTCGGTGTACAAGTCTTACTTAGAAATAAATTTAACAAAAGAAGTATATTTGATTATTTTTAATTCTATTGTAAATGAAATAATTTTCTTAATTTCATTTTCAGATTGTTCATTGCTGATCAAATAGGAATACAACTGATTTTTGTATACTAATCTTCTATCTTTCAACATTCAAATTATGAATGTTAGAAAATTGCCTGTAATAAAAGCTTTTGGGCCGGCCCCGTGGCTTAGCGGTTAAGTGCGTGCGCTCCGTTGCTGGCGGCCCGGGTTCGGATCCCTGGCACGCACCGATGCATCACTTCTCCAGCCATGCTGAGGCCGTGTCCCACATACAGCAACTAGAAGGATATGCAGCTATGACATACGACTATCTACTGGGGCTTTGGGGGGAAAATAAATAAATAAATAAAATTATTAAAAAAATAAAAAATAAATAAATAAATAAATAAAAGCTTAAAAAACTACTGAATTTTATCAAATGCTTTTTAATGTATCTGTTGAGATGATCACATGATTTTTCTCCTTTACTGTGATTAATTTTTCAAATGTTAAATGAACCTTATAATTTTAGAATAAACTCAATTTGGTCTCGACATATTTCCCTTCTATTTTACTGGATTCAGTTTGCTACTAGTTTGCTTAGCATTTTTTCATCTATGACTCATGAGTGACACTGGTCTACATGCCTCCTTTCTTGTTATATTCTTGTCAGGTGATATCAAGGTTATGTTGGCCTCATAATCAACAGGAAAATGTTTCCACTTTTTTATTCTCTGAAAGACCAGTGTTATTTCTTCCTTAAATGTTTGTAAAAATTAACCAATAAATCCATCTGGTCCTGGAGTTTTCCTTATGGGAATATTTTTATTTACAGATTCAACTTTTAAAATAAATATAGGTTATTCAGATTTTCTACTTCTTGTGTTAGTTTCAGTAAGTTTCCAGGAATTTGTGCACTGCACCAACATTTTCAAATTCATTGCCTAAAAATTGTTCATAACTACCTTATCTCCTGCTTAACAATTTTAATTCCTTCCTGAACACCTTGCTAAGCGAAAAGCTGTTAAAAAATTTGTTCCATTAACTTCAATGGGAAAAATTATAATGCATTCCATCCCAACCTAAGTGTACTGGTTTGCTAGGGCTGCCATAACCAAATATCACAGATTTAATGGCTTAAATAAGAGAAATTTATTTTCTCACAGTTCTGGAGGCTAGAAGTCTGAGATCAAGGTGTCAGCAGTATTGATTTCTTCTGAGGCCACTCTCCTCAGCTTGTAAGATGGCCGTCTTCTCCCTGCATGTTCACACAGTCTTCCCTCTGTGTCTGTCCGTGTCCTAATCCTCTCTTCTTATAACAACAGCTATTCTGTTTTCTTTATACTATTTATCCCCATTTTCAGCAGTGTCATATCCTTCCTATTCTCCAGTCCTTTGAGGGTTCTAAGGTACAAACCAGCTTCTTTCTAGGCTTCCCCTCTGTCAGATTCAGTCCACTGATGGATTTTGAGGGGTTTTTCCCCCTAATCTTTAGCTTTATAAATAATGCCACAACAAATATCCTTTTATAGACACATTTTTATCCATTCTTTAAGTATAACTATACATAAATTTCTAGAAGTAGAAATGCTGGGCCAAAGCATATATGCATTTTAAGTTGACTGCATATAAAATAAAGAAGTTTTTCTTATTTATATACCTATTCGTAAGCTAAAGTAGAGTTTGGCAAATTCCTTCTGCAAAGGACCAGAAAATAAATATTTTAGGCTTTGAGGGACCTACAGTCACTGTTGCAACTACAGTCATGCATACTTAATGATGAGGATATGTTCTGAGAAATGGTGTTGTTAGGTGATTTCACCATTGTGCGAACATCATAGAGTGTATTTACATAAACCTAGATGGTACAGCCTACTACACACCTAGGCTATATGGTACTAATCTCATGGGACCTCCATCGCATATACAGTCCATTGTTGATTGAAACGTCATTAATGTTGCGTATGACTGTACTCAACCTTGCCATTATAGCATGGAAAGCAGCCACAGGCAATATGTAAATGAGTAAGTATGGCTGTGTCTCAATAAAACTTCATGCATAAAAACAGACAGTGTTCTGGGTTTGGCCAATGGGCATTAGTTTGATGATCAGTGAGCTAGAGAATACTTAAATCTCCATACTCCCATCAATACTGTGTATTTATCAAGTTTTTTATATTTGCTAACCAGATGGATTAAAAACAGTGCACTCATTTTCTTTTAATTTTCATGCTTTTAATTATGAGGGAGAATCAACTTTGTTGTTGTTTACTAGACATCTTTTTCTTTTCCTGTGAAGAGTCTATTCATGTTGTTGTCTATGTTTATTAAGAGCACTTTTTATTAAAGAATGTAGTCATCTTCATCTGCATTGCAAATACGTTTTCATAATTTACATAACTTTTTTGAAGGAAAAATCTCAAATCGTTTTTTGAGTTTTTTAATGCAATCACATTTATAAATCTTCTTTCTTTTTAATATTTTTTGAGGTTGTGTCATATTTAGAAAAACGTTCCCTCTGTTCCTGTTTTCTTCTGGTACTCTTATGGTTTTATTTTTACTTTAAATCTGTCTATCTAGATCCTCTTTAGAATAAGTAGTGAACCTAAGCAGCCAAGCTGCTTCTCTGTTATTGCAGTCTCCAGTCCAAACTACCTTCTACATTGTGACTGAGTGATTTCTTCCAGTACTGTCAGACATATAACTACTCCTTTTTTAAGACCCAGCTCAAGTATCATCTCCACTATAAGTCTTTCCTGACATCAAGGCACTGGGGCGAAATTCACTTTTGTGTCACCATACAGACTTCTATCAAAGTACCCAGCACTTTTTGCACAGAGTTGATTTCATGTCAGTCTCCTTTTAATGTTCGACTTTATATAATATGGATATATACACATGACTTTTAATGTATTATAGTTATCTATCTCTCTGTATAAAACCTTTAACATATTAATCATAGTTTATCCCTGGAGTTCTTAACTGCTAACTCTAATACACGTCTCTGTCTTCAAGGTGTTTATTTGTCTCAGTGTCTCTAGTTTCTACCACAGTGTTTGGCATATAGATGACAGTATGATAACTAAATGAAATAACTTTAAAATACAGAATTCTAAAGTTGTAAGCTTGATAAGCAGAGAAACAATTATTTTTATATGGTAGCTGTAACTGAAGAAAAATTTAAGCTTAAGTGCATAAATATCCTTTGGCAGAAGCTGCCAATTTCTACAATGGAGGGGTATTTGTAGATTTTACTGTGGCCCTTAAACAAGATTTATCATCCTCTTGTTAAGATCAAGAGAATCTAAGAAAACATAATCCTTCCCAGAACAACAGGAAAAGCATCCCAAAGTCTGTCACCATATATATAAAGCACATATGGTGAATTATGGAAAATCCATACTTACATGATTGCAGTCTGAAGAAATTTCATTTTCAGGCTAAAAGGAAAAACAAAAAGAGATGATGTTAAAAAAAAAACCTCTCAAGTTTTCAAACACCACCAAAATAAACTCAAAACAAGAAATCTGAATATTCAACTGAATATGTTTCTTCAATACAAGGAGTACAAAGTGGTTTATATATCTTTTAGATTACTGGGGAGAAATATACCAGAAAAGTAGATATGACATAATCCCTTCCCAATCAATGGTACAATCTGGAAATGGGGAAAATGGAGAAGAATGTTCTAAAGAGATAAAGCAAGAGTGTTATAAGGATCCTTATATGACATTTCATAATTCTACAAGCTAAAGAGGATCAGGCACAATACAGGTGTTCTTTCTTTAAAGAAAGCTAAGTATCTAAAAAAAAAACAAAACAAAACAAGTTTATTAAAGAGGGCAAAGAAAGTGTGTCAATGATTTAAAAATGAGTCTCATGACTCATGAGCCTCACCATTAGGGGAAGTTAGGTGATGGGTACACAGGACCTCTATGTGCTATGTTTGTAATTTTTTGTGAGTCTATAATCTTGCAAGTCTGTATTTAAAAACAGAAAGTTTTTAAAAAGCAGAAATTATATATATATTCCCATGAACACATTTGCTTTGTAAAGCCAGGTACATGTACCAGAGATAAAACGAACTTTCAATTCCATGATGAAAAAAGGTGGACTAGGTCATGCCTAATATTGCATAGCTTTGCAATACATGTCTTTAGTTTTAAAGTAGATATAAGTGTAATAATATACATCATAATAAAGCACTATTTCCTTTGAGTTTCCATAGCACTTCAACCTGTTCAAATGAAGTGAATTCTATGTGCCTTCTATGAAAAATTATCAATTTAGGTTGTAAATGGTGCCATTTTCAAAATAAAAAGATTCTGCTCAAGGATAAAGATAAGGCAATAAAGAAAATAGTCAATATTAACAAATTAAGCAGCCACACCTAGCATTACTTCAAGAAGAAAAAGGTGTTTAGGGAACTATTAATTCCACTGCAGGATTTAGTAGGCATTAATACTAAATATAAACTCATTCCGTACTTACTTATAAAATATTAAAACTGAATTTAATTAGATTGCTAGGTAATTGTAAGATTATAATACACTACTTTTGAACTTTCCTCCTACTTGTCTTAGTAAGCATAGATATTTTAATGCCTTTCTGGGTCTCGGAAATCAGCCTCCATACTGAGTTAATTTAGCTTAACTCTGTTCCACTCCACCTCAATTCCAAGTGCTTAATTTATACCTCCTAACAGTTTGTTAGCAAGAATGCTTTTAGGCAGTTTTCTACCTTATCCACTTTTAATCTATTCCTTAAATTTTTTCCAATCAATTAGCAATTCTAGTTCTTTCTCAAACAAAGGACAGAAAGCAATTAGTATCACTATTATCCCTACTCATACTCATTTCCACTAAACAATAACTTTGAATTAAAGGGGCATTCTTGAAAGAAATTCAGAGCATTGGAGAATCTTCAAAATAAAGCAGTCAAATAAGATAAAAGCTACCCATGGCAAAAAAGTGTAGTCATGTTTATAGTCCACAAGATCTATATTAGCAAATTAATCATTTTTTTAATGGCTTGCTTCCCTACAGTGCTAGATTGAATTATTTGCCCCAGTATTTCATTCCTCTTTAATGGGATTTGATATCCAGATCCTTTGCCCTGTAACTTTGCACAGCCTCCTGCTGTGGAGAGAGTATTACACCCAGCTCCACTGATGTTAGGCTAGACAACTGACTTGCTTTGGTCAATGAGATTTTAGCAGACATAATATGAGGAGAGGCTTTAAATGTGCTTGGGTGGTTTGGCTTGTACTCTTACACTCTTGCCATTCTCCATGAAAAGAACATGTCCAGGTAGCTGCTAGTACAAGGAGGAGAGACATGTGGAGCAGACCTAAAAGGAACCCGTACTCCTGAGCAGAATCACCCCAACTGACTTGCATAGCCATGAGCAAGAAAAATAAATTTGTCATTATAAGCCCTTGAAATTTTAAGGGTGTTCGAAGAAAAAAATGACTAATATACCTATCAAGCAAATGAAACGATAAAAATTCCAAAACCTTTAAGTCACAATTGGTAACAGCTATGATCTAATTTAGTGAATTATATATATTAGTAAGTACAGAGTACTGTATCATTTATGAAGGAATGACATAACCCAGAGAGACAAACGAACTACAAGTTTGGAAATCAGTGTTTGGTTTTCATCTCTTTTGTTGTCTTGATTTGCAATTGACTATAAGCTGGTTTTAAGTTTTTTCTTTCCAGATTTAGTTTCTCTACCCAGAAAGACAAGATAACAAAGGCATGCCATTAAGAATGAGGTTATGATGTTAAGCCATGGAGATTCATAGAACTGAATAGCAATGAAGAATTTCTAAGTGTAACTGCAAATAATTTCAGAAATTCAAAAGGGTCTTTAGAATCAAAGTACATAGTAATGGTTCAGAGGAACAGAATAGAGGCCTGCAAAATATAAAGTAGTTACCAAAGAGTGGGAACATGAATAATGCCAGCAAAAATTAACTATAGAGAAAGTATAAAAAGAAATGCTATGGTTTAGCACTCAGCCATTTGATAAGGAACTAAAGGACAGAAATCTCAAGGAACAAAAACAGACGAGGGTGCTGACACAGGTTTGGTTCTCAGACTGCACCATTCTTGTGATGTCCCAATCAAACCACTTCATCACACATACTATATCTAGTTCTGCAAAACTGTAAATGCAGATAGGCTTGATTATCTTTAATCTTAGAAGATGAATAGTATGGGAAATAAAACCCAAAATTACTAAGGCAGAATAAGGCCGAGGATTTTTTTCCTTCTGTTTTTCTGACTGTTAAAATCAGTGAAATAATACTCTGAAATGATCCCAAGATGAATCAACAAGTAAATACTGAATAATTATGATGTACCCAAAATTGTGTTAGGCATTGTGGGATACAGAAGAAAGATAAGACAATGCCTCTAATCTCAGGTAGTTTACAATCCAGCTGTAGAGATAAAATGGTGAAATCAAGCAATTAATCAAGAGTAGGAACTTGAGCTACGCCTGAAGGATTAGAAAGAATGATTTTCAAAGAGGATGCCAGCTAGATGATCCCCTGGGGCTCAGGAAGGAAATAACAGAATTTCTCTTTTTTTAAAAGCTCATCCTTTAATTTACATTTTAATGTTTTTATAATGCATATATCAGAATAATATTTTATGAATAAATATATATCTACTGGGGGTATGCTTAATAATTTTTTCAAATGATAAGAAGAACATGATCAAGCTAGAAGATTAACAGCTGAAACCTTTCCTCTTACCACTTTAGGAGTCCTACCCCAACCCCTACCCCTTCAAATCAGAGGCAAAGTGCTGGCTCCTAGCTTGTGGAACTGAGCTTTGCCACATTATTAGTTACTCTATCACTCTGGAGAGTGGACTTCAAAAAGAAGCCTCTTACATCAAGTGTTCACTCACTGGAAATAAAATAATTGTCCTCTTAACAATGGAAAACTGGGAGAAGAAAAATTTATGAAAAGCCTCATAAATAGCTTTCTGTTAATTTAATGATCAAATTTTGTAGAAGAGACGGCTAAAGTTTCACACATTAGTAACAATAAAGAAACTACTATGAATAGAGAAAAGAGAAAAAGAAGAGAACATGACACATCCCCCCAACCCAACACGGCAGTGACTAAAACAGAGAAGGAACTGGTTAATGCTGAATGAATGATGCTATTAACAAGGTAAAGGAGATAAGCCCTGAGGACTTGGAGACATCTGCCTGACTCCAATAAAGAATGTGTAGACGGGCCAGCCCCGTGGCTTAGCAGTTAAGTGCACGTGCTCCACTGCTGGCGACCCGGGTTCGGAACCGGAACCGGGAGTGCACCGACGCACCGCTTCTCCTGCCACGCTGAGGCTGCGTTCCCACATACGGCAACTAGAAGGTTGTGCAACTATGACATACAACTATCTACTGGGGCTTTGGGGGAGGGGGGGAAGAGGAGGATTGGCAATAGATGTTAGCTCAGAGCCGGTCTTCCTCAGCAAAAAGAGGAGGATTAGCACGGATGTTAGCTCAGGGCTGATCTCCCTCACTAAAAAAAAAACAAACAAACAATGTGTAGGAAATAGTGAAAGTTGTCACAACTAACTGAGCTAAGTGTTACATTTATTTCTTACAACATGATGCACTGCAAGATAAATGGTATTGTGTCTTTAGTTCCTTATCAAATGGCTGAGTGCTAAACCATAGCATTTCTTTTTATGCTTTCTCTAGAGTTAATTTTTGCTGATGAAATAATTTCAGATGAAAATACTGAAATACAGAGAAACTGAGTAATGGTACTCTGAAACTGATCAAAGGTACACTGCCAGGAGACAACAAAACTGGGATTTAAATAATGATAATAAATGGCAACTAATGCTTATTGTGATGCTTTCAGCGCGATACCTCCCAAAAAGGCTCGGTAGGTCAGGTTGAGCACAAGGATGGGGGACTTTGGGAGGTGCAAGAAAAGGGTATACAGAATGAACAAATAGAACTAGTGCTCTAGATCTGTTTGACAGCTGTATGAGGAATTTAGATGTAGGCAGCCCAGATAAGAAACTGATGAAGTAATTAGATCAACTAGGGATCTGGATTAGCTCTTGACTCACCACAGCAAGTTATAAAAAAACTTTGCTTAGTTCATTTAGCTCTTCTAAATCAATTATTTAGATGCTTTGGGTACTGCTGTATTTTAATCTCCTAGTTGGGCAAACCAAAGCTGAGGCTTAAAACCTCTAGCCTTTCCTCTAAATTCTACCAATTCAGATTTGGTTTTAAGGAAAGGGATAGAATGGTGGAAAAAGAACAATCGACTAACAGAAAGATTCAGCTATAGAAGCTGTGTGACTTCCAGTGTGTCACTTAACTTCTCTAGACCACTGAGAACAGGCCTTGCACTAGAATAGGGATTTCTTCTTCTAGGATCCGTGAACAGACTTTAAGAGTCCAAGATCATCTTGAAATTGAATACAAACTTTTGTGTGCAAGTGTATTTCCCTGAGAAGAGAATCCACAGCCAGCTGTCATTATACTCTCAAAAAGATCCATAAAGGGCCTGGTGGCTTAGTGGTTAAGTGCACGCGCTCCGCTGCTGGCGGCCCGGGTTTGGATCCCGGGCGCGCACCGATGCACCGCTTCTCCGGCCATGCGCAGGCCGCGTCCCACATACAGCAACTAGAAGGATGTGCAACTATGACATACAACTATCTACTGGGGCTTTGGGGAAGACAAGAAAGGAGGAGGATTGGCAATAGATGTTAGCTCAGAGCTGGCCTTCCTCAGCAAAAAGAGGAGGACTAGCACGGATGTTAGCTCAGGGCTGATCTCCCTCACAAAAAAAAAAAAAAAAAAGATCCATAAGATAAGAAAAAATTAAGAAATCTTGGTTTAAAAGGATTATTCTTTCCAGTTTCATGAGTCTATAAAATCTGAGATGTGGAATATAAAAACAGACGTATTTATTGAATTCAATGTCTTTTAATGCAGGTAATTTGCATACTATGGTTTCCTACTGCTTCATCTTAATCATTCTCTGCTGGTCAAAGTCACAACAAATGTATTTCAGAATAAACTACTGAAAAGCGTGAGTCTGAATATTCTCAATTAGATCAACCATCACATTCACTTAAGAGAATGGTTTTTACAGAAAGTACAAGTCTGGAACTATGATTTCCCCAAGGTGAACAGGCTGAGTTAATGAGTCTGGCAGGAGAAATTAAAAGATTCACAAAACTAACTTGCAAGTTGTCCCAGTTTCTGAAACAGAAATGCTTAGGAGTTGGATTGTGTCTAAAATATGGAACATTTTACAGTTACATCACTGAAGCTGAAGTTACATCAGACCACACCGGGTACTAAACTAAGTGACAACAGATTCTGTTTATTAATCACCTGGGAGAAAACAAACAAAAAAATATCAATAGTATCGGTGCTTTTATGGCCTTGCAAAAATCTGAAGGCTGGGCAACAACCTGATGCCTCCTGATTAAAAACATTCTGCTGCAGTAGTAAGTAAATTCCTCTTCTGGGATTTTATTCATTAAGAACGCAGTAAACTTCCAATCATATGAGCAATTCATTTATTAACTTGGCCCAAACCACCCCCCTCCCACCTACCAAAAAAGCAAACTGAATATAATGTAGTTGGTAATGATTAGATAAACCCAGTCTTTAATCTTGATAAACTTTCCCTGAGCAAGTGTAAATGGAATCTGAACCCTCAGTCAGATTCATAACTAAGTTCCTCTTAGTGCCTTAGTCTGGCTCAATCAGAATTAATTTTTCTTATTTGTACCCAGGGATAGCCGCTAAGTATTTTTTCAAAAGGACAGTGATCAATATAGGCCTTATACCCTTCAACGATGCTCTGATTTACTAAAGAGTTATGCTTTCGTATGATTCTTCAACATTCATCCATTTTTTCAAAAAAGGCTTTACTATACAGATCCAGTGGGAGATTTAAAAAAAAAAAAAAAAAAGGTATGCGATATAGATTACAGATGCCTGGCTCTCAAGTAGTTTAGTGCGGTAGAGGAGACAAAAAATGAGTCTACACCTAACCATCATACAAAGCTGAATGTGGAGTTTGCAGGGGTGGGGAGAAGGGCCTGATATTTTAAAGAACAAAAAAAGTACTGCCAACCCCCACGAGTAGGAAGACAGAAAGGAAATCAGAGAGAGTCTAATGGAGGAGGGCACATGTGAGTTAGCCTTAAAAGGAGGTTACGATTTGGTGATGTGATACTCTGTGTATGTTGAGGCAGATGAGATGGCGGCTGTGCAGGACAGAACACTAGGGTGTGGGAGGAGTTGGAAAGGCACATTCTGTGCAGAGGGCAGACTTGAGTGAGAAAGTGAGGAACCCTATGGTGACCATTGTTAGGCTTATATATTTGGCATCTCGTAACATATGGCGGGATAACTTTAAGGTTTTAATAAAATCCCAACACTGGTCCCATAATGGTTTCCCATAGTCCAAATTAATACGCTATGCTAAACATACTGTAGAGAGTGATGATTTTATTTACTTTTTTTACTAGCGTGTTTCTCTAGTGGGTGGTGAAGTAACAGCTGGTAAATACTGTAGTTACTTATATAGGACATGTTGAGTTTTAAAAAGAATAAAAGATAGATAGGCGAAACCCCCACAAACAAATTAGGGCCCATTTATCCCTGGTTCTTGGACAGTCTCACATAAATGCAGAGCAGTGTGTAGGCTACATTGAGGTCAAGACTTACTTGCCTCGTACCTTTAAAATGAAAAATATCCCCAATGTCCTTTAATTCTAATAAAAGAGTGTGTGTGTGTGTGTGTGTGTGTGTGTGTGTGTGTATAAATATGTGTGTGTTACAGTGGGAATTAGCAAAATGGTTCTGCTCTGGTTCAGATAGCATAGTTACTCATTGATATAAATCCTGGCAGGATTTTTAGCTCTGTCAAGTACTAATGCATTCATCTTCAATGAGGTTATACCCTTATTCTGAAAATATGAAAACACAGCAATCTGGCTAATTACTGGACTTAATGGCTGACCAAAAAAAAAAAGCAACTCTTGACTCACTGCCAGAATGATCCACATCCATTAAGAAGATGCTATGTCCCAAACTTTACTTTGAGAAGTTAAATTTTACATTTTATTTTTGTTTAAGAAAAGTCTAAAACTAGTTAAATTGATCAAATGGAAATACTCAAAATTAATATAATTTATCATCTTCTGTCCCAGAGCAGGAAATGACAAATAACAAATAAGGATATAGTAATCTAGTTATGGAACAAAAACTGCCACATTACATTATGGCAAAGGGATACACATTGGATCATGGTTTTACAAATCTTAAAGTTTATTAAAAATATAAATTATAAAAACATGCACTTTTCTCTTCTATAAGAAATATTGTGAACTTTCCCCATTTTCTTACCTATTTTACTATTGTGAATTAGAAATAGAGGTACCTATAAACTGTAGGAGAGACGTCATCCTCAAAAGAATGTTGAGAGAGATTTCTTTTCATATATAGAGCTCAGTCAACCTTTTCATCAACTTCCCATTTGAGACTGCCCAATATTCAAGAAATGTAGGGATTGTTTTGTAATGACAAGTGTTTTAAAATCCAATTATGGCCTTGCAAGGACTCTGCCTCATTTCTCCATCATGAATGAATGAGTTTGAGACTAAATCATCCTCCTGAGTGCCTATTATCAGCAGGAAGGGAAAAGTTACCTCCCACCACTCACTTTTTTCTACCTAGGAGATAACTTAAAAATCTAGAACCCAGTTTGGTGCTGATGGTGTGCAATTTTACCTAATTTATAGGGGAAGGAAACAGAGTCAGGTACTCCATCAAATGCTTGGCCAGATTCCACATTAGCCTCAAGAAAAAGAATCTTGGACAGGTCTATCAACTTGGCCCCCAGCCATGGCAGGCACACAGCCGTAGAGGGATAAAAGGCCTTGTTTTTCATTGCCCAGTTGTCTGAATAAAGTCAATTTTGGTGCCCATGTTACAAGACTGGCACCTAGAGCATTACCATTCAGTTTAAAGCGGCTAACATTCATAAACTACTTTGTAGGAAATTCATCAAAAAGGCCATACTTCTGAATATGATTTCAGTTTCACTGGATATTCATTACATAACAATCTTGATCAAGTCACGTATTTCTTTAGGCTTCAAATTTCAATCTATAAACCAGAGATAAATCCTGCTTTGCCTACTACCTCACGAAGCTGTTATGAGTAGAATGAAAACAGTTACAGAGAAGGCCTTTGAAAATTATAGATGGCCTTGCAAATATAAGATACTATTAGCTTTTCATTCTCTGTATATAATCTAATCATTTAAGCATCAAAAGCAACATTACTGTTTTCTAGTAGGCCATACTTCTGCAGGCAAAGAATAAGAATTCAAAACATATGACATATATATTTGATTGTATGTGTACACATTATCTCTGAAAGGACACATAAAAAGATTTATACTTTTTTGCACTTTCTGAATTTTGTGATGTGCAAAAAAATAAAAAATAAAGATAATTCCAGTTTAAGACATACACAGACACCTTAGAAAATATTTGGAATACATCTTCATGGTTGGGGCACCAAGGAAGTTTAATGACAAATGATATACTCTTCCCAGTCCATATTTTTCTATTTCTTTCTCTTCCACTGTTTATATCAAAGGGGGTGGTGGTAGGGAGGAAATAATGGGATCTCTACATCCTCTGTGACATGGCAAGTAGCAATCTGGCCCTCTTAAAGAGTCCTAGATTGGTAGTTCTACCCTAAGAAAAGTACAGTAACCATTTTATGGTCTAGTTTTCCCAGTGGGTCAACTTTTATGTGAGAGTTTTAGAATGAGAGGTGAAAACAAAATTCTCTGAAGGGCATTGTGTGAATAAGGAACAGAATGTCAATTTTGATATGGCATCCTTTATATTCTTTATTTATTTGCTATCTCAGATGATTTGGAACAGCTGAACATAGGTACAAATTTGTCAAAGCGGTAATTACTATAGCCAAATGCAAAGCACGAAACTAGGCTAAAATAGAAAATTTCCAGACATCTGACAATACTATCAATGTTTATACCCAGCAAATCTGGAATGATTCTGTCACTGTAGCTCAGTACCTCCAATCCAACTATGTTACTTCTATTCTATAATTCTGAAAAGATAAAAACGAAAAATGGATATAAGATTATAGGATGCAAAAAAAAGTCCTGAAATGAAATAGAATTTCTCATGCCCCACCAGACCCAAGTATCTAAAAATACCACATTTCTTCCATACTGGGCAGTGGTGAGTACAGTGTTTACTTTAACTGGCCTAAGCAGAAGCAAATAGACCTGAGCTGCCAGAACGTGCAGAACCCTTTCTGCACAACTCAGTTCAAACGACTGGTGCCTCTTAAGAGGACAGCTTTGATTCAGGGAGTACCCTTCCATCTGAATTAAGACAGCAACTACACTGCATAATTCTGAAGGATGTGCAAGTTTTGAAGCAGAAACTGGCAGAAGGGGAAAACTTAGGTTAGATGAACGAGATCAAGCACAGTCGAGTATTGGGAAATGGTAAGTTGGAATGCGGGAAGAAGGGTACTGGTACTTCAGTATCATTAAATGAACTTGAAAAGTGGCAGAGAAACTGTAAACAGTCATCATATAAATAGTTTCTTCTTGAAAAGGAGTCACATCAAGAAATTGTGAAGAGGCAAAAGTAATCACTATTGACCAACAGTAGATATGAAGAAAGATAAATATAAAATAGACAAATGTAAGGAAAACTGAACATAGTTGAAGATAATGACAAATAGAACTATCAGGACCTACAGAAATTCCTGAAGTAATCCTGATCAAGACCTATAAAGGATATTATGTCCTGAAGCTCACAGAATCATCAGAATGTCAAAGAACTAAAAGGGTAACTTACAGATAATCTATCCAAGAGATTTTCAAACTTTTGGGACCCTCTTCTTACTCCTCCTGACAGTCTCAGGCACCTAGACTGAACACCACTGAGGTAGTCCAAACCCATTTCTCCAAACATCCCTGTACCACTCTGCCCCTACTTAAGTCCAGAATGGAGAAGTCATTTTCTCAAGGTCACAGAGTCAATTATTGGCTAAATGAAAATCATAAGGCTCCATATAAATGCTATTGAGTACAGAAGAAAACTAAAATCTATGTGAAAACTGAACTTGGAAAACCTAGCATCCCTGTACATTGTTTTGAGAGACTTGAAAACACAGGTGTTAAAGTTATCCTTCAAAAATCAAAAACATGACCAGCACCCCAATACAAAACACAAACTCAAGGGAAAACTCTACCTTTTCCTTTATTCTCCTATACTCCCATTTTAAAACCCCAAATCTAAAACCTTCTATCATGTCACACCTAGGAAAGGAGGTTTCTGTCTCCACTGAAACAACATTTAATGACTATTTTCTGGAGCTAGTTTGTAACCAAAATGTCACAGGAAACAGATGGTGTGTATTTAATGCCTGTCTCATATTTACAGGCCTTTTACTATATACATAATCTTCTAATTCCCTATCAGATCTAACCGTTCATCTACTTTGATGATGTCTCCACTTTATATTCTCCTACCTGGCATCTAATTAATTTTGAATGGCAATAAAACTATACATTAAAATTTAGCAACCCTATAGGGATATTTTGGTCAAGAACAGGTTATTGGGTAGCCCCTAATGACTTGTACTACATTTGTGACACAAAAGCCTATTGGTTACTACTAGCAAACTGGCCAGGAACTTGTTACTCTGTAAACGAATGCTTGCCTTCAGGATAGTCCCTGATGCCACTCAGGGTCCATTCTGGTCCACCGCTCCCCCTCCATCCCCTAGGAAAAGGAGACTAGATAACTTCTCTCAAGAAAAAATGGGCCTCAGGACTGAACTAGACACTTTAAAATGCTTTAAAATGTTAAATTTTATGTTATGTGTATTTTACCACAACAAAATAAAAATAAAAGTGGGCCTCAATGTGAGATCTGAAACCTTAACCACTCAACGGGAATTCTGGACAGCTTCCTTTTGTCCTCGATCCTCTTCATACATACTTTACAAGAGGTATAGAAAGTTGGGAAAATCTTATATGCTATGTATGGTTCAGAGATTGAAATGAGAGCTAGACAATCAAAGAAACCATGAAACTAGGTGATTTGGCTGATAGCCCCACACATAGTTCTGCTGGCTCTTTGGACTGTGGATGAGATGTTCGCTTATTTTAATTTGGGCACTCTTGATTCCTGGCTTAGAAATGGACTGCAAACTCTGACCATAATCTCTCTCCTGTTTGAGGTGCAGTGTTCAAATGCATGATCTCCAGAGTCTTAAATGACAGATCAGATGATCCAACGAATAAATGATCATCCCACAATAAGAACAGGAAAACTTGACATATACGTAGTGGATGAAATGACTACCACCAGAAACTGAATATACAATCGTGATTCTTTAAGACAGTGGTCTATATCTGGATTGATTGTGTCCCCAGATGATAATGTTCCATTCTCCAATCTGGGCTGAAGAAGGACCATAACAGAGTACTGATAACTAAGACCAACTCTGTCAACATAACTTTATAATTTTATTTCTTTCTTTCTTTTTCCCAAAGCCCCAGTAGATAGTTGTATGTCATAGCTGCACATCCCTCTAGTTGCTATATGTGGGACGCGGCCTCAGCATGGCCGGAGAAGCGGTGCGTCGGTGCACGCCCAGGATCCGAACCCGGGCCGCCAGCGGTGGAGCATGCGCACTTAACTGCTAAGCCACGGGGCCGGCCCTCAACATAACTTTAGACTGTAGACCGTCTATGTTAAACATGACATAGTTGTTTGTTTCAGGAAATCTTTGCCCAAGAAAGACAAGACTGTAAATCAATAAATAATTTCACTGTTTCTTGCTTAGATAACATCATTCTACAGTTGGTAGAAAAAGGTACTACTAATTATACATCAATAATTACCAATATACCAAACTATAAATGCTGAAATGATAAAAATTAAACATTTATTTTGGGAAATATTGATAAATTAAAGTAAATGTTTATAAAGATACAATATTTTATAACAATTATTCATAATCTCCAAATCACATCTCTGCCTTTCAAAGTGGTAACTTTCTATTATAAAATTAATTGATTTTGAAACCAAAGTGCAAAGAACAAAAGATCAGGAGGATATTTTTGATGGTACTCCAGCTGAGCCAATAATCACTGTATGACTCGAATAAATCATAATTCCCCACTTCAGTTAGAATAGATAGGGAATTGAATAAAAAGCAAGACACTTTGACTCTGATACTTGCTCAAGACAAGGTTGACATAAGGGAAGCCATATTGTAGAAAAGAAAAACTCTGTTGTAACTTTGAATGACCTCTGACAAACTAACCCAGCTGGATATGCACCCCCCAGGAGATCTAACTGCTCTCTAGATTTTACGACCCCTGCTTGTGCATGTACCTCCCAGCTGTGATAAGATGATAACTTCGTTTTTTTGAGTTCCTTAGGAATGTGATGACCGCTGAACAGAGAATCTATGCTGATAGCCATCATCAGTGAAAACTGAAAGATCTGGTGTGGCACTCCCAGTCTGTAACACCAGAAGGTCAACATTCCTAACTCCCTCCCCAATAACCCAATGGCCTATATAACTGCTGTAAGATTTCGTGCCCCCTTAAGATGGTTCTTTTGGACATGAGTCAGCCATCTTCCCACTTGCTAGCAAGCTGTAACTAAAAAAAAAAGTCCTTTTTCTCCTACCACCTTGCCTCTTGACTATAGGCATGCCTTGCGGCGGGCAGAAGGCCCCACAGTTGGGCAGTAACAACTCCAATTGGTTGCAAATCTAATAGATTCTATAAAAACAGATAACTACCTTTCTGAGGAAGGGGAAACACATATTGTTACAGAAATGATTGGGAGAAGTGAAAGGAGATAGGCAGAATAGATACAAGTCCTTTTAGAATTATTGTTTTAAAACACTTCATAAGTATGTCAAATGGTTTAAAAATGCATTATTTCTCTAGTAAGAATGTTCACCTCCAATAATGGAAACAAAGGACACTCCTAAGTATTTCTAAGCACTCATTACTGTATAGTCTATAAGACTGGCTATGCAGCATAGACTTTGGAGAGGGAGACCTGGGATCAAATTTGGGCTCTTCTAAGTACTAGCTACGAGACCTTGGACAAGGTAAGCCCAAGTTTTCTTATCTATAAATGGGGATAATAAGAGTATTTATTACATACGTAGGCATAAGTAAGGCAAAACATATAAAGTTTCTAGCACAGTGCTCATTGTAAGCATACAATAAATATTATCTACCATAAGAATAATAATATTATAGTATACTTCTAGAAGAGCATTAATTTTGTACTGCCCCAACCTCAAAGTAAGTCATCTCAAAAATAAGGAAAAAATAAATAGAAAGAGATTTTCTTTTGAAACCTCAACTTCAGGAATAAGTTTGTAGATTTATAGATTCTTAACTACAGGAAGACAACTTCCAGTTAAATAGTTCAATTACATTAGGATGAACTAAAGGAATAAAATAATTTAGGAAATTATGGTATGGTAGAAAAATCTTATCCTAATGGAAAGAAGAGTCTTTAAATCACTTCACCAAGTTTGCTTAGCATAAATAGGTGTGTGGAATTTCTGGCTGCCCCTCACCTTAATTTCTCAATCTAATAGCCATATACAAATCCAGATGCGATATCTATTTTGAACTTCATTTAGGTTTTTGTTTCTAAGTAAACATCAGAGGATTAAATAGTCTTGGTTTTGTTCACTCATATGTTTTAAGGTTCCAAAGAACCTTTGTATTTAAGTTCAACTGTTCAGATGCAGATATCTTTAAATATGCAAACAAACCAAGGCTATTAGTCATCTAAGAGTGCTTTTTGAGGGGGAGGGAGGAGGGTGAAAGGGATAATTCTGTACATGTGTGTGGTGATGGGTTGTAATTAGTATTTTGGTGGTGAACATGATGTAATCTATGCAGAAATAGAAGTACAATGATGTACACCTGAAACTTTTACAATGTTATAAACCAATGTTACTGCAATAAACAAAAAATTTAAAAATAAATAAATAAATAAATAAGAGTGCTTTTTTAAATTTTACGTGGGAAATGTTTCTAGCTCACCCCTGAGTCAATGCACTTCTCTCATCACATCAAACTCAAGTTGATTCATTTTGTGAAAGTAAATGTTGCTTGTCACCAACTGGTCAACTTTAATAAGCAAGATCAATGACTTTGACAATTCAGTTTAAATGTCATACATTTGTCTGGGTTTGTTACTTTAAATCACCTGACAGCCACCTGTGAACAGGTAGTACAAAGCAGTGCAAAAGACGTCCACAGCTACGCTACCATAATTCTTTCAAAGATGCTCAGACCTTACAACAGTATCTTTAAAATTTTGATCATCACAATTATTCTTCAGAACGGTACTGGGAAATCTAATGTTTAAAATATAAGGTTTTAATTTAAGACCTCTGAATCTTTAGTCTATATCAAAAAAAGAGTAAATAAAAATCCATTTCTGGAGGAAAGTTTGCTATTTCAAAGATAATATTTTAAATTCTGACATGTGATACAAATGAAACGCCTCATGGACCACAGAAAGAGGACAGACCAAATAACATAAGTGAGCCACAGGAAGCATGCAAGCATTTTCCCAAGTGAAATCTTACTAAATAATCCACATCACAGACCTTGACTGGGGAAAGGCCCTCTGCATTAGGTAGAGCATAACTACAGTCAGAAGCAAGAGGTGGTATCTAATAACGCAAAACATATTTTTGTTTCAGTTTCAAAAAAAAAAGACTGGGGAGAGGCGGATAGTAGAAAGTCAATTTTGGATTGTTCTATTTCTAAAACTCTTGATTTTTTTTTTTAAATGCCAAATTCATTTTATAGCTTTAATTCTGCGCATCAATTCTCCGCTTGTCAGTCATGCCCTCTTGGAAGCTGATAAATAAAATTCTTTTAAGGAACTGGTGCTGGTCCCTGGAAGGTGCCGTCTTCGCCATGCAGAGATGGAGGAGGGGCGTCCTCCCTGAGGCACTGACTGCTTTGCTAGGGGTGGCTGTGGACTTTGTCCCAGGAATCAAGGGCATGGCCAGGACACCTGGCATCACATATGGCATACCTGCCACGTGTCAAGCACAGCATCAGGACTTCACCTGCCTGCTCACTAAACCCTATAACCACTGGGACAGGGCGGCTTTATTATTTCCACTTAACGGGGGATTCCAATTAAGCGAAGGGGAGGGGAGGTGGCATGCAGGTGGCCTCCAGCTGGGGGCGGTTATGAGGGCCAGACTGGTGTGTCCACACCAGTTGGTGGGCCTTGCCTGCCCACTGACACCGCCTGTCCTCCCTGCCCCTCCTTCAGGGCAAAGATGTCTAAAATTCTTGATTTTGATACCAAGGATTTTTTTTTTTAACCTTCTACCTAGATTCTCTATGTTCCTTATTTTCACCTCACTAGATACGAAGAAAAGCTTCAGGCATTTACATGAGACTTATCCTCTCTGTAATATGTACTAAATAAAATCCACGAAATGCAACATTCTAAGACATTTAAAATACACACTTTAGTTGTAAATAGTACAGTATAAACATATATGCCTACCCTGAGTCATTTGTCTGATTAAGAATCTTACAACATTATGAATGTTGGTGGATAGTTATGCCATTAACATAGAGAATCCAGAAGCATGTACATGAGCCAATTTTTGTGATTCATGATAGATTTTAAAATAAAAATTTAGGACATAACTCACTCTAAGATATCTTAGAATATTTTATCTAGTTAAGTAACTTACTAAAAAACTTTTAGCCAGAATATTAACTTTTAAACTTTAACTCAAAATTATCAAATACACATTTTAAAATATAAAATTACATGAGATAATTTTGACATAAGAGCAAGTTAATGAAGTTTGAAAAGAGCGAGAAGTGAATGTATTAATCCTTCCTTTCCAAAAGGCTTGACACTGAATAAATGATCTCAACATCCATGATTTACCAACATAATTTATTCAACTGGCTACTAAAATTGCTGCTGCCTCCAGAACAAAGAGACAGTGCACATAAGAATAGGAAGCTGACGTCCTTGGTTTAAAACAGTCTCTTATTAGTTCATTTTGGGACCACTAAAAATTCCTAAGTTTTTCTGGTTTTATTTTGTTCCCTTGCCCCCTTGGAAGTGGTAGTACCTCAATTAAAAACAAAAACAAAAAAATTCCTATCAATGTAAGTTACTTCCTCAGCCTTTTCCCTGTTTCACCAATAGCTTATTTAGTATAATTATGTATCCTCTCTAAAAATCTCAGAAAAACAAAAACAGAAAAAATGAAAAGGCAGATTCCGTTTCCAAAGATGACTAATCACATTTGCTTTAGAATTTAAGATTAAGTAGATCTAGCTTACACAATTAATTGCCACCAAAATAGATCAGACACAACAAAAGTGTCTTGCATCTGTCTATTGGCTTAAGGCTACACTTTCCATTTATGACAAAATTCAAAATTTTTTTTCATATTTAGCTTTCTTTTTGCATAGTGAGGAAAGCAACTGACTGGGTAAGACTATGAAATTGTTAATTCCAATTCCTATTCTACCAGTTAACTTGTGCTATGATTTAGGAAAAGCCAATTATTAATCCCATCCTCTGCCACTAGACTTTCAATTTGAACTATGGTGAAAAGAGAAAAACACATTTTTTCAAACCTTTCTCCCTTAAAAATTAGAGCCATACCCTTCTGAAGCCCTCTGACAATTCTGACAGTATAATTACCAATTCACAACAGTTTACATCTGTGAAAAATATCTACTTCCAAATAGATCATTTAAATTGTCTCTGATACCAAGAGTTGTACTCTTGTGATATATATAAAGTATTGATTTAATCCATTGATGACAGCTTAAACTTGCATTTTCAGAAGAGAAGAATAATTAATTCAGAATGAAAAATTCAAAGTTTTAAAGTCAATATCCAATATCTGTTTCTGAATGAGAACCTGACTCACAGTGAGCCCTTTAGCTGCTCCCCATTCTAAAAATATCTGCCACAGGACACCTTATTCAATCTAAAATTGAATAAGAACTTCAAATCTATGTTCTAATTCTTATTTTGTGCAACCATGACATCACGGAGCAGGCAATGGCACAAATAATTTTGCTAGCATAAATCTGGCTCCAAGTTGTATCTATTTTGAAATTCTTCCTGAAAACATTAGAATCCTAATAACTTCTGGGTTGATCACAAAACCTCCACAGTCTCTGGCAGAATTTTTCTTCTTAAGATAACAGTCTACATACTTACATTTAAGGAAGTTTCTTGAAGGGAGTAAGCCCAGCTTGGCCTACCACAATACTAGGCACATACTGGCATTCTATATACATTTGTTATTTGGGTGTCAGAAATTCTATCCGACCTCTAAGCTTCCAAAGACAAACCCTGTTAGTCACTGCGGTCAAAAGGAAATAAACAGCTTCTCTCAAACTTTTTCCTTTCTGGTTTACTTTTCCGGCGTTTCAATTTTAATATCAATTCTCTAACATAGCCCCAAATTGAGACCAAAACTATGTAATGGCTTCAAGCTGGAAAGAACAAGAAATTATTAAATAAGGATATCAAAGAGCACTTTTAGAATTAGTGCTATTCTCAGAAAATTAAGTCAACTATTTTGTTTTCTTGATGGAAAAGCATTAGGATGGGGAAGAATTACATTTCTGGGGCCAGCCCCAATGGCCTAGCAGTTAGGTTCGGCACGCTCCGCTTTGGTGGCCTGGGTTTGGTTCCCAGGCACAGACTAATACCACTCGTCAGGGGCTATGCTGTGGCAGCAGCTCACATACAAAATAGAGGAAGACTGGCCACAGATGTTAGCTCAGGGCAAATCTTCCTCAGTAAAAAAAAAAAAAAAAAAAAAAAATTACATTTCTGCAGTGCCTCTGCACACTTCTAAAGGAATTATCACCATTACTTACTTAAATCCAATTCCCCAAAGAGAAACTGCTCATCCTTCAAATGAAGCTTTTAGAAATAACCAAGAAAAAAATCCCATATGAATAAACAGCAGTGCATTAGATCTGAAAAAAGAGACAAGTACTGAACAAAGTTACAAGCCTAGTTATCTCACAAGGACAACTTTATTTCTTTAAACTTTTCCCCCAAATACATTCTTTTAAGAATTTCTAAAATTAGGCTACTATATCACTAGTTACAACATATGCACGCTTCAGAATTCAATCAGCTTCATGTGAAATCTCAGTAAATTCTGCTTTATTTCTTTCTTATAAGCACCTATTTAGGAAAGTTAGAACACCGAGGAATCCTGGGCAGTGGGGGTGCAGTACCCGGCAATGACTGTGGATGAGCATCAGTCAACCTCAAATAATGGGCAGAAAAGATCTGCATTTTCTTACGCCTGTTGGGAGGGAAGAAATGTTGAAAGGGAGAGGACCTGAGCAGTGAGAGGGAAAAAGAAAACAGAATTAAAGAGCAAAAACTGATTATGTCCCTAAGAGAAAAAACGGAAAAATAATTCAAAAGGGAAGAGGAAATAATGGGAACGCCATCTCCTAGACAGAAAGAAAAATCCTTTTCCTTAGTTCCTCAACAATTCCTTAGAAAAGACATTCTTGCAAGCTTCTACCAAGTCTTTACGTGTCTAACAATTCATTTCTAATTCTATTCCTTGTTCCACTCTGTTCTTCAAGAATTCCACTCAGTCTTCACCAGCTGAGTACCCTGGGAGTCTAAGTCAACAAAGATTCCCGATAAAATTTAAAATGCTCTTTATCCAACTAAAATTTGCTGTTAAATAAAAAATGAAAAGGAAATTGACTCTTTTGCAAAGGGAAAATACAAATAGTGGTATTTACTTACTAAACAGGAAACTGCCTCTACCTAATTGTGTCAAACTGCTGCAAAAAGACATTCACTTTGCTATACAAGTAGCAATTTTGTTTTGTGACCAATGAAACTGTAAATTATGCTTCTGTTCTATAAAAAACGGAAAACTTTTCTTACAGTATAAGGGAAGACAAGATAAGAGCCAGAAAAATCTATATTTTAGCTTTAATTTTAAAAAAATTTTAAGGAGAAATATGGATTGCTATGTGTCTTAACAAACTTTGTAGAATCCGTTGACTTTTTAAATTATGTGTATGTAAAACTGATAAAAAATAAAACTGAAAAAAAGAAAAAAATTAAAAATAATAAAATTAAAGCTGATGAAAAGCTTGATTCTGAAACTTGTTAAAGATATCTTGTTACTAAAACTGTGCTGAGTTTATTCTTGTGAATCTCAAAACCTAAAACTACTGGAAGGATGAGAATTTACACTTCTCGTTAAGACCTGATCTTGACTTAGAATCTCTACAGATTCTCAACTTAAATTACATGACATACTTATACCACTTAGATTCAAGCTGACTACAATCAGTGTATGTGATATTTAGGAAATGATTTCAAAGTTGGTAATTTATTGGATGTGGAGTGAAGGATGATGGCTGCCCTAGTTTCCACGCTGGGAGACAAAGTGGACAGTGGTACCTCACTGAGATGTGAAAGCCAGGCCCATTGGCCTTGGAGTAGCAAGTACTGAGCTCAGTTCCAGAGATCTTCAGAATGAGGTGCCCGTGGACATCCCTTGCAGATGTGTAGTTGGCAATAAGTGTCTGGAACTCAGGAAAGAGGTTTTGGCTCATGATAGAGATAACGGAGTCATCACATTTGGATGGGAATGAAATCAGCTAACACAAGCGAGAACAGAACTAGGACATTTAAGTACTTGATAGAGGAGATGACTGAGCAATAGAGGAGATGATTGAGCAAGAACAGTCTGATAGGGAAGCGACAGAGAAGTGTTTTAAGAAGAGAGTGGTGGGGCCGGCCCAGTGGTGCAAGTGCTTAAGTGCACGTGCTCTGTTGAGGCGGCCCTGGGTCCGCAGGTTCAGATCCTGGTCCAGGCATGCACCAATACACTGCTTGTCAAGCCGTGCTGTGGCGGCATCCCAGACAAAGTAGAGGAAGATGGGCACGGATGTTAGCTCAGGGTCAATCTTCCTCAGCAAAACAAAAAAAGAGGATTGGCATTGGATATTAGCTCAGGGCTGATCTTCCCCACAAAAAAAATTATCAATATCACATATTGATAATTCCACTTATGTATATAAAATGTCCAAAAAAGCAAATTTAGAGACAGAAAGTAGATTAGTGGAGTCTAGGTGTGATAATGAATGGGGATTAACTACAAATGAGCACAAAGGATCTTTCTGGGGGGATAAAAACGTTCTAAAACTGATTTATGGTGATGGTTACACTAGTCAGTAAAGTTACTTAAAAATCATTGCAAACTTGAAATGAGTGGATTTTATGATATGTAAAATATGCTTCAACAAAGCTTTAAAAAATAAATCAGGTTGAGTATTGCATCTTCCACACTGTGATGCGGATATTGTCTCTAGTGTGAGAAAATGTTTGATGAGATTTATAATAACCAAAATTATTATAGGTTCCTGTACGAAGCAAGCTGGAAACCCCTCCCATAGATATCTAAATATGTATTCTGATTTAAAAAAAAAGAGAGAGAGACGTTTTATTTATTCAAGTTCAGGGCAACCCTCAAAGTTCAGCAAGTAAAATCTGGTAAACATGTACAGAGAGCAAATGTATTATGTAGAAGTTGATGGTCAATTCCCAATCCGGGTACATTTGGAAAAGTGAAGGGACATTTTTGTTTATCATACGAACTTGGGGGACAACACTGGCGTTTAGAGGGCAATGTTTGGACTATAATTTACTGTTTTCAAAAACAGTAAATCATAGGGGCCGACCCAGTTGGCGTAGCAGTTAAGTTTGCACATTCTGCTTCCGAGGCCCAGGGTTCACTGGTTCAGATCCCGGGCGCGGACCTACTCACTGCTCATCAGGCCATGCTGGGGCAGTGTCCCACATAGAAGAGCTACAACTCTACAACTATGATACACAACTATGTACTATGTACTTTGCGGAGAAAAAAGAAAAAGAGGAGGATTGGCAACAATATTAGCACAGAGCCAATCTTCCTCAAAAAAAAAAAAGAAAAATAGTAAATCATGAATACATACTGGCATTCATTTATACTTATTAGAAGTTGCCTCTAACCCAACTGTTATTGCGTCAAACAGTTGCAAGTAGGCATTCAACTTTTTATATGAATATAAAATATATAAAAAAGGGAGCTGAGTATGCTAAACGTCCTTCAATGCACTGAACAGTGCTGCACAATGAGGAATGGTCCCTCCAAAATGCCAAAAGCATTCCTGCTAAGAAATATTGATTTAAACCATGTTCCTATTAGCACCTCAAAAGGGAAAGTACCTGTAGATTCTTATTCTAAAATGTTTATATACAAGGCATACACATTATTAATGAAATATTTCACCATATTCAAATTAAAAATATAATTTTCCAAAATTTTAACTTTGAAAAATCACACATGACTATTAGATGTTCAAATTTTAGAAATAACATCAAATCTTTAAAGAGATATTTAATTTTTCAGTTATTTGTCACTTAGCTTGAATCAGCCTTACAAATTTCTCTCTGAGCTTTAAGCATTTTTTAACAGACCAGACAAAGAACATTCATAAGCACTTCCCTGTAATGCCAAAATTTAATATTTTCCTTTGAGTCTTTAGAAAGTGTAATTTCATGAGCTGCCTCAAAATACAACCACAGTATTCTGTATCTCTCTCTAGTAAAGCATTCTACTATACTATAACCTGCTTGTATGTTCTTTGAGGGTCTATTCCATCTTTTTACACACAGTCTCTAGTACAGCTAGCACGTAGTAGGTGCTCAATATTTCTTTCAAGAATAACTGAACAAGATTATTGAAAACTAATAAACATAACCTATATGATGAACAAAACCTACCTGTGTACCTAACTTTTATTTTCAGGAGAATTAGCTACTTTTATACTAGAAAGCCTTAATAATAATTTTGTAAGGTTGAGAAGCATTTGGATGAAGGTCACAACGAACTAAATAACTGCTCTAGCATAAAACAGACAAGAACCGACAGAGGGCATGTCATTTGGAAAACACAATACACCTGTTCAACAAAGGACAAAATACACAGGAGAGAAGAACAGCGATTAGTTCCTTCTATGTCTCACGTTCTAAACTCTTCCCATCACATAGCACTACAAATTTCAGCCCATCTTCCCACACTTACACCAACACCTAAGATCAATATTTGCAACTCTTTTCCTTCCGGATATTTGGTCAGGGGAGGGGAGGTGAGTAGAAGAAGAAGAGATTATCATAAAGAGAGGACACAGTGGTGGAGGGATACTAGCACTTAAGGAGTACAAAAATATTGATTGTATCCTAAAAAGTACATAATTTCTTGCAGTGGTCATTCAAAAGCTTCTTTCTGAAGTTCCATAAGAGATTCCATGAAGTTTTGAGTATGTGTTTTCATAATGTGGCCAAATGTTAAAGCTGGTAGGAAAAAGAGCTGGAAGAGTCAATTGATAGGATATCATGATGTCCTGGAATCTTAATATATCTTGGTCAATATGTTGGCTTAAAAAGATAAGCATGTGGGGAGCAGCAGCTCTGCTTCATGCCAGGCAATGTCTCCACAGTGTGTGGGTTTCCTAGTGTAACAGCAGTCATACCATATGGTGCTGCTTTTACTGGCATGGGCAAGACAGAAGCTGCCAAAAATTGAATGTGCTATTTTGGGCCATGAAACGTGATAAATCCCAAATTTAAAACATAATTTTTAAAATTAAAAACCTTTTTTTAATTTTAAGATTTCAAAAATATTGGAATTTCATAATTTGAGGCTCAACTGGGTAATAGCTTTCAGTCTGAAATAAGACAAAGATGCAAACAAAAGTCAAGAGATGGGGAATAAGCTTGGCAGCAATTTTTTTTTTTTATTTTATTTATTTATTTTTCCCCCAAAGCCCCGGTAGACAGTTGTATGTCGTAGTTGCACATCCATTCTAGTTGCTGTATGTGGGACACGGCCTCAGCATGGCCGGAGAAGCGGCGCGTCGGTGCTCGCCCGGGATCCGAACCCGGGCCGCCAGCAGCGGAGCGCGCGCACTTAACCGCCAAGCCACGGGGCCGGCCCAGCAATTTTCTGATAAAAAAATTTTTTTTAAGGATTTAAACAAAACCTCTTTATACTTATACCATAAATATTAAAGTGTAATATGTAGAAACAGCTTTTGGAATACTACATTTTGATAACACCAAACTAAGGCAGTAGATGTGAGAAGTGAAAGATGGTACATCAATGGGATGGAATCTGTATTTCTCTCTAGCCACTTCTCCAAGTTTTTACACAATAACACACCTCCAACTACTCAAATAAGCTGATCTAATGTTTCAAGTTAGAAATATCTAATGTTTCAAGTTGGAAATATTCATGTTAAATCCAACTGACTAATGATTTAACCCTTACAAACTCAGCACTAGATTTGAGCAACAAAGTCCAGGATTCTAAAATCAACAATTTCAAATACTATACAGAGGCTGGTAATAGTAATTTCAGTAAAGTAAGTTTTGAGTTTCCATACTTGTTTCAATGCTAGCCTTTTCCCCAAGTCTGCTCCTTTTTCCTAAATTAGGTTAATTATAAGTAATAAAAATAGCCTTTAGTTTGTCCTGAGCTGGCAAAATGGGTTTTATGAACCGCTTTATATAAGACAAGAAATTTTTAAGATAAGAACTAGGTTGAATCTAAAATTAGAAGTGAACACTCCAGGGGCTGGCCCCGTGGCTTAGCGGTTAAGTGCACGCGTTCCACTGCTGGCGGCCCGGGTTCGGATCCCGGGCACGCACCAATGCACTGCTTCTCCGGCCATGCTGAGGCCGCGTCCCACATACAGCAACTAGAAGGATGTGCAGCTATGACATACAACTATCTACTGGGGCTTTAGGGGGAAAATAAATAAATAAATAAAATCTTTAAAAAAAAAAAAAAAAGAAATGAACACTCCATTTTCCTGCCCACCTAATACCCTTCATAACAATAAACAAATTATCTAGAGAAAGGTGAATTGTAAACTTAAATAACATTCACTAACTAAAGAGAGTTTCGGTCCAGCCAACCCAAATACGTAAAAACATTCATACAAACTACTGTGGTTCTCAAAGTGCATCAATACCAGCATCTGCAAATTCTTGGACCCCCACCTAGACATACTGAATCAAAAACTCTGGAGATGGGGCCCAGCAATCTGTGTTTTAACCAGGCTTCCAGGTGATTAGATGCATGCTCAAGTTTAAGAACTACTGAGGTAAGAGTACTTGGATTTTGATGTAAGAAAGCCAAAGTATGCCCAATACAGATCATTATTGCTGAAAAGCCATATAATAAGTTTGGTTTGCTCTGTCATGCTTTCTATTGTAATTTTCTGAGACTATTAATGCCTAGAAGTTATAAATTAACCAGAGGTCTATGACAGGAGAAACTGAGAAATGTTTTATGGGTTTTACAAAATTATATCTTCTCATTCCTTTAAGTGCTATATCTTTTTCTTTTTTAAAAATAAAAGAAAATACAACTTTAAAGAGTCAGTTGATTGACCTGTGTGCAGGTGTGTGTTTGGGGTGGTGAGGAGGGCCTTTCCTTTAGGTATTATGCCAAAGGCTATGATGTTATATGATAGTCATGAGTCACTTAATGATGGGGACACATTCTGAGAAATGTGTCGGTAGGCGATTTTGTCATTGTGTGAACATCATAGAGTGTACTTACACAAGTCTAGATGGTATAGCCTACTACACACCTAGACTAGATGGTAATAATCTTATGCGACCACCATCATATATGCAGTCCCTCATTGACTGAAATGTCATTATGCAGTACATGCCTGTGATTTCAAATGTACCAGGTGAATTATGTACCAAAATTATTGGGCAGGAAGAGGAGGAGGAAGGAGGAGAAGGCATCTCTTTTAAGATACTTTTTTCACCTGCAGGTTCTTAAAAATCTTACCCATTAGTTTAAGTAGACAGAAACTAGTCTAGAACAGCAAGTTAATTACAACTAGAAGAAAATGGCAAACACTTTTCTAGTTTTTCTTTTCCTACTGGTCTCACCTTTCCTCCTGAAGAGTTAAGTTTTATCCAAAGAAGTCTGAAGTGTATATAGTTTAAGCCACTGCTATGACCTAGTTTGGGGGATATGGAAAACAGGCTATATAAAAATTCTCCTGAGCAGGCTATATAAAAATTCTCCTGGGGCCAGCGCCGTGGCTTAGCGGTTAGGTGCACGCACTCTGCTACTGGTCGGCCCGGGTTCGGATCCCGGGCACGCACTGACCCACCGCCTGTCAGGCCATGCTGAGGCGGTGTCCCACATACAGCAACTAGAAGGATGTGCAACTATAATATACAACTATCTACTGGGGTTTAGGGGAGAAAAAGGGGAAAAAAAAAAAAAAACAAGGAGGAGGATCGGCAATAGATGTTAGCTCAGGGCCGGTCTTCCTCAGCAAAAAGAGGAGGATTGGCATGGATGTTAGCTCCGAGCTGATCTTCCTCACAAAAAAAAAAAATTCTCCTGAGCAATCAAAAATGTATCCAACATTTATCTAAGACTCAATATTGTCTTCTATGGAATGGATTATCATCTTTTCCTTCAAGTGTCTTGACTTGGAAGATATGAACTCTGTTAAGTTATAGGTCCTTTTCCTTAAGCCAGTGTTCAACCTGTTCTCTGGTTATAAGTTCCTTCACCAGTTTTGAATATCTTATTAACACTAGCTTGTACATCAAGGAATTTAATTCTTAGGGGAATTATATAGGGTAGTGGAAGAAGACTTTGAAAAATAGTTGTCATTTGAGCTGGGCCTTGAAAGATGAGAGGGAATTTCCATAGATGAGAAAGAAGAGAGATTTCAGGCATAGGGAGCAATGTTCACTCCTTCAGAAAGCATAGGTTACTCTGGGGTAGGTGCTGGAGATAGAGTGCTGAACGAGACAGCCCATGGGCACTCTCTCGTGGAGCTTACAGTCAAGAGTGCTGAGGTAAACAAAGAACAAATAGGCAGATGACTAAAATAATGGCAAATTTTGTCATGAAGGAAACAAACTAGGGAATAAAGAATAACAGTGGAAAATTTACTTTAGGTGTGGAGGACAGGAAAAGCTTCTCTGTGGAGATGTCATTTAAGCTGAGATCTAAAGAGAGAGGACACAGCTATGAAAAAGTGGATGAGGGAGGTGGGGGTGTGTGGAGAGCATTCAAGGCAGAAGGAATATTATACTGGAAAGAGTCTGGCTGTTTTACGAACTAAAGAGAGCAGGTATGGATCGAGCCCAGTGAGAAGTGGCGTGGCAGAAAATGCATTCAAAAGGAAGTCAGTAAGGAGTTTGGATTTTATTTGAAATGCAATGAGAAAGTGTTAAAGGATTTGAATCAGGAGATAGACATAATCAAACTCCTTTTGTAAAAGAGATATTGTTTATTCATCACTTTTCAATAAAATTCTTTTTTTAAAAAAACTTTGAGGTATACTTAAAAAAAATCCACATTTTAAGTGTATAGGCTGGTGACTTTTGACAAACGCATGTCTGTGTAATCACCACTACAATCAAGATACAGAACATTTCCATCCTCCAAAATTCATTTGTGTCCCTCTACAGTCAATCTCTTCCGTCCCTACTCCCACCTCAGGCAACCAATGGTCTATTTTCTATCACAGTAGATGACTTGTCTATTCATAATTTATTCTTATGTATTGTTTTTTAATGCAAATTTTAATATCTACTAAACACATACAAAAAAAAAAAGCAGAGCTTACTCTTTGTGACACCAACTCTCAGATTCTCCTACACTACCTGGGTGTCAAACAATTTAATTCTGACACTACCTACCAGGAGTTAGTGCAGACCCCACAAGTTGAGGGCTCAGTCCCACAAGACTGCCCTCACTTCAGATGCCAGTCTCAAGTCCCAGGTCCCAAAGACACTTGTACTTCTGCTGTCCAACTTGGCTACAAATTTGAGGGTTCCCATGACCCCCTCTCCTCAGGTTTGATAATTCTCTATACCAACTTAGAGAAGTCAGGAAAACACTTTATTTACATTTACCAGTTTATTATAAAGGATACAACTCAGGAACAGTCAAATGGAAGAGACGCACAGGGCAAAGTGGGGAGAGGAGCCACAGGGCTTCCATGTCCCCTCAGGGCATGTCACCCTCCCAGTACCTTGATGTGTTCACCAATCCAGGTCTTTCAGATCAAGAGTTTTTATAAAGCTCAATCTCCAGCCACCACCACCCGACCACACACACACATACACACAGCTCCTTGGACGTCGGTGAGTGGGGCTGAAAGTTCCAACCCTCTAATCACTTGGTCTTTCTAACGACCAGCCCCATCGTGAGGCTATCTAGGGGCCTCACCTTAAGTTACCTCATTAGCATAAAATCAGGAGTAATGGAAAGGGGCTTCTTAGGAATAACAGAAGAATTCCTGTCACTCAGGAAATTCCAAGGTTTTAGGAGCTCTGTGCCAGAAACTGGAAACAAAGACCGAATGTATTTTTTATTATACCACACTCTTGAAAAATGAGGAGGGAAACTTGGTTCCTTATAAATATGCCACTAATTCACCAGTGTGGAAGTGCAAAGGTGGTGTGTACGAGGTGGGTCACTCAGTATGCTGTACAACTGCCTTTTTAAAAATGAAAATTAGCTGGGTCACTTCAGGTAAAACAGGGACCCAGAGGAATGTGAGTGGTTTCCTTTGGGATTTGCCTCTACAGTGTCTCCAGCAGACACACCCTGAGTACAGGTTGTGTGGGCTATGATTCAGGGAGAATTTCCCCAGGTAACTCACTAAATCCAGCTTTTACTTCCTCTTCTGTAAGAGAGAAATTTCCCCTGTTAACTTATATTGAAGTTCATGGTTGAGTCACAGGACTTATTTTATCTCTTTCTTCAAAATTTGACTATTCTGACAGATTCTAGCTTAACAGTGTTAGTTAAGTAAATGGCAATTTTCTGAAACATCTTTAAAATAGGTATAGACTCCACAGTAGTTTCAACTCCAGTTCTTATACTTTCACATTATTTTGGTCTTCTTGTGGCTGCTAAAAGCTGAGTTTTCACTGTACATCCAAATTCTACAATTTGGTAAACAGCTCTTTTATTGAAGTAGCCATCTGATAATAGCAGGTCTCACATACACAACGATACAAATTATCAATCTAGATTTATTATGGGATTATTAAAAATCCTCAACCAAAGCATATATGCATCCAGCGTTCTCAAGCATGGCAACACAGATTACAACCATGGTAAATCTCAGTGACGGAAGTCTCTAAGAACCAGGTATAACAAAAAATAGTCATCTACAGGAGATACTTGAAAATTTCTGGATGCAAAAAATCACCCTTAAAAAAACCCAATTTGTACAATTTCTCCTTATTACTCATTTAAAGTCTACTTTGTCCCAAAATTAATCAAGACAGGATTTCTTCAATAAATGGGTTGTTGGGGCCGGCCTGGTGGTGCAGCGGTTAAGTGCCTGTGCTCTGCTAAGGCAGCCCAGGGTTCGCAAGTTGGGATCCTGGGTGCGCACAGACGCACCACTTGCTAAGCCATGCTGTGGCAGCATCCCATATAAAGTAGAGGAGGATGGGCACGGATGTTAGCCCAGGGCCAGACTTCCTCAAGAAAATAAATAAATAAATAAATAAATAAATAAATAAATAAATAAATAAATAAATAAAAATAAATGGGTTGAGACTCCTACACTTTTCTCAATATATTATTGCTGAATATCAGTTGGTCACTTAAAGTCAGATGAGACTTCATTAAATCATGATGAAAATAAACAGCCAGGAAAAGAACTATATTATAGACAGGAACTTTGGTAAAGTGTTAGCAATAAAATTATCTTTTGATGGATGTATCTTATTAATATTCATTTCCTCAACTTGTAAATTCAATGACATCATTGTGACTTTAGCTCTTTGCTCAACAGTGGATTTACTAATACTCAAATATAGATGAGATGCTAATCTAAAAAAAATGTAATTTCAGTTTATTTTATGGAATTTTGTGGTGAAATGGAAGGAAAAAAAAATCAACAAAATCTTTTAAAAAAATCAGTTGTAGCTGTGCTCAGAGATACCAAATAGATGGACTATTCTCACATACCGATCAAATGATCACTGTAAAGATTTAAAAATATGTTCACAAACTGCAATTTTTCCTTCTTTGCAAACTAGATTAGGTCACCAAACTCTTCAAATCATAATCCTGTCTTTGTCCAGTGGCTTTGTTCTGGACTGACAAAACATAAAATAGGTCAATTACTCATGTTGTGAAAGGAAACACTATACAAAACAAAAACAGAAAACTTAAACTTGCACAAGTTTCCTTTAAATCGTCAACTCCATCAATACATTTAAAATGTGATTCCATTCTCCAAAGAATATTTGCAACTATTTTTATGTTTCTGTGTAAAATAACCATGCAAAACATCAAGACAACTGTTAAGGTGTGTTAATCAGTTTCTGTAATACAGTGTAGCAGTGGCAAAATTTTCACATACTGCAGAGGATGGTAGAAAAGAATATCTTTTGCTAGCTCTTCCTTCTATGGTAAGAACTAGGATCATTCTTGGGCTTTCTCTCACTTATTTATACTAACTAAGGAACTTGGTTTGGAATATAAAAACCTATATTTGTATTTTGCTTTAGAACATCACAAGGTTTCATTTAGCAACAGATTAACTTTATTATGTTTTTCTTGAGCTAATTATTAAAATGTGCTCCCATTCCTGAACACAGGTTGACCAATGGCTCAGAAACAATTAGCCCAGGATTTAAACAATTTATATGGAAAAAATAGAGTCACTAACTCATACAGGGACAATTATAAGCTGGTGATAATTCATCTACTTTATATTATAGTAAGAGTTAATTCCAAATTCTTAAATCACAAAAAATCCCTTTTGCTTTTACTACAGGAAAGCAAAACAGTCTTCTAGGAGAAAAGCAAGATGTTGGAAACATTCAACAATAATTGAATTGAAAGCCTATTATTTATACCAGGGACACAGGGATAGTTCAACATCTGCAAATCAATCAACGTGATACACCACATCAACAAACAAGGAATAAAAACCACATGGTCATCTCAATAGACGCAGAGAAGGCATTTGACAAGATCCAACATCCATTTATGATAAAAACTCTCAACAAAATGGGTATAGAAGGAAAGTACCTCAACATAATAAAGGCTATTTATGACAAACCCATAGCCAACATCATACTCAATGGGGAAAGTCTGAAAGCCATTCCTCTGAGAACAGGAACAAGGCAAGGCTGCCCACTCTCGCCACTCTTATTCAACATAGTACTGGAGGTTTTGGCCAGAGCAATTAGGTAAGAAAAAGGAATAAAAGGAATCCAAATAGGCAACAAAGAAGTGAAAACTCTCACTATTTGCAGACAACGTGATTTTATATATAGAAAACCCTAAAGAATCCATTGGAAAACTATCAGAAATAATCAACAACTACAGCCAAGTCACAGGGTACAAAATCAATCTACAGAAATCAGTTGCATTTCTGTATGCTAATAACGAACTAACAGAAAGAGAGCTCAAAATGATAATACCATTTACAATTGCATCAAAAAGAATAAAATATCTAGGAATAAACCTTACCAAGGAGGTGAAAGACCTATACAATGAAAACCACAAGACATTATTGAAAAGACCCCAAATAGCTAAAGCAATCCTAAGAAAAAAGAACAAAGCTGGAGGCATCACAATCTCTGACTTCAAAACATACTACAAAGCAAGAGTAATCAAAACAGCATGGTACTGGTACAAAAACAGACACACAGATCAATGGAACAGAACTGAAAGCCCGGGGCCGGCCCCATGGCTTAGCGGTTAAGTGCGCGCACTCCACTACTGGTGGCCCGGGTTTGGATCCCAGGTGCGCACCGAAGCACTGCTTCTCCGGCCATGCTGAGGCCGTGTCCTACACACAGCAACTAGAAGGATGTGCAGCTATGACCTACAACTATCTACTGGGGCTTTGGGGGAAAAATAAATAAAAAAAAAAAGAACTGAAAGCCCAGAAATAAAACCACACATATACAGACAGCTAATTTTTGACAAAAGAGCTAAGAACACACAATGAAGAAAGGAAAGTCTCTTCAATAAACGGTGTTGGGAAAACTGGACAGCCACATGCAAAAGAATGAATGTGGACCATGTGCTATCGCCATTCACAAAAATTAACTCAAAATGGATCAAAGACCTGAAAGTGAGACCTGAAACTATAAAACTCATAGAAGAAAATATAGGCAACACACTATTTGACATTGGTCATAAAGGAATCTTTTCAGATGCCATGCCTACTCAGACAAGGGAAACTAAAGAAAAAATAAGCAAGTGCGACCTCATCAGATTAAAGAGCTTCTACAAGACAAATGAAACCAGGATCAAAATGAATAGACAACCCACCAGCTGGGACAAAATATTTGCAAAACATATATCTGACAAGGGGTTAATCTCCACAATATATAAAGAACTCACACAGCTGAACAACAAAAAGCAACCCGATCAAAAAATGGGCAGACAAGAAACTCAGTTTCCCAAGTTTCTCCCATGTATACATGTTATTAAACTTGGTATTATTTTCTCCTGCTTAAAAAAAAAAGGGGGGGGCAGAGGAAATGAACAGACACTTCTCCAAAGAAGATATACAGATGGTTAATAGGCATATGAAAAGATGTTCAACATCACTAATCATCAGGCAAATGCAAATCAAAACAACACTAAGAGAGCTGGCCCTGTGGCGTGGCACAGTGGTTAAGTACACGCGCTCTGCTGCTGGCAGCCCAGGTTTGGATCCCGGGCGTGCACCGATGCACCACTTGTCAGGCCATGCTGTGGCGGCGTCCTATATGAAGTAGAGGAAGATGGGCACGGATGTTAGCCCAAGGCCAGTCTTCCTCAGCAAAAAAAGAGGAGGATCGGCATGAATGTTAGCTCAGGGCTGATCTTCCTCACAATTTAAAAAAATAAAAAATAAGTAAATAAATAAACAAAACAAAAACACTAAGATATCACCTCACGCCCGTTAGAATGGCTATAATCACCAAAACAAAAAACAACAAATGTTGGAAAGGATGTGGAGAAACGGGAACCCTTATACACAGCTGGTAGGAATGCAAATTGGTGCAGGCTCTATGGAAAATGGTATGGAGATTCCTCAAAAAATTAAAAATAGAACTACCCTATGATCCAGCTATCCCACTACTGGGAATCTATCCAATGAACCTGAAATCAACAATCCAAATAGGCTTATGCACCCCTATGTTCACTGCAGCATTATTCACTATAGCCAAGAAATAGAAGCAACCCAAGTTCCCCTAGACTGATGATTGGATCAAGAAGATGTGGTATATATATACAATGGAATACTACTCAGCCATAAAAAAAGACAAAATCGTCCCATTTTCAACAACATGGATGGACCTGGAGGATATTATGTTAAGTGAAATAAGCCAGAAAGGAAAAGACAAACACTGTATGATCTCACTCATATGTGGAATATAAACCTACACATGGACAAAGAAAACTGTATTGTGGTTACCGGGGGCAATGGGGGTGGGGGGTGGGCACAAGGAGTGAAGGGAGACATATAGATGGTGACCGACAAACAAAAATGCACAACCAAAATTTCACAATGTTATAAACTATTAAGACATCAATAAAAAAAAAGCCTATTAATTATTTCATCATTTTATAAAATGTAACTTTAAATACTTTTACTAGAAGTTCTTTTACTAGAGAGTTTTTTACTAGGAGAAATGGCCTTCTTTCCACAAAATTTTTGGTTTTGTTTGAGGCTAACTCAAGCACTTTTATTTAACCAACTTTTGTATGGAGCATCTTAGTATGCAGATTCCATACAAAATAACCTAAAGTCTCTAGCCAGGAAGTAAAAGTAGAAACTAATAGTCTAACTGTACATAGGCTGTTTACATTATATAGGCAGAGGAGAACAAATCCTAGGAACAACTCTAATAATATGGCTTTAATTAACGTAATTGCATTCTCATAAAGAAAACGTATTCAGATTTTCACGGTTTAGGAACAGTAAAGTACTTACATTAACTTGGTAGGAGGATGATTTACTCTCCACTTTAATCAGTACGGTGAAGCTTTACTTTTCCTACTGACCAATTTTTCCCTCCCAAATTGGTGTCGAGTTAGCAAAACTAGAAGGAACCCAGGGCCTTTGATTCAACAGCTTTGTAAATACTTATCTCAAATATTACAAACTTCTCTACAACTACAGACTAGTTGAATTTCATTTTATTCTTATGGATCTTTATTTACTGGATAGTTATCCATTTTACTGTATAATAAGTGAGCTGAAGTAAAGCAGTAAGACTCTCAGTTAAGGGAAATTTTAATCACAGAGGTTTTTAGGTACTAAAATAGGCAGTGAGCTCTGTTTGGGTCTAGGAAGCGACCAGAGAATAGACTGGTCTAAGAGGGTGTGACTGGGTGGAGGGGAACACCATTTGCAGATACTAGGCCAAAACTCTGAGCATGGTTAGTTCAGACACTAGTCCAGTTGCAGAGACTATGGAAAACAGACCAAACGCTTGAGTGAGGAGTTTTGAGACTGAGCAAATAACAGGAAGCAAAGAAGGCTGAAGATCCTGGTCAGAAGACCGTACCCCGAAGCATCCAAAAGAAGTCTAGTGCAGCTATCTAGAAACAGCCAGCTTGGTTCCTTGGTAGATATTGTCCTGTCTTGAAGATCTTGGGCCTTTAATCAGTTTCTCCTATATTAAAGGAGAAATAAAATGAGTCCTTTTTATATAAGATATACTAGTTATTTGGGAAGAACATACGCTGAACAAAGAAGAACATTTTAAAATGCTAGACACATACCAATTTAAAGAAAGCAGTAAAACAATGAAACTCTGCATAGTTAAGAATTTAAAGTATTTGGATTTTTATTTACAGATGGCCCTCAATTTTCAGTTTGATTTTTATACATTATATACTTATATACCTAAGAGACTTTTAAAAATATTTATTCAATTTAACTAAAAAAAACAAAAAACAGTTCACTCATTTCTCCTACACACACGCCACCCCCCCCACAAGACTTTTAAATGTTGATTTTATATTTTGTGTTCACCAGCTGACAAACTTTTGAGCTACTGACTGCAGGTGCTACTTGCCCACCCGTACTTCACTTTCGGCAGTATCACCACTTAAGGTGTATCTTGTGAAATTATTAGAATACTTTATTCGGCTTAGGGGAAAAATGCAAGTGCTAATATTAGCAAAAAGAAGCATCTCAAATTTAATAGATTGCTTTCGGGTCTCCACGTACTCAATTAAAAAGGATGGATAATAAAATGAAAAAAATGTGCACAAATGCTTTAACTGCATTACTGAAGACTGTACCTAAAAGGTTAAGAGCAATTTAGGATTTTATAATATTTGTTAACTCACTGAGCACCTGCTTTATAACATGTAAGTTTGACTTTAACCTACATGGCAGTCATCCATGTTTCCATGCATACACATTCATAAATCTGAGTACTTGAGAATCTCAAGACACTTTTAGAGGATGTGAAGAATCTGCTTTGGGGGGGCGGGCGGGTAGTGGGTAACTTGTTTTTTCCCCCACGAGTTGAGGAAAAGTTTTATGTGTTAGTTACTTTGGCCCCACAGGTATTGGGGGACTGGAGTAGTTAGAAAAAGGATGTCCTAAGAGAGGGTCAGATAAATAATGTTTTAATCCATCTTCAAACATTTAATCTCATCTTAAAATAAAACAAAACTTCAACCTGATTCTATTATCCACTCTATCACTGACTATGCATCTTCCTTTCACTTTTTAAATGAGGAGTCTGACTACATTTCCTTACTTCCTGCTTCATGTGACTTCTATGGTTAAAAGTAATCCTCTCTATCTCATCTTTTTAGGCTTTCTGCTGTCTTTCATGTTTAAAAAACAACTCACGGGGCCTGCCCGGTGGCGCAAGCGGTTAAGTGCGCATGCTCCACTGCGGCAGCCCGGAGTTCACCGGTTCGGATCCCAGCTGCACACCGATGCACCGCTTGGCAAGCCATGCTGTGGCAGCATCCCATATAAAGTGGAGGAAGATGGGCATGGATGTTAGCCCAGGGCAAGTCTTCCTCAGCAAAAAGAGGAGGATTGGCAAATGTTAGCTCAGGGCCAATCTTCCTCACAAAAAATAAATAAATAAAAAACAACTCACTCCTCCTTAACGCTTTATCCTCTTTAACACTATCCTCTCTTAGTTTTGGGCAGTGATACAAGATTAAATGTCAACTTGACTGGGCTAAGGGGTGCCCAGATATTTGGTCAAATATTATTCCCATTCAGAATTTAGTCCTTATGTTTCCTTAGCCTCTGTGTTTCTGACAACTTTGACAGTTTTGAGGAAGCCTGGTCAGGTATTTTGTAGAATGTCCTTCAATTTGGGTTTGTGTTTTGATGTTTTCTCATAGGTTATAGGTTTTGGGGAGGAAGTGCCATTCTCAACACACCATATCAAGGGTATACATGCTATAAACATGACATCACTGATGATGCCAACTTTGATCACCTGGCTGAGGGAATGTTTGCTGGGTTTCTCCACTCTGAAATGACTCCCTTCCCCCTTTCCACAGTCTACTCTTTGGAAGCAATTCACTAAGCTCACAAGCAGAATGGGGAGTTAAGCTCTACCTCCTAGAAGGGGAAGTATCTACATAAATTATTATAATACTTCTGTACAGGAGATTTGTCTCTTCTCTCCCATTTATTTATTTAACAGAATTAATTTTTGTCCCCAAGTCAGTTTTTTCTACCACAGTGTCATCGTTCCCTCAAGTGAGCAATCCCCATACACCCAATGGAACTTTGGGTTTACCTCTGATTCCTTTTTCTCCTGCATGTCCCCTATCTTAGTCTTTTAACAAGCTCTCCCTAGTCATCTTTTTTCAGTATTGTTCAGATTTAGTCCATCTCCTTGCCTTCTGTCATCACTTTAATCTAAGCTGTCCTCATTTTCTAGATGACTTAACCTCTGAGCAGGTCTCTTTTTTTGCCTTGTTCTCCACACCTCGTTCTGTTCCAATCTGCCTTTGATATCATGCAGTTATACTGCATGAGACAGAAAGAGTATTCCTGACTACAGATTTGTACCTAGAACGTAGAAAGCACATAATAAATAACTGTTGGGAAGTAGAAGATGCAACAAAATTTTTCTTCACCACAGTTTAGTCTCCATGCTAGGAAAATTAAAACAGCCTGCAGAAAATTAAAAAAACAACAGAAATATTTAAATGTTAATTATCTTAAACCTAACACATATTGCTATGGTGTGAATGAAAAGTATATACAATCACAGGAAGAATGTGAACGTCAGATGAGAAAACGTTTAAGGTGTTGCAAAACTGTAACTAAGACTGACAAATAATAATGTACCACTTAAATGTCATAACGTTATAAACTATTATGACCTCAATAAAAAAAAAAAAAAAAAAAAAAACCCTGTAACTAAGAAGCTAAGAAAAGGAAAGTGTTTTTGCCCAGAAAAAGAATCTAAGGAAATCTTTCAGACTCTGCAACAGTCTCCCAAAATCTGGTGTTTTTGAACTTTCTATAGGAGAAAATCTTGACTAAAATTACTTATCCTATACCACAGAGATCCAATCTTGTCTCTTGAACTATGAGCGGGAGATACGGTGGATAGCTTTTCCAACTGTTTAACATATGAAATAAAGGATGGTAGGACAGCGGCAAAAAAAGCAGGGGAGGAGGGGACACATCTTATTTTTGTTGAGGAAATAAAGTATGAGTTCCCCAAATGTCATTTACTTTTCTTTGCTTTTATACAATGCTAATAACATTTCTGACTAGAAAAGGTTTGAAAAAATTTTTTAATATAGAAAGATATGATTGCATAGAGGTTGAAAACTGTTTAAATCAGCAAAACATGAAAACTTCATTATTACAAAGTTCTCAAGGTTATTGTTGATGACTGACTGACAGCTGGGATCTACAATTCAGGTTATGAAATATGAGCATTGGCCTCTTGGACTGGCCTTTCAGCAAGAGTGAATGAGTGTGAGTGTCTGTGTGTGTGTGTTATTTGTGTCCTTTGTTTTGTTTTTTGCTGGAAGGAACACAGTAAGTTCAATTACCTGTGTTGTGAACATTTCCCTTACCTCTAGCCTGGCTCACAGTGGTTTGAGCGAAGTTTGCCATGCCAGCTCTTTAGAATGTGAAATAAGCAAACTGACAGGTATCTCTTTATTCTAACGAAGGAAGTGAATTCAAAACATTCATTTCCTAGGACATACGTCTGTTCTTGATTTGGGTTGCCTCAGAAGTAAAACTCCCAAAGATAAAAATCACTGCTTCCTATACTGAAACCCTACATGTACATGTATGTACGAACTCCACCCCCGCACACGCACACACACATATAGTGCACTTTTGTTTGTCTCTCCCACTCTTAGCCCAAGTGCTTCAAGTGGACTTCATTGCAGAGACAGGGGTAGATCAAATGACTCCAATCCAAGTCTATACATATAACATTCCTAAGTGGTTCAGGGACTCAGACAACGGTAAACAATAAAACATTTGCAAATAATGCTGGCACAGATGGAGGAACAGGGATAACAGCTCCTTTGGCCACCTTGCCAGCACGGGGAGGCTATGAAGGAAGCCAACCCAGAAGCAGACAGTAAGAGAGAAATCATTCCAGCCAAGAGGTTGAACCCCCGTATCTAGTTAAGCTTGAAGCCAGCGTTACACCTTATCTTTAAAGTTATATAAAGCAAACTCTCTTTTTTGCTTAAGCTAGTTAGGATAGGACTTCCTGTTACTACAAAGCATCATAACTCCTAACTGATATAGTGAGGAACATGTACTTTTATTTATTTATTTATTTATTTGTGAGGAAGACCAGCCCTGAGATAACATCCGATGCCAATCCTCCTGTTTTTTTTGCTGAGGAAGACTGGCCCTGGGCTAACATCCATACCCGTCTTCCTCTACTTTATATGGGACGCCACCACAGCATGGCTTAACAAGCGGTGCGGTGCATCGCATCGGTGCGCGCCCGGGATCCGAACCGGCGAACCCCAGGCCGCTGCAGCAGAGGGCACGCACTTAACCGCTTGCGCCACCGGGCTGGCCCTGGAACATGTATTTTTAAATCTCACTCTGATAAAACAAAGGTGAAAGAAACATTAGAATAATTTTACAACTCTTTAATCTAGCCCAAGTTTATTTAAAGTTGTAATGACAACACAGTAAAGGTTTCTTTTCTTTTAAAGAAATCCAATGGTATTATGTACACTATATGTGAAATGCAATGAAGTTACCAGTCAGATTTAAGGGAACACGGGAAAAAGGAACATAGTACTTTTAAGACATTAAAGCAGGGGCCCACCCAGTGGCGCAGTAGTTAAGTTCACGCGCTCCGCTTCCGCGGCCCGGGGTTTGCAGGTTTGGATCCTGGGTGCGGACCTACATACCGCTTATCAAGCTATGCTGTGGCAGGCATCTCACATATAAAGTAGAGGAATACGGGCACGGATGTTAGTCCAGGGCCAATCTTCCTCAGCAAAAAAAGAGGAGGATTGGCAACGGATGTTAGCTCAGAGCTAATCTTCCTCACAAAAAAAGAAAAGAAAAAAAAAAGACATTAAAGCTAATTATTCTATACTCTGGCAAATGGACCTGTTTAGTTCCAAACTACATTTAACAGCAACTTCTGTCTAGTATCTTTCAAAAGTAACAAGACACACTTTCATGTACTATAACTATCTAATCTCAACGGGATCTGTTGGCCTTAAAAAAATCACATTTTTCAATAAGGCCTAGAAGAGTTACTAAATTTTCACCTGCTTATTTGAAATCTCAACAGCTTTTTAATGGGCAATGGTAATCTACTAAGTTTATATCTCAAAATTAAATAAATTCTATTAACAGATCCCTGGCTACAACTATAGTATGCTGAAATCTCGAAGAGGATTTCAATGATAGTCTCACAGCATAAGAAATCAAATGAGAGTTTTGTGGAACTACTAAAAATAAAACGCCTTTCTCTCTGGAAGGCCCAGAAGCTGAGGACTTGAAAGTAGCCCTGGAAAGAAGTCATCATGTTTGTTTCCTCAGAGATAGGTTTGTGAAACGAAACCAATCAAAAAATAGGGTTTTGTGGCTGTTGGTTTGTAGTAGTCACTGCTACAACCCCTACAAGGATGCAAGAGTCAAGAGGGAAAAAAAAAAAAGTATATTAAACAAAACGACAAGTGTAGGAAGAGATCTTGCTCATGTTTTCATAACAGTGGGGCTAAATCACTGGTGTAAAACCGTGGTAAATGTTTATAACCTGGTAAATATTAACATGCTCAATTCTGCAATTCAAACTTCAAAGCATTTTGAATTATTCAATGCTTAGAATAACTCCAGTTTGACTTTATAGTGACTATCCCAGCTGACAATGATCCCAGACATAATTCATTGTGCAAAATGTAAACATCGGTGTTGATTTCAATGCATAATAAACCAAAGTACTATGTATGAGCATGTTACAAAAGGCACACACAGTTGTCAAGGGGCAAAAATTTCATTCCTTACGGCACAACTACATTTATTAATTTATTTCTTCTTTTGCCTTTGTCAACTACAAGATTTGATGAGTGGGGACAAAAGTACCAGGTGTTAAGCATCCATTCACCATCACACCAATCTGATTCACCTTCTGCCATGTCTCTCACAGACCGCTCTAAAACATTTGTTTTGCTCAAGAAAAGACAATTCTAATTTGAGACCACTAACCTCAAGACCCAGGAATCACAGCAACAACCTACTGTCAATTACCAAAATATCTGATCCTCCTATGATACTTACTTACCTTAATTCCTAGCTTGTGTAATGCAGAGCAACATAATAAACCATATTCTTTTTTTGTGTGTGTGTGAGGAAGATCAGCCCTGAGCTAACATCCATGCTAATCCTACTCTTTTTGCTGAGGAAGACCGGCTCTGAGCTAACATCTATTGCCAATCCTCCTCCTTTTTTTCCCCCCAAAGCCCCAGTAGATAGTTGTATGTCATAGCTGCACATCCTTCTAGTTGCTGTATGTGGGACATGGCCTCAGCATGCCCGGAGAAGCGGTGCGTCAGTGAACGCCCGGGATCCGAACCCGGGCCGCCAGTAGTGGAGTGCGCGCACTTAACCACTAAGCCACCAGGCCGCCCCTACCCATTGACTTTAATGACTCTTACGTTCTCCTTCGTAAAATGTGACTCCCCACTAATTTAATTTTAATAGTTCTACATGTATCTTCTATTTTCAAAGTGCTTAATCAGTAGTATCCTAAATCTGGTGTACGTGTGAATTAATAGGGAAGCTTTAAAAAAAATAGATGTGGTAATCCATTTCTAGTAATGGTGGGTTAGATGATTTGGAACAACCCTCAAACTGTAAAGAACTAAAAATGTTAGAAGACAAAAATCTTCTTAAAAGCGACTAAGAGCTAACAATACTGTAGGTATTACCAAGCCAGAGCTGAAGGAAAAAGGAGTACCCAGAAACATAGGAAAGCTCAAAAGCTTACTTTTTGCCTTGAAGGTACTTGCTAAACCCATCAAAATGGGTCCTCCTTTTTGAAGGGCCATGTGAGCAGAAACCAAGCCCAAGACCCACCCAAGGTAGAAAACATTATGACATGCTTCTCCCTTTAAGCTGGAATCTCAAAGGGCTACACCCTTAAGGCAAGGGCGAACTACAAGTAAACCAGCCCTTCCATAGATTTGCACTGTCTGGGCATTTCAGAAAACCTCAAGACTGTGAAACTGATTTAAGGTGGTCCTGGACCAGTAGTGGTCCAAACTGCCTGACAGAAGCAAATAAAAATCCTTTCTGAAAAACAGCACCTTCATCTTGGGCCCCAAATTATTCCTATAAATAATTTCCCAAAAGAAAATGGGTAGTATACAGTAAAAATAACTAAACATACTATGAAACAAGCCACCATGAATGAGAATCAGCAGAAAAACAAAGAAACAGATCTTAAAAGACTTTGGTTATTGGAATTCAGACAGAGATAATAGAACAATCATATTTGCTATACTTAACTTTCAGAATACCAGAATAATCATCATTTACCATTTTTATATCAATACTTTATACTTTATAAATCTTTTATGAAAATTTAGAGTAGAATAAAGTGAAAGTGAAAAACTTTATTAGAAATCTTAATATACATTTTAACATAGTAAACCCGATATATACACTGTATTTTCTTGGGTTTGAAAGTATGCATACCCAGCTGCTTATCAACTGTCAATCACAAACCTAGAACATAACCATCTTATAAATACTGATTCCAGATTTCAAATTCATCTCTAACAGATTCTAGCTTATCATTACTTCTGCTTCTTCCTGTACTTGCATCATCAAAATGTAATGGTTTTGAAAATTTTGATATCTCATAATTTTGTTGGAAACAGGACTGCCTCTTCTTTTTTTTTTGTGAGAAAGATCGGCCCTGAGCTAACATCTGCCAATCTTCTTTTTTTTTTCCTTGCTGAGGAAGACTGGACCTGGGCTAACACCCATGCCCATCTTCCTCCACTTTATATGGGACACAGCCACAGCATGGCTTGACAAGCGGTGCGTTGGTGCACGACCGGGATCCGAACCGGCAAACCCCTAGGTACTTGTCACAAGTACCTCCACCGCAGCAGAGCACGCGCACTTAACCACTTGCACCACCGGGCCAGCCCCAGGACTGCCTCTTCTTTGCTCCATCATTGCAAAACATTTTCATTTATATATCAATAAAAGCCAATTAGAATAATAAATCCAAAGAATATTTTTATTTCTACATCTGCTATATCCTTCTATTCACCTTTGTAGACACACTTGACTTCAGCATTTGTCCACTTGTCTAGTAAATTTTGGTGCAAAAACATCAGAAAAGATGTACAACATTGTCACACATCCTCCTAGCAAAAGGAGATGTTCTAGGTACTTGTCACAAAATACTGCATGATGCAGAGAACTTTTTGCTGAATAACTAATTAGATAAAAAGACAATATTTCATTTTTATCCTTAGAAATAATTTGTTCACCCCTTGAATTTCGAGTTTCAGAAAATTTATCTAGGATATTATTATCTGAAGACTCAGTCTGAAAACTTGCTTCTATACTATTAGAGTACAGACCAGTACTGCCCAACAGAAATATAATATGAGCAACATATATAATTCTGATTTCCTAGTAACCACATTAAAAAAGTCAAAAGAAACAGGTGAAATTAATTTTAATATATTTAACCCAATATATCCAAAATGTTATTTCAACATGTAATCTACCTAAAAATTTGAGATATTTTAAATTTCTTTCCTCTTTCCAAGTCTTTGAAGTCCTATGTTTATTTTACACTTACAGCACATCTCAAGTGTACTTTTTAAGTGCTCAATAGCCACAGATGGCTGGTGGCTACTCATACCAAAATGCATAAGTCTACAGTGCTGCTATTTGTCTCTTTACAGTTATCTTCTAATTCATATAATTGTGAAGTATTTTCTTCTGTCAGTGTTGTTCTCTTTGCCAGTATGGGCAGCACATGAAAAATTCTGAATTTTCAACTGTGTTCAATGAAAGCTTAAAGTAAATTAAAAAGATGGTATCTTAGAATTACAACAAAGTCCAATGCATCCATATCGTAACTACAAGAGAGAAAGTAAATTTTCTCTTTGCTCTTTAAAAGACTTCTAAAAAAGAATAAAGGTCATAAGATATCAATCTTCACAAATATTATGTTTCCAAAAAAAACCTCAAAAACTAAAGTTGGGTCAGATGGAATCTTATACTACAACAACAGTTAAAGAAATGAGGCAGGGGCCAGCCCAGTGGCTTAGCGGTTAAGTGTGTGCGCTCTGCTACTGGCGGCCCGGGCTCGGATTCCGGGCGCGCATCGACGCACCGCTTCTCCGGCCATGCTGAGGCTGCGTCCCACATACAGCAGCTAGAAGGATGCGCAACTGTGACATACAAGTATCTACTGGGGCTTTAAAAAAAAGGAGGAGGATTGGCAATAGATGTTAGCTCAGAGCCGGTCTTCTTCAGCAAAAAGAGGAGGATTAGATGGATGTTAGCTCAGGGCTGATCTTCCTCACAAAAAAAAAAAAAAAAGAAATGAGGCAAACTTGAAAAAAATATTGAAGGAACAGAAAGAAATATATAAAAAGTGATCTAGTAGATTAGAACTAGAAGAATCTTACAATTTTGAAAAAGCAAGTTGGAAGACTCATACTACCTGATTTCAAGACTTATTATAAAGCAACAGTAATTAAGAGTGTGATACTGGCAAAAGCACAGATGCAAGTGTTAAAACTCATAGGATGCACACACACACAAAACCAAATTTTACTGCATGTAAATTACCTTAATTTTTTAAAAAATGATGAACTATGCTACTTTAGTTTTAAAAATGTAGAAGAGTTAAGCAGCTGGACATAATTGAAAAGAAAATTAGTAAACTGGAAGGTAAGTCAAAAGACATTATCCAGAACAGAGCACGAAGAGAAGTGAATAAATGTGGAGGCTTCTGCCACAACCACTGAAGAACAGCAGTCATGGCTCTGCGCTACCCATGGCCATGGGCCTCAACAATGGCCACAAGGTGACCAAGAACGTGAGCAAGCTGAGGCACAGCCACTGTTGTGGATGCCTCACCAAGCACACCAAGTTCCTATGGGACACGATCCAAGAGGTATGCAGCTTCACCTCATACAAGCGGAGTACCCTGGAGCTGCTCAAGGTCTCCAAGGACAAGCAAGCCCTCAAGTTCATCAAGAAAAGAGTGGGGACACACACCCATGCCAAGAGGAAGTAAGAGGAGCTGAACAACCACCCGGCTGCCAAGAGGAGAGCAGCTGCCAAAGACTGAGCCCCTTCCCCATTCTGTGCATAATAAAACCTTTACAGAAAAAAAAAGGCATGGAAAAACAGCAAGAAATCTAACTTAAAGTTCTAGAATAAGAAGAGAAAGAGTAGGGTAGAGGCAGATAATGGCTGAGAATCTTCCAGAAAGGATGAAAGACACTAAATCAAAAAAAAAAACAAAACTCAATAAAGCTCAAACTGGACAAATAAAAGGAAATTTACACTAGACAAATCATAGTGAACAAGAGAACACAAAGAGACAATCTGAAAAGAAGCCACAGGAGCTAAGTGACTGCTTAATAGCAACAGTGAAAGCCAAAAGAAGAAAATGCACTGAAAGAAAAAATGTTCCAACCTAAAATTCTGTACTGTGATAGATTTTTTTTTAAGGTCACAAATCCCTCCCATTTCCTTATGCACACCCCTTGAAAGTGACATTGTCACTCCTCCCACCAAGAGATGGAGTCTGGGCCGGCCCCGTGGCTTAGCGGTTAAGTGCGCGTGCTCCGCTGCTGGCGGCCCGGGTTCGGATCCCGGGCGCGCACCAACGCACCGCTTCTCTGGCCATGCTAAGGCTGGGTCCCACATACAGCAACTAGAAGGATGTGCAGTTATGACACACAACTATCTACTGGGGCTTTGGGGGAAAAAAATAAATAAATAAAATCATTAAAAAAAAAAAAAAGAGAGAGAGATGGAGTCTAATTCCTCCACCCTTTGGAATCTGGGCTTGGCCACCTGACTTGCTCTGGTCAATGAGACATTAGCAAATACCACAGTAGAGGCTGCAAAAGTGCTTGTACATTGGAGCTTGCCATTTCCATACTGCTTTCTTAACCCAGCCACCATGTGAAGGAGTTTAGGCTAGCCAGCTGGATGATGAGAGATATGTTGCCCAGTTGCCTCTCTCACCCTAGCAAACTACCGACATATAAGTGAGGCCATCTGGGACTGTCCAGCCCCCAGCTAACCTGACAAGTAACTACAGATACATGAATGAACTGAACTGACACCATGCAGACCAGAGACAAGCCATCCCATTAAGCCCTGACCAGCTGCTGACCCACAAATTCAGGGGGAAATTGTTGTTGTTTTTGAGTCATTAAGTTTGGGATTGTTTGTTACCCAGAAATAGATAATTGATACCTAGACCCGGCAAAAATATCTTTTAAGAACAGAGAAGAATAAAGACATTTCCTGACAAACAAAATCTAACAGCTGGCCACCAGGAGACCCTCACTAAAAGAAATTCTAAAGAATGTATTGTAAGCAGAAGAAGAGTGGTCCCAGATGGAATATCAGAGATGCAAGAAGGTATGAGGAGCAAAGAAAGTGCTAAATATGTGGGTAAATCTATAAAAACATTGCTCTTGTAATACAGTAATAATAGTACCTTAAAGGATTAAAAAAATTCAATGCAAGAGACCACTCCCAGACATTCTGATTTAATTTACCTGAGCCACCTGGGTATTGATATTTAAAAAATCACCCTAGGTGCAACTAGGGTTTAGAACCATTCTGACTTAAATAAACTTATGCCTGTATATATAAACTTGGCATTAATCCCCACCTTCCTTCACCTTTTATTTGGCTTGCCTTTTTGAAGTTACTGGCTTGCAATTCTCCATTGAAATAAGCTTTAAAAAACTTACTGTCTCTGTAATACAAAGTGGCTCACCTTCGGAGATACTAAAGGTTCAAAAACAATTACTATGTAATTTCTAATTATTTCCTGTCAACTGGATATTACTATAAATTCACAGGGTATTCCCAGTTGCAAGCATCCAAGAATATCTGAGCGAAGGCTAAAGCTAAATAGGTTTTCTGGTTAATGTTCTTCTACAGTATATTCAGCAAAATAGTAACTAATATAAAAGACCAAGCTACAAGCCTTCTGTTAACTAACAGTAACAGATCAGGACACTGTGCTACTCAAAACACTCCATGTTAACTGTTCATTTTCCTAAATTGCTCTGTTGACTAGATATGGATGACGGTGCTTATGATCTAATTCAATACACAAATCTCGGAACTAAAATAACCCCCAAAGCAAACCTTTCAAGGAAGAAAGATTTCTAAAATAATGAATTTTGGCTGCAATATCAAAATAAGTAAGAAGGGGTGGAATCAATATAAGGAACAAGAAAACAATGCACCTAACAGATAATATAAATGAGTAGAATATATGAACCATACCTTAATGATTTTAAGACGTGCCATTATTTTATGTACCACTAGGAGAAAAAACTCTGCCAATTATAATTATGTCATAAAATTTAAGATGCATCCTGATTTCAAAGACGTTAAGATGAAAAATAAAAAGTATGTTTCAGAATCAATAAAATATATAAATGACAAAGCATTATAACCAGACAACAAGGGGATTTTTGCCAAAAGCTGTCTACCAGTATGAAAACTCTAGCCAAACCAATCATACATCCCAATTTAACATCAAAACACAGCTTCAAAGAAATAACACTTTCTCTATGTGATAGGGAGAGGTATCAATGAGAAAATGTTGCATCTATGGAGAAACAGCAATATTCAAATTCATCACCACCCCTAAAGCAGTATCACAAAAATGTACACGCCCAAGAGCAAACACAAGAGTAAGCACAAGCAAACACACTCTCTCTGTCTCAAAAACCCAAACTACTTCAATTAAAGTCTGGAGTGTCATGCATACACATTTGGCCCTGATATAAAAGTCCATACCGACTATAAAAATTGACAAATTCAGCGAATTCTCATAAAAATGCAGTATATGTAAAGAGATTATAGCATAACATTTCTCTTTTTGTTATGGCTAACATCCATGCCAATCCTCTTCTTTTTGCTGAGGAAGACTGGCCCTGGGCTAACATCTGTGCTCATTAACATCTGTGCTCATCTCCCTCTACTTTATATGGGACACCGCCACAGCATGGCCTGACAAGCGGTGCATCGGCAGGCGCCTGGGATCAGAACCCGGGCCGCCAGCAGCGGAGCACGCACACTTAACCACTACGCCACAGGGCCGGCCCCTATAGCATAACATTTTTCTAACTGAAGATGATGCTAACTCAGATGGATTGTAAACCATTTAAAAAAGTAAATGGTTTAAAGTAAATAAAATGTACGTGCATGTACATTATATATTATAGTCTAAGACAAATTTGTTCTGTAAATGGACATATAGTAATATTTAGGTTTTGCAGGCCACATACAATCTCTACAATCTTGTGGTGTCTTTTCAACAACGTTTTAAAACTGTAAAGACCATTCTTACCTCCAGAGCCATACAAGAACAGGCTGTGGGCTGGATTTGGCCCGTGGACTGCAGTTTGCCAATCTCTAGTCTAAGACATAAATGGGTGCTTCATAAAACAAGATTGCTGAAGAAATTAGGGAACAGATCTATTCTAGATTTTAATTAATAGGTATTTAGGGGGCGGCCCGGTGGCGCAAGCAGTTAAGTGCACACGCTCCACTGCGGCAGCCCAGGGTTTGATAGTTCGGATCCCGGGCGCACACTGACGCACCGCTTGTCAAGCCACGCTGTGGCGGCGTCCCATATAAAGTAGAGGAAGATGGGCATGGATGTTAGCCCAGGGCCAGTCTTCCTCAGCAAAAAAGAGGAAGATTGGCATTGGATGTTAGCTCAGGGCTGGTCCTCCTCACAAAAAAAAAAAAAAGGTATTTAATAATGCTTTAACAAGAACTACTAAGCCAAAAAAACCAATAAAGCTTACTGAAGAAAAATTTTATTTTTTATTCTTTTCATTTAAAATATAATTGTTGAATGTGCAACTGTGACATACAACTATCTACTGGGGTTTTGGGGAAGAAAAAAAAAAAAAAACGGAGGAGGATTGGCAATAGATGTTAGCTCAGAGCCGGTCTTCCTCAGCAAAAAGAGAAGGATTAGCACGGATGTTAGCTCAGGGCTGATCTCCCTCACCAAAAAAAAATAAAATAAAATAAAAAAATAAAATATAATTGTTGAGAAGGTTTTGTTTACTCATAAATAAGATCCTGAATGAGTAGTTGAAGAAACATTTTTATTTTTACTTCTTGGAGGAAATCATGTACCAATTCTAATTTGGAAAAAAAGACATTGAGACCTTATTGAGGTCAAATCATTTTTTCTAACAACTTCTATCATACTTTATACACGGAACCCCACCGTCCACAATTCTAGGCTTCAACATAAACACACAAAAAATAACTTTCAGAGCATCATCCTATTCATTTTTGCTAATAGCAAAGATTACCTATTCAGACTCTAGTAACCACAAAGAAAGAGAAAAAAAGTCTCTAAGACTAGTGAAAAGCCAAGGCTAAGGCAACAGCTTTTGCATGAGTGCTGCCCAATACGTACTTATTTATAAAAGGAAAATAAATTTATTGGTGAGTTTTACAAAAATGATGTGTTCAGCAGTTATTAAGAGAAACCTAAAAACTGCATGTCAATTCAGGAGAATCTCTGTCAAATTGCCCAGACACAGACCCTTAACTGTTCCTATGTAGAAGAAAACATTTTCAAATTTAAAAACCAGATTCACACAAATTCTAAGTAAATCTATTCTGATAAATTGTTTGAGTCACAAAGGAAATCACCAAAAGGTAGACTCTAGAAACGCAGTCTAACAAAGAACTCTGCAAAGTTAAAATGGGCCATGACTATGGGTCCAGAAACGCAAAAGTAACATAGTTAAAAGACTGAAATCTGAAACAAGAATCCCAAATGTAACAATGAAAATTATAAAACAGGAAGGGGGGTAATCACATGCTGCTCTAAGTATTCTGACTTCACACTAACACATTCTTACAGCATGACTTAGATTTGCCCCCTGTTCTCTGTTAAATCTAAAAAAATTAGTAAGACACAACTTTGGGGTTTCTTTTGGCTTTTTTCATTTGTTTGTTTGTTTTTTAAACTAATCAGACCTAACTAGCAATGAATTTGATCTCTTTTTAAAAAAACTGTTTACTATATGAGTATGTTGATGAGTCATGATTGATAAGAATGAGACTGAGACCAGAAGGAAATGGACCAAATTGATCTCATTAAAGTAGATAGAAGCTTTCTGTAGAGCTAGGCCAATTAATGCCATATTCTAAAGCTACTGACTTGTCTGAATACTGTCTGTGGTGCAGTATAGTCTACTTTATCCTTTAGCTCTGTAGGATTTCTTGCTTTATGAAGTTCAATTTTAGAGTAAATACTGTACTGTCGAGTGTGTTTTATGAGGACTAAATGTAAATCATTTGTAAGAAATCAATAGATAATATTGTCTAATATAAAAAAACAAGAGAGGGCCGGCCCCGTGGCTTAGCGGTTAAGTGCTCGCGCTCTGCTGCTGGCGGCCTGGGTTCATATCCCAGGCGCGCACCGACGCACGGCTTCTCCAGCCATGCTGAGGCCGCGTCCCACATACAGCAACTAGAAGGATGTGCAGCTATGACATATAACTGTCTACTGGGGCTCTGTGGGAATAAATAAATAAATAAAATTATAAAAAAAAATAAAAAATAAAAAAACAAGAGAACAGCTTAAGTATTCTACTAAAAAACCAAGTAAATACAGGAATAAAGAGCTAAAAGAGTTGAAAGTGGGGAAAGCTAAAATAGGAGATTACAGCTTTCCATTATAAACCTGGTAGCACTCTGACTTTCAAAATTATATATTAAAACTATGTATGTATTACTTGAATAAAAAAGGAGGGGAAGAGACTAAGACACATGGTATCTCTGTGAGTATAGGAGCATTTTTTGAAGACGTACTCCTATTCTACTCTGCTGTGCTTCAGTAAACAAAAAAACGTTATCTGGTCTAGAGATACTGGTTTTGTTTTGCTTTGTTTTAATTCTCCCAAAATACTACTTGCATGGATTATCTTGAGTCATCCAGTTAAAACAAGATTTAAGAAAAGACCTTTGAAACAATGTTCTTCTCCAAGATGACATGGTCTTACAAGGCATTTCAGTAATGTTTAACTAGCTGTAAATAGGTAAATGTGTCCTGCAAGTTCTGCATTTATTAAGAGCCAGCTCTTAATAATCCACATAAATGGGTTGGGATCCTCAACCAGAGGGTTCAAAGCTGCCCCAGGAATGCTGAGTAGCAATAACATACCAGGATTTTAGAAATTAGATGTATAACTGTTTTTAAAACTCAAGAGATCTTCGTTTAAAGATATTAGCATAACTTTTCCAGAATAGTTGAATCTCATGCTGTACCATTTTTTAAAACACAAGTCTAAATCCTAAAGGCTATTAGATATTAAAGATGCTAGATCAAAGAACTAAATTGAAAATGTTGCTCTTAAGGAGGATAAGAACAAATCCCAGTGAGACATTTCTGGGCCTATCAGGAAAATGGGAGGTCCAAGGGTTGGGCAGGAGATAACAGTTCATCATAGGAAGTCCCTGAGAATCAAAGCCATACTAACAATAAATGCAATGAGGTTTTTGTTTTTTGAAGTGCCAATTTTAAAATTTGTAAGTATTGTTAATGTACGTCTAGCTTTTTTTTTCCTAACGAGTGACAGGCTTGTGCTTCACATTATTTGCAGAAATGTACATGACACAATCTTTTCCAAAAAATTCCAACTAAGATTACTATTTAAGAAAAATAATAAAGTATACAATGTTTTGTAACTTACAAGTGAGTAGGTTACTGACTTGAATATAACTTACTGAGATAAGGAGATGCTTCCTGTTTCACTTGAGCATGTTTATTTTTAGAGTAATTCAGTTAGGTTCGATTTTTCTGCCCATTACATCCCCCAGTAACAGTACTTGGGGAATCACATATTATTAGGTTTTTGAAAAATCAACTAATGTTTGTGAATAATAAATTGTACAAAACTTCAAAAGTTTTTAGTTTGCTTGTGAACTTACATGCTGCTGGTACAATAACAAAAGCCAACAAAATTGCACTTGTAGGAGTATTACCTCCAACATTATGAAACTACATAACTACAAGGCTGTTCACTGCAGCATTGTTCATAACCATGAAATATGGGAAATAACTTAAATACTCATGCATAGGAGAGTGGCTGAATATACTAAGGAAGATCTCTATGAACTGATATAAAGTGATTTCCAAGACATAATGTTAAATGAAAAAAAGCAAAGTGCCAAAGAGTATCAAGTATACTTGTGGCCCAGTGGCGTAGTGGTTGAGTCCGCACGCTCTGCTTCAGCAGCCTCGGGTTTGTGGGTTCAGACCCTGGGTGTGGACCTACGCACCGCTTGTCAAGCCATGCTGTGGCAGGCAACCCACATATAAAGTAGAGGAAGATGGGCATGGATGTTAGCTCAGGACCAATCTTCCTCAGCAAAAAGAGGAAGATTGGCAACGGATGTTAGCTCAGGGCTAATCTTCCTCACCAAAAAACAAAACAAAACAAAACCTCCAGGGGAATGAACAATACGAAAAGAAAATTAAGTAAACAATTTCATTTACAATAGCATCAAAAAGAATACATAGGAATAAACTTAACCAAGGAGGAGAAAAATTTACACACCAAAAACTACAAAACATTATTGAAAGAAACTAAAGAAACAAACAAATGGAAAAACACCCCACGTTCACAGACTGGAAAACTTAACATTGTCAATACTACCTAAAGAGATCTACAGATTGAATGCAATCCCTATCAAAGTACCAACAGTGTTTTTTGCAGAAGTAGAAAATCCGTCCTAAAATCATAGAGAATCTCAAGGGACCCTGAATAGCCAAAAGAATCCTGAACAAAGTTTGAGGTCTCACACTTATTGATCTCAAAACTTATTATAAAACTTATTATTACTTTTGATTACTACACTAATCAAAACTGTGGTACTGGCATAAAGACAGACATATAGAAAAAAGGAATAGAATAAAGAGCCCAGAAATAAACTTTAGCATATATAGTCAAATGATTTTCAACAAGGGTGCCAAGACCATTCAATGGGGAAAGGACAGTCTTTTCAACAAATGGTGTTGGAAAAGAATGAAGCTGGACCCTTACCCTACAGCATGTACAAAATTAACTCAAAATGGATCAAAGACTTAAATGTAGGAGCTAAAACTATAAAACTCTTAGAAGAAAGCATAGGGGGAAAACTTCATTACATTGAATTTGGCAATGATTTCTTAGATATGACACCAAAAGGACAGGCAACAAAAGAAAAAAATAGATAAACTGCACTACATCAAAATTAAAAACTTCTGTGCATCAAAGGACACAACTAGAGTGAAAAAGTAACCCACGGGATGGGAGAAAATATTTGCAAACTATTTATCTGATAAGAGGTTAATACCCAGAATACATCAAGAACTCCTATAACTCAACAACAACCCAATTTAAAAATGGAGAAAGGACCTGAATAGACATTTCTTCAAAGAAAGTATATAAATGGCTAATAAGCACATGAAGATGCTCAACATCACTAATCATTAGGGAAACATGAATCAAAACCACAATGAGATATCACCTCACATTCATTAGAATGGTTATTATTTTTAAAAAGGAAAAAACCTAAAGCAGAAAATAACAAGTGTTGGGGAGGAGGTGGAGAAACTGGCACTCTGTGCACTGTTGGGAGGAATGTAAAATGGTGCAGCCACTGTGGAAAATAGTATGGTCATTCCTCAAAAAATTAAAAATAGGAGCCAGCCCAGTGGCATAGTGGTTAAGTTTGCACGCTCTGGTCCAGCAGCCCGGGGTTTGCTGGTTTAGATCCCGGGCAGGGACCTACACACCGCTCATCAAGACATGCTGTGGTGGCATCCCACATACAAAATAGAGGAAGACTGGCACAGATGTTAGCTTAGGGAGAATCTTCCTCAAGCAAAAAGAGGAAGATTGGCAACAGATGTTAGCTCAAGGCCAACCTTCATCAACAACAGCAACAAAAAAATAGAATTACCATATGATCCAGCAATTCCACTTCTGAGTATACATACCCAAAAGAATTGAAAGAAGGGTCTCAGATATTTGTACACCCATGTCCATAGCAGCATTATTCACAATAGCCAAAAGGTAGAAGCAACTCAAGTTGCTTGATGGATGAATGGATAAACAAAATGTGGTAAAGACATACAATGGAATATTATTCAGCCTTAAAAAGGAAGGAAATTCTGAGACATGCTACAACATGGATAAACCCTGAAGACATTGTGCTAAGTGAAATAACTGAAATAAGCCAGACATGAAAGGACAAATATTGTATGATTCCACTTCTGTGGGTTACTAGAGTAGTCAATTCAGAGACAGAAAACAGAATGGTGGTTGCCAGAGGTTGGGGAGAGGGAGAATGGGGAATTATTGTTTAATGGGTATAGCGTCCCAGTTTGGGATGATGAAAAGTTTTGGAAACAGATGGTGGTGATGGTTTCATGACAGTGTGAATGTACTTAATTCATTCTGAACTGTACACCTAAAATGGTAAATTCTATGTTATGTATATTTTACCACAATAAAAAAAAAGAATGGGAAAAATGGATGGCATCATTTTGGGTTGTTTTTGAACTTGTATGCTGCTGGTATGATAATAAAACAAACACTAGGTAGACGCCAAATTTGAAAACAAACTATACAAAACCAGACAGTCCTTGTTTGTATTAGTGGTAGAGAAACTTAAAAATAATTAAGTTTCTAATTACTTACAGCCAGTAGAAAGTTACTTTTCTTTTTCATCAAGGATTTATTGAGCACAAAAGAGGCACTGGTCTAGGAACTGAGAATACAATGTTGTGTTGCTGCCAGCATGTATATATACTCAGAGCCCAAGAGGTGAAGTGTTCTTACACAAACACAAAATCAGGTGACAAAGTTTAGGCATTATATGATGTATTGAAAAACTTCTAGCTGGATCCAGAATGTTCCCTGTTTGTGATTGCGACATTTTGCATTCCTAAAGCTGTAAGTCTTCTATACAGTAGCTACCAAACACTTGCAGCTTTGTGCCCCACAAATAATATTTAGTAAGCCTGGGTGGCCTCTAGGAAAGTAGATCAAAAATGGTTTAGGGCCGGCCCCGTGGCTTAGTGGTTAAGTGCGCACACTCCGCTGCTGGCGGCCCGGGTTCGGATCCCGGGCGCGCACCGAGGCACCGCTTCTCAGGCCATGCTGAGGCCGCGTCCCACATGCAGCAACTAGAAGGATGTGCAACTATGACATACAACTATCTACTGGGGCTTTGGGGGAAAAATAAATAAACAAATAAAATTATTTAAAAAAAAAATGGTTTAAATGTCATTCTGGAATAGATCCAGACCAGTAACATTACCTTGAAAATGTTACTACAAATTGCATCACAAATGCCTAACATTAATTAACCAAGTTTTGTTGGCAAGACATTTACAAACCATCTCTGAGGATGTGTTCCTTACAAGGCATGATTAATATTATTATTTATAACATTCTTATCAATTACAGTTTCAAACAGTTCATTTTATAAATTTGTCCTTAAATTCTAATGATTACAGATTTAAAAATTCGAAGTAAAATTATGGCAAATTAAATTTAGCTTTCTAAAATAACAAATGAACACTGGTCTAATACTAGAAAAATCTATTAATATAATATACCCCATTAAGAAACTGCAAGTTGGGCCGGCCCAGTGGCTTAGCAGTTAAGTGTGCATGCTCCGCTAATGGCGGCCCGGGTTTGGATCCTGGGCACGCACCAACGCACCGCTTCTCCGGCCACGCTGAGGTCGCGTCCCACATACAGCAACTAGAAGGATGTACAACTATGACACACAACTATCTACTGCGGCTTTGGGGGAAAAAAAAAAAGGAGGAAGATTGGCGATAGATGTTAGCTCAGAGCCAGTCTTCCTCAGCAAAAAGAGGAGGATTAGCATGGATGTTAGCTCAGGGCTGATCTTCCTCACACACACACAAAAAAAACGAAACTGCGTTTCTTTTTCAAGGAATTGTTTCTGTATAAAATAAAATTTATAAAACATATACCTAAAAATAAGAAAAATATACAACCATAATGTTACTATGCTATCAACCATAATATTACTATGCTATTAAAATCTTTTTTTTTTTGGTGAGGAAGATTGGCCCTGAGTTAACACCTGTTGTGAATCTTCCTCTTTTTGCTTGAGGAAGATTGACCCTGAGCTAACATCTGTGCCCATCTTCCTCTATTTTGTATGTGGGACACCACCACAGCATGGCTTGATGAGTGGTATAGGTCTGCGCCCAGGATCCAAACCTGCGAACTCTGGGCTGCCAAAGCAGAGCACGCCAAACTTAACCACTGCGCCACTGGACTGGCCCCTAAAATCTTTATGAAATATAATAATATGTAATCAAACCAAGTGGCTTAGTTTCTCTTCATTAAGAAAAGTTCAATATTTTAAACTGGGTTTTTTAACTATAAGTATAATGCTTTTTTCCTCAGACAGATTATTCACATCATTTATGGTAAGAGATACAGAGAAATAAATATTAAACTTGTAGAAGATTCTTTATTTTCAAAATACTTATAACACTTCTAAATGATTTAATCTCAAGCCTGCATAATTTTATGCATGTTTTAATACAAAAAAAGTCCTGAACTGAAAAACTGCACTATTATTAAAGTTAGAATACTTCTGGATTAGAAAAAGAATAGACAGGTGGACAAACAGGCAGGCAGGTACCACACCACTAGAAGACCACTAGTAAATATGACCAAGAATCTTGCAGGGAGGGAAAGACTATTAAATAGTCTCGCTAAATTTAGTGCTTACAGAGAATTAAATGGACCTCAGTTAATGATTAAATACAATTAAAAAAAAACCCTTAGCAGTTACACTCCTTGAACTTTATAAAATAATCCTGTCCTCACACCATATCTAAACTCAAAAAAAGACAATGGGAATTTTACCACAAATTTTTAAAAAGAATTCCAATTTGGTTTTTCAAAAGGAACTAAACAAGGACTCCAACTGTTCTGTATTTTATCTCCAATGTTACATTAAATCCAGAGACATCAGACAATTTGCCCAGAATCGAAACGAAGAAGAAAGGGTATAAGAACGACATGGTGGCATAAACACAGAACCTGTTTTAAAATGGTACTGAATAATTACCCTGGATAAAAGTTGAAAGCAAATACAGAGGTCAAGGCCCTGAAGCTAAGCCAAATGTTGAAGGCACAACACAGCACGAGGTCTCTATTATTAAATCTATCATTAACATAAAAAGCAGCCTGTAAAGTCTAATCCAATGTATTCAATCTAATCCAGAGTATTAAATCAAATCCAAGTTTACACACAAATATCAAATTATCTAATAACACATTAGTGGGAATAATTCCTTTAAATTATCTAAAAATAATTTTTAAATACTTGTTCATAAACTCTCCCAATCCTTGAATGAAAGAGCCATAATTCCTCCATGTAACACTAAATTGACATCAAATAATCTGCCAACTCCCACAAGACATCCTGATCAGTAGTAAAGTACTTTATATCCCATAGAAAGCTTTCAACTTTACAAAATGCTTTCAGATCTATTATACCTCACTTCATCTTTACTCCTTACAACTGCTCGTTTTTACAATTAAGGAAACTGAAGCTCATCAAATTGACTCGCACAAAATAATTTAGTATCTACGGTGTTCTGACTCAAAGTTTAAAAAAAATTATATATGATGCTCATCCTTAGTCAAAATAACTACTTTCCTTTACTTCATCAATAAATGAAGCATCATTAGCAGAATAGGCATATCAGCCTAAACAAGCACTAACTTTCCTAAACTAGATCGCGTGACATCCAGAATTGGATATTAAGAGTCCATTTCAATGAGTAACTTTAAGTGTTTGCTCAGCAATTATTCAATTTGTGGAGGAAAAAATAAAAAATAATACAAATAAACACTAAATAATGTAGGGCATCACCACTTTGAATATGTGCAAAATGAGCAAATTTTGTTGCAAAAACTATACATACAACTATTTCTTGAATAATCTGTTTCCACGCAGATAACAAAAATTCACCTTGGCGGGGCTGGCCTGGTGGCACAGCGTTAACTGCACGCGCTCTGCTTCGGAGGCTGGAGGCTCGCAGGCTTGGATCCCAGGTGCGCACCGACGCACCACTAGTCAAGCCATGCTGTGGCGGCGTCCCATACAAAGCAGAGGAAGATGGGCACGGATGTTAGCCCAGGGCCAATCTTCCTCAGCAAAAATAAAAGAGGAGGATTGAGATCAGATGTTAGCTCAGGGCTGATCTTCCTCATCAAAAAAAAAAAAAAATTCACCTTGGTTGATTTGCTTTCTTTTTCTCTGCTAAAAATGTGCTGAATTCTAAAGTGTTGCAAGAAAAGAAATTAACCATTTGGGGAGAAAATAATATATAAATATTATATATATAATTGAATATATATACAATTGAATTTGTTTGCCTCAACAAGTAGCATCATTTCACAAGTATCCTGTTTTGTAACCTAACCACATAATAAAGAAAAAATTAACCAGGACCCAATGTTTTAAATGCCCTTCTGGCAAAAAGCAGTCATTACCAACACCAATAGCATTTAATACATATCCAATCATATTAAATTGACTCCTAGAAACCCCCAGCTGACAGCCATCTTCTGAATCTAAGAAATACAGGCAGAGGGCTGGCCCCATGGCCTAGCGGTTAAGTGCACGTGCTCTGCTGCTGCTGGCCCAGGTTCGGATCCCAGGCGTGCACAGATGCACCGCTTGTCAGGCCATGCTGTGGCGGCATCCCATATAAAGTGGAGGACGATGGGCACAGATGTTAGTTCAGGGCCAGTCTTCCTCAGCAAAAAGAGGAGGATTGGCACGGATGTTAGCTCAGGGCTGATCTTCCTCACAAAAAAAAAAATTAAAAAAAAAAAAAGAAATACAGGCATTGCACAGCAAGAATAAACCTATGTCTAGACTTTAGGCTGTCAACGGAATTAATTTATCATCACAAAACACTGACCTCCCAATCACCCAATGGAAAAACAAAATAATTAAATTTTTTTAAAAAATGACTAAACCTAAACATTTCAAAAGGTTGACAATATCTATGAAGGCTATTATTATAACTAAATTATTAAACAATTATTTTGGGTGATGGAGAATACTGGCTCAGATTAACATTTATTCTGCACTCTTGTTACATTCTACTTGCTAATTCTAATTAATTTAAAGAATAAATCTATTATTATCTCAATGCAACCTATAAATCAACGTTACATGGCATTGCTAAATTCTCATGAAAAACAGCAAAAGTTCCAACATGTGTCAATTTGAATTGCCATGCCATGCTGCAGGGTCTGCCATTCAGGAGAAAGTTTGGTATATCTTGACTCTTCTGGAATTCCTTTTAGGTTACATAAACTGATACTTATAATAATGCAAAGGACAGATCCAGAAACAGACAAGTGTGAAAATAACATCTTCAGAAACTGAGGAAAAAAGTAAAATCTAAAGATACTGGCTCATTAGAGCAGAATGAAGCAGACTTGCTTCAGAAAAGACACTGGTTTTCCCACCTGCTTAGAGGAAAAAAAAAAAAAAGACTAATACAAGATAAATGCAGTTGTTTTCTCCTAAGATACAAGATTTTTGTTTGTTTGTTTAAAGTTCTGGCAATAGAAGTATTTTGTTTTTACTAACCACAAGAAAAGCTATGAATTAAAATTGATATGGAATACAATTTTTCATATAGCTTACAATAAATGTTTAAAACACATCTTAATGTGATAAAGCAAGTATAGTAATATGTTAATGGTAGAATTTCAGTGGTTGGGTATATGGGTGTTCAATGTATGATTTTTTAAAACTTTTCTGTATGTTTGAAATTTTTCATAATAAATGAGGGCTTAAACTAAATCTACCTCTTAGAGTGACAGTAGTACTAAACAAGATAATGTACACAAGCACATAGCAGCTGTCCAATAAATGTTAATATATCTCCTTGTCCCTTTTGAACAATGTCAGTTATCCAAAAAATGGGCTGCCTCAAAAATCAAGAACTTCAGGTTCCAGCAACACATGCTTTTCAGCAAAGAAGAGAACTCGAAAAGCCTTCCACAATAAACACTTAGAAGTATAAACAAAATTCTTTTAAAGGCACAGATGAACTCAGAAGGAAGGGGAATACCCTAGGTGCCAGGCAAAGGAAGGAGGGAGGATTAAGAACCATGGCACCAAGAAGGGGAGAAAGGAAGAAGGGAGACTGTTCCATTTTTTTTTTTTTCCTGAGGAAGATTCACTCTGAGCTAACATCTGTGCCAATCTTCCTCTTTTTGTATGTGAGCCACCACCACAGCATGGTCACTGACAGACAAGTGGTATAGGTCCGTGCCTGGTAACCAAATCCAGGCCGCTGAAGTGGAGTGCACAGAACTTAACCACTAGGCCACTGGGGCTGGCCTGAGACTGTTCCATTAACCTAGGTCTTGAGGCTTACTGACCAGGGACAGAACACAGGGTTTTGACCCTTGGCAAGTACAAAATTGGAACTGAGATCACTACATAAGGCTGAAACTGCTTCCATACTTTAAACCAAAGATTGGGCCGGCCCCGTGGCTTAGTGGTTAAGTGTGCGCTCCACTGCCGGCGGCCCGGGTTCGGATCCCGGGTGCGCACCAACGCACCGCTCCTCTGGCCATGCTGAGGCCGCGTCCCACATACAGCGACTAGAAGGATGTGCAGCTATGACAGACAACTATCTACTGGGGCTTTGGGGGAAAGATAAATAAATAAAATCTTAAATAAATAAACAAACAAACAAACAAACCAAAGAGATTATAACACTGAAAACTGATCAAATAGAAGTGTCTCCCTTTCCACACATTTCGAGCAAAAAAAAAGAAAAACCTGATTGCTTAACAACATTCACCTTTCTGGAGAAAATGGGAAGGAACATAACTTCTTGATATGACAAATCAAAGGTTGGCACATGAACTTGACTTGTACAGACAATTGTGAGAGAGCTTGCTAGCTGTTTGCTAGCATTCTGTGCTCCCCTTCTCGGTGTGGAGTGGTCACTGGGAATGAGTTACCCAACCCCCTGTATCCAGGTACTACATATAAAGAGTTCTGGCCAGTGGAATGTGAACAAAAGCCGAGTTGATCACCTTGAGGCCAGGGTTTTAAGAACAGGTGGTTAAAAGGTTGAATTTTATGGTATGTAAATTACATTTCAATAAGGAAGGAAGGAGAGAGAGAGAGGTGATAAGGACCTAGGGAAAAAAAAGCAGCAACAGGCAAGGCTTCCGACTCTTTCCTGCCTGACAGCAGAAGCATCCAAAGCCCTAGAAGATGGAACCACAAGATGGGAGGAACCAGGGCCTCCGGTTTACCAGATGGCTGATAGTCTCCCACAACTTCTCTTGTGTTAAGCTACTGATATTTTTGGGTTTGGTATGGCAGTTAGTTTTGCCCTAAATAATGCATGAACTGAAAGGAAATCTTTTATCTTGTAAGTTGGTAAAAGGGTTGGCTCAACCCAGTTATAAGACAAGCTGACCCTCTTGACACACAATGAAATGATACTTGTGAAACTCTCTCATGCTAAAGCACTTTTGTCAACATGGGGCAAGGAAAAAAGATCTTTATTTATCTTAAATTTTTTAACATGTTAAATAGGTAACATATACATACGGCTCAAATATTTTTTTTATATAAAAAATATAAAGAATATAGTGGAAAGTTTCCACCAATTTTTATCCTCCATTAGCCTAGTTTCTTCTGTATCCTTCCAGAGTGTCTAATGCAAATGTAAGCAAATATTTTTATTCTTCTTATTCTTCCACCTTATAAAAAAAGTATTATACTATACTGAGTGGTAACTTTGTTGCCTTCATTTAATAACAGATCTGGGAGATCTTTCCATACCTGACATAAAGAGCTTCTTTTCCACAGCAATACAATCGTTCATTGTATGAATGCACAATAATTTAATCATTCCCTTACTGAAGGGTGTTGGGTTGCTTCCAACTGTTTGCAATTACCAAAAAAATGATTCAGTAAAACACCTCCTACAGGGGCCGGCCCAGTGGCGCAGCAGTTAAGTTCGCGCGTTCTGCTTCAGTGGGCCGGGGTTTGCAGGTTTGGATCCTGGGTGCAGACCTACTCACCGTTCATCAATGGTGTCCCACACAGAAGAGCTACAACTCTACAACTACGACACACAACTATGTACTGGGGCTTTGGGGAGAAAAAAGAAAAAAGAGGAAGATGGGCAACAGATGATAGTGCAGGGCCAATCTTCCTCAAAAAAAAAGAAAAAGAAAAAAACACATCATACTGTTATGTATAAATTTTCAGAAGTAGAAATGTTGGGTCAAAGGATATATACCATATTTGCAATTTTAATAAATAATTCTCAATCTCCTTTTCTAACAAATTCTCCTCATTCATTTCCATTTGATATGACAGAAGTCAAAATTCAAGGGATGGTGACTTCTACTTCCACTCATGAAGGATTAATTACTACAGGAATTGCCCCCATAGTAATTAATCACTAGACAAAATATAAGGAATAATTTTCAGACATTGGACAACAGGCAGCAAAGGACTATGATCCTTGAGTGAAGGGAAACAAGGTGAGTCTGAAGATTACCTCAGCTTACTGCTAGAGGTGGTTTCTAGGCTGCAGCACAGGGAGGAGGAACCCAAACAGAATCTGGTGTTCTCACTGAGCAGAGAAGAGAAATCAAAGTTCAGGGGATCCAAGGGGGCTAGAATTTGCAAGACAGAGTACTATAAAGGAGAGCTGCACAAAGAGCCCAGGAGATCTGCAGAGGGATCCCCTTGAGTTGAGGCCTGTCCTACATACATGTGGTGGGAAACAAAACACTGAAAAGCAAATAGGCCAAATAATTCCTGAAGCTGACAGAAGTCAGGGAGTAGCTCATTTCCACCAGTCAGAATGGAAAGACCTCATATAACTCAGGACATTGAGTAGAGTCCCAGAAGAGTCACATCTTAGCAGCAGAATTAAATTAGGCATAGACTATAAGCGGCTCTGGACTTGCTCTAAAAAAAGTTAAAAGCAAGCATCAAAAGGATCAAACTGATCTGCATGTAACCTGTGTGCCAGACAAAATCTAACACTCTTTAAAGGAATTCAACAAAATTCAGCATTCAAACATGAAAAATTCACAATGGCCAACATCCAATAAAAAATTACCACACATGCAAAGAAGCAGGAATGTGACCATTAGAAGAAAAATTAATCAGTAGAAAAAGACCAATAAATGACAGATGATGGAATTAGCAGATGAGGACCTTTAAAAAGCTGTTACAAGTACACTTAAGGATGTAAAGGAGGGCCAGCCCTGTGACGTAGTAGTGAAGTTCAGTGTGCTCTGCTTCGGCAGCCCAGGTTCGCAGGTTCGGATCCCAGGCGCGGACCTACACCACTCATCAGCCATGCTGTGGCAGCGACCCACATACAAAATGGAGGAAGACTGGCACAGATGTTAGCTCAGGGCTAATCTTCCTCAACAACAACAACAAAAAGGATGTAAAGGAAAAAATGAACATAATGAAGAGAAAAATGGAATTATATATATACATATATATGCATACATATATACACACATATATACGCATACATATATACACACACATATATACATACATATATATATACACATACATATATAGAAGACCCAAGTCAAACTTCTACAGATGAAAAATAGAATATCCAAAATAAAAAATATACTGGATGGGGGCTGGCCTGGTGGCACAGTGGTTATGTTCGTGCATTCCACTATAGCGGCCTGGGGTTCATAGGTTCAGATCTCGGTCGCAGACCTACACACCACTTAGCAAGTCATGCTGTGGCAGACGTCCCACATATAAAGTAGAGGAAGATGGGCACGGATGTTAGCCCAGGGCCAATCTTCCTCAGCAAAAAGGAGGAAGACTGGCAACAGACATTAGCTCAGGGCTAATCTTCCTTGCAAAAAAAAAAAAAAAAATACACTGGATGGCATTAACAGCAGACTGAAAACTACAGAAGACAAGATCAGTGAACCTAAAGATACAGCAATAGTAATTATGAAAAATGAAAAAGAAGAAAAAATAATTCTTTTGTGGGGGAGGGGAAGGTGAAGAAACAGAGCCTCATGACTTGTGAATCAATATCAAGCAATTTAACTTATGTAAGATTAGAGCCCAGGAGAGGAGGGGAGGCAGAAAAACTATTTGAAGAAATAATAGGTATACAGTATATGTTCAAGTATTTGTTGATAGATATAAATAAAAACAGGAAAGGGCTATAAAAACATATAAAACAATAATATGAAAATATATTATCTATGTAAATGTGCAAGTTATTAGAAAAGCAATGTGGTAAGATGGAAAGACTGAAGCTTTGAATTTAAAAAGACTTGGGTTGGAGTCTAAGCTCTGTTTCTTAATACTTATGTGACTCAGGCAAACACAATCCACCTGATTCATTTTTTTTAATCTGTAAAATAAGGCTGATATGTGTCCTATCTACTGCACACCATTATCAAGAGCTGTAAATGAGATAAAAAGGGTTCCATGAACTAAATGTTGGACAGTGACTTGACTCAGAATAATTAAACATTTAGGGAGAAGGTTGTTAGGACAATAATCAGTTTTTGGTTGGGTTTTTTTTAATGTATTTTTTTTTGCTGAGGAAGATTCACCCTGAGCTAACATCTATTGCCAATCTTTCTCCTTTTTTTTTTTTGCTGAGGAAGATTTGCTCTGAGCTAACATCTGCTGCCAATCTTCCTCTATTCTGTATGTGGGCCGCTGCCACAGCATGGCCACTGATAGACAAGTGGGGTAGGTCTGTGCCCAGGAACCGAACCCAGGCCGCGTAAGTGGAGCAGGCCGAACGTAACCACTAGGCCACCAGGGCTGGCTCCAATCATCAGTTTTTAAAAAGCAAGAATATATGGTGAGTTCCTCTCTGACATTTATACGTGGTTCCACATTTCCCCTATTGTAAGAAAGCTAAGAAAAGTTTTTCAGAACACATTTTATATGAAACAAAACTCTCAAGTCATCTTTTTCATGCCAAATAATAATCCTGCTTATTAATTAACCCATACAGTAAATGCTCAGTAAATATTTTACAAATGAATGAGTAAAAAGCTTAAGACAAAAGTATAAGATAAAATAATTGGTTCTCTTCTTTTGGTCCTGGGGACAGATAAGCCAAATGAGAAGCCGGAGAAAAAAAATTTCAGGAAGGCTCCCCAAGGTGAGAATCCTAAACTAAAATGACTAATTCCTCCTATCTCTTTGCTCTTAACTGTACACTTCAAGATGAAACAAGGAGGGCCGGCTCAGCGGTGCACTGGTTAAGTGCACGCGCTCCGCTGTGGTGGCCCGGGGTTCACAGGTTCGGATCCCGGGCGCGCAGTGACGCACCGCTTGTCAAGCCATGCTGTGGTGGTGTCTCATATAAAGTGGAGGAAGATGGGCACAGATGTTAGCCCAGGGCCAGTCCTCCTCAGCAAAAACAGGAGGATTGGTGACAGATGTTAGCTCCAGGCTAATCTTCCTCACAAAAAAAAAAAGATGAAACCAAAGGAAACAATGAAACTGCTGGAAAAGAAATACTATTTACTCAAAATCTGAACAAGAAGAACAATTAGGTTGAACCATATGAAACTGCTGCTTTTACAGTTATGCGGGATACATTCTGAGAAATGCAACATTAGACGATTTCATCATTGTATGAACATCATGGAGTGTACTTAAACAAACCTAGATGGTAAAGCCTACTACACACCTAGGCTAGATGGGACCACCATCATCTACGCAGTCTGTCACTGACCGAACATCATTATGTGGTACATGGATGCATAAGTCAAATATGATCAAATATTGGTAATTTCTTATGGTTCAATCTAATAAAAACAATGAGGCCAGAAAACAATGCTTAAAGGAGAGCTGGGAGAGGGGAAAGGGGCAGTGGGCTGTGCAAAAGGAAAGATATTGAGCAATATTTTGGTGCAGAAAATTCCCCAATCACTGAATATAAAATCTTTACCAACAACTAAGATTTATATATAAACCTTATGAACTCAAAAACTGTAACTTGGTACTCTCTGGAAGCCCACACCACTATGTGGATGTGGGACAGCAGGATGTTGTGTAGGGAGCTAGTGAGAAGTAGAGCTGGAGAAGTAGGCTGAGATCATCCAGCTAAAGAATATGAATTTGTTTCCATAAGAGGAAAGGAACCAAACCAACCTCTTCTGACTTCTGCTTTCACTGCCCTAATTTCTCCTACTTCAGACTTGATTTTCAAGTTGAAAATCAATATACAATAGTATAAATCCTTGAAATTTTTTATAATAATAAAAAACAACCACCACCAGACACACAAAAGCTTTTTCATCTATGCACATAACAAACAGCCAGGTCCTAATAAATCTACCAAATCAGAGTTTTAATATGAGATTGTGGAATTCTAACTGTTTCAAAACTAACTCTGCTACCTAATTAACCTCAGAAAGAAGAATTACCTACTAAAAATATTTTTGCACTGTCCTCAATATATGATTAATTTATATATTTATACTTTAATATAGACGGTTTCATAGGCCAGAGAATGTTCCAATCGTAGCAATATAAAAACCATTACAGGGGCCGGCCCCATGGCTTAGCGGTTAAGGGCGCTCGCTCCGTGCGCGCGCTCCGCTACTGGTGGCCTGGGTTCGGATCCTGGGCGCGCACTGAGGCACCGCTTGTCCGGCCACGCTGAGGCGGCGTCCCACATACAGCAACTAGCAGGATGTGTAACTACGACATACAACTATCTACCGGGGCTTTGGGGAGAAAAAAAGGAAAAAAAGGAGGAGGATTGGCAATAGATGTTAGGTCAGGGCTGGTCTCCCTCAGCAAAAAGAGGAGGATTGGCATGGATGTTAGCTCAGGGCTGGTCTTCCTCATGAAAAAAAAAAATCGTTACATATTACTTTCCCTCTTAAAAGTTGTCACCTTTGAGAAAATATCAGTGATTTTTATATTTATCTGGTCTTACAAAGGGCAAAAGATAAAATCAATGCCTGTTTCTCAGCTGATACAATAGCTATGTTCTTAGTTATTCCATTCGACAGAGGGAGTAATCCAGTCTCCAGAATATAATAACTAATTTTGGGGCCAGCCCCACGGCTTAGCAGTTAAGTGTGTGTGCTCTGCTACTGGCGGCCCAGGTTCGGACCCAGGCACGCACCGACGCACTGCTTGTCCGGCCATGCTGAGGCAGCGTCCCACATACAGCAACTAGAAGGATGTGCAACTATGACATACAACTATCTACTGGGGCTTTGGGGAGAAAAAGGGAAAAAAAGGACGAGGATTGGCAATAGATGTTAGCTCAGGGTTGGTCTTCCTCAGCAAAAAGAGGAGGATTGGCATGGATGTTAGCTCAGGGCTGATCTTCCTCAAAAAAAAAGAACTAATTTTTTTCCTCTTATCTGAGAGAATGAAGTTTTCCTTTGTTTGACAGGCAGCATATTTCAAATTTAGGCATCATTTAGGCAGAGAACTAAAGAACATCTGGTAGAACTGAATTCCTTTACCAAGAGAATTCATCCCTTTGCACTCCATAATCTCAATGTGTACACATTTTAAATACCCAGAAAAGACTCTATAAATGTCCTTGACCTAACTCTTCAAGTTCAATCTACGTTTTCTTGAAGGAGCCTCGGAAGGATTATATAAAAGGTGTGGCGCATTACAGTTCACTTCACATTTCTCTTAAGACAGTGAACAGAAAGCCTTATCTTGAGTGATTTCACCCGCAACAACCAAGAGAAAGGGAAGGGAAAGATCATTTATGGGCGAATGTAATTTGATGCATGGTCTACATATTTAAAATATCTTCATCCTCACCATAACCCTGTGGGAGTACATTTCATTACCTCAGTTTTATAGATAAGAAAACTGAAAGTTGAAGAGATTAATTCGTCCAAGGTCCCAGTAAGTAGTAAGTGAGCTGGGATTTGAATCCAGGACTCTAGTTCCAAAGCCCATTCTGTTTCGCCATTCACCACATTGCTTCTCCTTTCACTAGCTCCACATGACTATAGGACCTTATCTCTTTCGATTTTTATTTCAGATGTAATAGGCGTGTAATAGGCACTAATTAACAGATGGCAGATTTTGTTCATGAATAAAACTCTCCATTACATCCCCTTCTCCCTCCTTGAAGTTTCTGTCCACTTCATGTTGTTGATCACATTACACAGCTGATTTGGGCAATGTAGGAACTTTGGGAATTCTGTTAAGTGACTTGCAGGCTGTCCTTCTAGTTTAAACTTAAACTACAAATGAAACCTTGCTAGATACCAGAGTACTTTCTTTAAACATGATTTCGTTTTCTTTCATTCTTTTTTTTTTTGTAACTTTGCATTTGAATTTACAATTTATATGCACATTCTCCTGGTTAATTTTTCTTGCATATCATTTCACTTAACTGTTTATCTTATTTATGATTTTAAATATACATCACATCTGTTACTTTTTAAAGGAACACAAAAACGTTTAAGAGTATGTTCTATTTTACAAGTGTACAGATCCAGGAATTCAAGTCGGCACCCATTTTCACTATGACTCCTCCTACAAAGAGTTATACATGTTATTTAAGCCTTCAACAGGAGAATTTATAGATACTGAAAATACCATGCATTCAATCTAACATAATTTTCTAATTTCAGTAAAATTATTAAAGCTGAATGAAAACAGAAGCCTGATTCTCTTAACGCATTGTTTTTAGATTCCAGTCCACGCTTCTTGTTCCTCCACACTCTATTTTAATGCAGATACAAGGGTTAGTACTGGCACAGCTCTGAGGGCCATCACTTGAGATTCTTAAGTTTCAAACTGATCTAACTCAACCAAATAAAGATGAGTCACTTACTGATTTCCAGTTTTATAAATATTGTTCCTTTCAAGTTGAAGGAGCTACAGCAGCCCTTACAACTCATAAATCAGGCAAGGGGAAGATGAGATCCCATCTATTAACCAGATCACGAGGCATTTTAAGGTAGCTAAATTAAGAATTTCAAGATATGAACAATCAACTTAAGAAGAATGAAAAGTACTGAAGAGCTTTTTCCTGATCTTCCCAACTATTTCCTCTACCGTATGCCGATAGCATTTAATTTATCCTTCTCTTATGGTATTTACTACTTTATAACTTGTATTATGGTTTTAGTGAAGACATCTTTTTCTTCTCCTAGATCAGTGCTGTCCAACAGAAATAGAATATGAGCCATACACATTATTTTATGTTTTCTACTTTATGTTTTCTATTTCATTAAAAAATAAAAAGTAACGTTGACTTTAATAATGTATTTAACCCCAAATATCCAAAACATTGTCATTTAAACATGTAATCAATAAGAAAATTAATGAGATATTTTACTTTTTTTGCACTAAGTCTTCAAAATCAAGTGTGTATTTTACACTTACATCACATCTCAATTCAGACTACTCAGGTTTCAACTGCTCAATAGCTACATATAGCTGGGGACTACCACACTGAACTACCACAGGGATGGGGCAGAGGGAATGAGCTATTTTACAGTTGGACAGACTTGCTTTCAAATCTTAATTCCACTACTTGCTGGCCCTGAGGCAGTTTCCTCATTAAAAAAATAATTTAAAAAAAATAAGAATAATACATCTCTCATAGGATTAAATGAGATATAATGCCTAGAAAACACCTGGTCTCTTAGGACAGGGCACACAGAAGCCCTCAATAAATGCTATTAACATATATTTGTATCCTATAACAGTAAGCACAGTGTCTTGCACATAGTAGGTATTCAATAAATGCTTGCTGAAGGAAGAAAAATTAATTTGCATGACATCCTATAAGCCATTTTAACTGCTTCTTTTCAAAATATATAAATATCTCATATAAACAGGAAACGATTTTTTTGGATTGTTGCTGACTAAATTTGTTTTGAACACAAATTAGGAGAAATGCACACAAAAGAAAAGCACCATTTCATCTTTTGGACTGTTCAAACATTTTATTTTCTTCCAAAGAACAATGAATTATTAAGCAACTATATACTGTAAAGCACTCTGATTAAGAGATTTCTTAAAAAGTGTTTGCCATAAATGACAGTGCTAATTTACAGTTAACTCTCACTTATCTCCAGGAATATTTTTATCTCAGGTTGGGATAAAACACATCCCATTTCTGGGCTTTACTTGAAGAATGAGCCAGTGGTACATGGACGATCCTTTATAATCTAGACTGAAAAAATTCTCAAACCCTCTACTTCAGTCAGTACAGCCTCCTTAATTTCTCAAAGCATCTCCCTTTTCACCTGTGCTTATGACTCCCTTGCACGTTTTATATTCCAACAGAGCACAGAATCACAAAGTACCAGAGGGGCTGGCCCGGTGGCGCAAGTGGTTAAGGGCGCACGCTCCACTGCCTCGGCCCAGGGTTCGCCAGTTCGGATCCCGGGCACGCCCCGACACACCGCTTGGCAAGCCATGCTGTGGCAGCATCCCATATAAAGTGGAGGAAGATGGGCATGGACGTTAGCCCAGGGCCACTCTTCCTCAGCAAAAAAAGAGAGGAGGATTGGCAGATGTTAGCTCTGGGCGGATCTTCCTCAAAAACAAACAAACAAACAAAGTACCAGAGCTGGAAGGATCTTAAGAGATAATCCAGTCTTTGTATTTTCCAAAACATGTACTATAGGTGATAAGCAAGATGATTTCAGGTGGTATGTGTTAGTATAATACACTTTAATGACCATATATTTCATTTAATATATATTAAAAAAATATAATTAGCACATCCAAGTCAAGAATTCACGTGTATCTTCATTTACGACAGGGCTAAAGTAGACAGGCCCTACTTAAGGAGAAAAAAAACGTGGTAAGATTTTTAGGCTAAGAGTAGCAGAGCTGGGTTCCACCTAAGTCTAAATCCTAATTTTGTGCTCTTTTCATTGCCCTAAAGAATTTACTGTCTATATGACACCAAGTGATTAACATTCTCTTATATAATTGTTTTTGCTCATGATCTAATTTATCAAACCAACTGTAAACAATGGTAGTGTCTTAAAGTATCCGTGTTCTTCCATAATGATAGGCACATAACAGGAGATCAATAATGCCTTGATTACGTGGTTAGATTGCTTCCAACCACTGAGAGTTAGCATAGGCAGAAGTTCCACAGTGGCTCAAAGAAAACAATTATAATATATCCTAATGGCAAACAATGTTTGGACTAATTGCTCTTTGCTTTATTCATATCACTATTTTCCCCCCATGAACAAATAAGGAATCAGGAGATAGTACACATATAAATCCTAGTAACTATATAAGATATACATATAGAGAATATATGTTTACAGGAAACAACTCATCTAGGTTAAATGACAGGGATCTTAGAAATTGTACTATCACTCAAACCTCTCATTTAACACATGAGGAAACTGAGACTCAGAGAGGTAAAATGACTTGCCCACAGTCATACAATTAGTTACAGGCAGTGCCAGCTCTAGTCCTAGGCAGTGCCAGCTCTAGTCCTAGTTCACTCTGTGCTGTTCCATGGGTTCAATACAAATAGTCGGGGCCAGCCCCCTGGCTTAGCGGTTAAGTGCTCGTGCTCCACTACTGGCGGCCCGGTTCGGATCCCTGGCACGCGCACCGACGCACCGCTTCGGTGCTGAGGCCACATCCCACATACAGCAACTAGAAAGATGCGCAACTATGACGTATAACTATCTACTGGGGCTTTGGGGCGGGGGGGAAGGTGGAGGATTGGCAATAGATGTTAGCTCAGAGCCAGTCTTCCTCAGCAAAAAGAGGAGGATTAGCATGGATGTTAGCTCAGGGCTGATCTTCCTCACACACACAAAAATAAATAAATAAAATTTTAAAAAAATGTTAAAAAAAAATACAAATAGTCGGGAAATATATCTAAATTCTTCCATTACACTAGTACAAATCCCGCTTAAGGTGAGATGGGATTTGAAAATCTTTTCATTAAGTAGAAATTCTGCTCCTGATAGACTCAGACTAGTAACTAAATTAGCTTTGTCTAATAATGCTGGTTTGTCTGTCTGAAAAATCTACAATATTCCAATGTATAAGAGCTGTTGCTATCCAATTGTTCTCAGTAGTGAAGAAAAAGAGGATTCTAGTTCCAGGTGACCCCTCTCATTTTGCGTCCATTTATAAACCCCTAACATTCTCAACAGTCACGTACTACTTTTGCTAGCTGCAACTATCCAGGGTAGACTTGAAAGAGTAAGGTCTTTGAAATCAGAGAAAACTTGCTAGGGGCCAGCCCCGCGGCGCAGTGGTTAAGTTCTCGCTCTCTACTTCGGCAGCCCAGGGTTCGCAGGTTGGGATCCCAGGTGTGCACCAACGCACCGCTTGTCAAGCCATGCTGTGGCGGCATCCCATATGAAGTAGAGGAAGATGGGCACGGATGTTAGCTCAGGGCCAGTCTTCCTCAGCAAAAAAGAGGAGGATTGGGATCAGATGTTAGCTCAGGGCTGATCTTCCTCACAAAAAAACAGAAAGAAAGAAAGAAAACTTGCTAAATACCAGCTCTACTACTTAGCATGTAACACTGGACAAATTACTTCATCTCTATGAGCCTATTTCTCAACTCAGATAATAAGATAACACTACCTCACAGGACTATCAAGAATATTAAATAATATAGATAGGGTGGTACACTACCTTAGGATACAGTTAAGTGAAAGGTTAAGCATACAGTAAGGAAAACGTTCACTTTATGAGTTTGAAAGTGGGTTTACAGTGTGTAATGATGAAATGTTAATTCCTGTTCAAAACATAAAATAGTACACCTTAAGTAAATATTTACAAAGCATTCGCTATGTGCATAGCCTAGAGATAGTGGTCCACAAATTTATAATCTAAAACTGATATATCAAGAGAATCTAAACTGATATAACAAGAGAAGGTACCATGAAATTTAGAAGAAATATTTCATTATGTTTTTAAATACTAAAAAATTACACTTAGGTTCTAGTTTTATTTTTTTTAAGTCCTTATCAGAGACACATATTGAAGTATTTATAAGTGAAATGACATAGTGTCAGGGATTTGCTTTAAAATATGCCAGTCTCCCAACTCATGTGCCAAAAAAAAAAAAAAGTACAGATAGTTGAAGCTAGGTGATGCATACATGGAGAGTCATCATACTATTCTCTCAACTTCCGTGTATGTTTGAAATTTTCCATAGTAGAAGGTTTTTTGGTTTTTTTAAATCTAAGAAAAACTATGCACATCACTGCACATCACTAATAAACCTCTCCTAAGGAACCAATGTCTCCATCTGAAACTTATAAACACAAGATACAACTGATAATTTTAGCCAAAAATATATGAAGTATTTTAAAATCACTCTCAACATAAAGCATGTCTTATCTCTTTATCAAATACTAGCTAGAAGTGTAGTATCTTCTTTTTCTTTGGTATTGCTATTCCTCCACCTGTTAAAACCAGCCAGGGTGTATTTTTCCCCTTATACTTTCTAGTTATATTTTTTATAACTACAACTACTACTAGTTATATATACATATAACCAGGACTACTATCCCACCAATATTGTTATTACACCTACTATTTAACAGTGGGCCGACTGGGTACATTTGACCTTTTAAAAACCATGACTCATCTGAGAGTTAAAAAAAAAAAAAGAAGAGCACACACTTTCAAAATAACGGCCACAATGACTGAGGGAGGAAAAGGTGTGAACTAATCTATAGTCTATATGCAGTTTTACTATAATTTACACGTAGATTTTTAATTTGTTGGCATATGCTGCATTAAATAAAATGAAAGTATCAGTTGAAATTATTTAAAGGTAACCATAAATACCTTCAAATAAATTGTGTAAGTGAATTACTACATAACTTTGAACACTACATTGGAGAGAACCTTAAAATATTTGAACTTCAGACTTAACCTAACACTAAATATTCCCATGTTGTTTCAAAATAAAAATGTGGTTTACCATACTGCCATTTAAATACTTACACGCTTTGCCTTTTCATAATTCTAATAGCAACTACACAGAGAAAAATCTTCCCCAAATTTGTATCCAAAGGGATAAACAAGCACGTCTACTTCCCTATCAAACAGTTCTACTTACCAAAAAGGAAATACAAAACATATTCCACAATTTCACTTCAAATGTGCCTAGCTCTTTTACTTCTGTCATTAAGTTATGCTCTTTCAAATACATAAATCAGATTTAACTAATTCTCAAACTAAGTGGAATAAAATTTCCTTTTGCTATCTTTTTTTGTGTGTGTGTGAGGAAGATCAGCCCTGAGCTAACATCCATGCTAATCCTCCTCTTTTTGCTAAGGAAGACCCGCTCTGAGCTAACATCTATTGCCAATCCTCCTCCTTTTTCTTCCCCCAAAGGCCCAGTAGATAGTTGTATGTCATAGTTGCACATTCTTCTAGTTGCTGTATGTGGGACGCGGCCTCAGCATGGCCAGAGAAGCCGGGCGGCGGTGTGCACCTGGAATCCGAACCCTGCCGCCAGTAGCGGAGCGCGCGCGCTAAGCCACGGGGTGGGCCCTCCTTTTGCTATCTTTAAAGAAAAAAAAATGTAGTTTAAAAATAGCCCCACCTCCTGAAGAATATACACAGGTGTTCATGGTACTTTTCTTTCAATTTTTACGTATACAAAATTGGAGGAAAATTAATTAAATTGGAAATTTGGAAACCCCTGCCCCCCAAAACACCCCCACCTCCAATTTACATGACACCTTTTCTTCCTCTGGAGCATAAAACTGACTCCATTAGTTTAGTCATCCTCAATCATCTGACAACATTTACTGCATCTCAGCACTGAATCAGGTACTCTCGACAGCTACAAAGGAAATATAAGACCTAGTCAACTATTCTCAAAGAGTTTATATATCATCCCCATAAAGGAAGAAAATGTAGGGCCAGCCCCAGATGGCCTAGCGGTTAAAGTTCAGCACACTGCTTCAGGGGCCTGGTTCAGCTCTGGGCATGGAACCACACCATTTGTCTGTCAGTAGACACGCTGTGGAGGCGGCTCACATAAAAGAACTAGGAGGACCTATACCTGGAATATACAATTATGTACTGGGGTTTCGGGGAGGAGGGAAAAAAAGAGGAAGACTGGCAACAAAGGTTAGCTCAGGGCGAACCTTTCCCAGACAAAAAAAAAAAGGGAAGAAAATGTAGGTACTGAAACAATATCTTTCCTGAGAATCTTACAGTCAAAGATGGAGCAAGGACTACATTTTCAGGCCAGGTTCTTTGCACTAAGTAATCCAAGACAGACAGTACCTATTAAATTAAACAGACTCCAAAAGTGGTCAAATCTAAGCTATTTATGGATATATATGCTGCTACACACTTCTACATGTATGACAAAGAAAGACTGCTCCTGTAAGTGGAGGTTTCCAAACATCCCTAATGCACACAAAGAAACAGACATCTACTCCTTGAATGGGCCACTTTTTGCCACTTTCCCTAATAATGTCCTGTTTCTGCGACAAACCACTAACAAAGTGTTTGGTCACCAATATTAGGATTCTAGTTTGAGAGAACAACATCTACTATATATCCCCAAAGACCAACTAGAAAATTCCAAAAAGCTCTGTATAGAATATAGATATTGTTCTAGAGCAAATATCACAGTGTGATGAGGGTGGAAAACTGCTAAGACTAGCAATTTTCTATAAACCAGCGGTCTTCCCATGACCATGAACACCTTAGACAATTCTGATGACACAAATTCCCAAACAAAACTGTGTCAAGCAGCAGCTTCATTCTACTCATCAACCTTTGGGCCTAATTCTATGTATCTAAACATTAAATTAAAAAAAAGTATCGCTACCAGATTTGCTCCAAAACTTTGAAAATTGTCCAATACGCACTTATGTCTGCAGCATTAAATCTAGAGAAGAAATTTTCTATGTCACTTAACCGAATCACATCAAACATCAAATCTAGATCATTAAGAGGTACTGTTAAAATCATTCACACATCAGAAAAGCAAGACCTCACAACCCCAACACAAATGCTGTATATGTATTACAGCTTCAAATGCTGCCCCAACTTTTCAAGCTTTGGAACTCTAAATCACTTGGACTAATAGCTTAAACTTGAGATTCACTACAAATTGAACAAAAGAAGTGAAGGGGAAAAAAGGCACACGTTATTTTCAGCAGCCGGTAGATAACAGGAATTTGCGAGTTACAAAAGAATGCGGTCAAGACGGTAAATTGGGTTGCTGATTACAATACACATCAGAATAGCACCCGAGTTACCTAAACAAACATTACCTACTGCCAATAAAGAGCAGATCATTCTTTAACAGTTCAAGTACGCCAACATTTTGCATGTTTACAAAGGTTGCTACGAATTATCCAAGTCGAAACCGATGGCAAAATCCTGAGCAGGTCTTCGGCGAGGAGCCACTGTGCTTAGAACATCACACAAAAGACCCGAGCAAACATAAACACGCTGTGGGCCTTCGCCGATCGCGGCAGGAGTCGGGGTCTCCTTTCCAGACCCCCCCGCACCAGGGAGGGAACGAGGGGTGGGGGTGGGGTCCTCTTTTTGGAACGCGCCGGGAAGCGAGGGGCAGGGAGGGAGGGAGAGAGTGCAGCAGAGGAAGCAAGAGACACAGCAAACCAGCGTCAGCGGCTTCTAAGGCCGGCGACACCCTCGGGGCCGCACCAGGCCTGGCCCTCCCGGCCCCGTCCTGCCTCCTCACCTCCCTCACGTCCTGCAGGCACTCGAGCACCGCCAGGTTGTTGCTCCAGGTGTGCTTGGGACACACACGGGTCACGTCCTCCCTGCAGGACTCTTCCTCTGCCAGCTTCCAGCTGCCGCCTGCCCCGCCGGGCCCCGCTCCGCCCCGCCGGGCCGGAGGCCCACCCGCCGGGAAAAGCTGCTGCGGTGGCTGAGGCGGTTGCGGTTGCGGTTGCTGTTGCTGCTGCTGCTGCTGCTGCTGCTGTAGCTGAGATGCCTGAGGCGGCTGCTGACCCCCTGCCCCGCCGCCTCCAGGCTGCCCTACGAAGGAAATAACTTTGGCCCCCGGGCCCTGGCCCTGGCTGTGGCCGCCCTGGCTCAGGTATTTCTGGGCCCCGGCCGCGGCGAGCAGCAGCAGCTGCAGCGCCGCCGACAAGCGGAACATCCTCCGTACACGTCCACACGCCGCCATCTTGGGTCCGCGGCGAGCTCGACGCGCCCGCCGGCGACGCGTATTTAAGTGAGGGGGCGGGGCCGCGGGGCGGGGCCCGGCGGGCTCACCCGAGCCTCTCCCGGGCCGGCGCCGACCCGGGAGCTGGAAGCAGAGGCCGAGAGAAGGCCGCGCTGGGGACGGCCCACGCCCTGGGCCTCGGCGGGCGGGAGAGCGGCGCTCTTTGCCCGGGGAGACGCTGGTGCTCCTTAAAAAGCCTGAGTATGGGGGCTTTGCCTAATTCCCTTGGTTGTCGTCACAGAAAAATAAAAAGGAATTGGGATTGCCACAACTAAGATGGCCGGTAGAGTCTGTCGGCGGTTCAATGGCTTGAAAAAAAAAAACTTTATGTGTGTAGAGGTGAACTTTACACGGTCGGGTGTGTTCGGGAATCTAAGAGCCTCTTGTTGCTTCTCTCCCTGCTTCCTTCCACCTGCCTTAGAAGTCTTTCTTACCCAGAGAAGAAGGCGGCATTGAATCAGGTTTAGGAGCACGGTTCCTATCCACGGGATAAGAAAAGACCTGTTATAATCCTTGCTCTTGGGCAGATTAGGCAAGTCCTTTAACTTCTCGGAGCCTCATTCTCGTCTGAGATAGAAGAGGAGGAGCTCTAATGTAAAATATAATTGTGAAGATTGGAATCATAATAAGGAAAGTGCCTGGCCCACAATATAGAACTCAAAAAGTTATAGCCAATGTTATAAATAAACTGTGAAGCCCTTTGTGCGTGACTCTTGATTGTAAGCCAGAACTGAAATTCATGTTTAAAGGAGAAAAGAAAATAACAAAACACGTCTTTGAGGCCTCAGGTTAAGTCTGTGCCTGGATATCTGTTCTTGCTGACCTGCCTGCAGCATCTTCAGCAGCACTTCTGGCAGGGATTGGTTGTTTCACTTCACCCCAGTGTCCCTTCCCTCTCCTTAGGAGAGAAATCTTCCCAAGGTGTCTTCATATCCATTGTGTCATTTGAGCCATGCATCAGGCCTGGGTTCGGTTCTAATTCAACTGAGGAACATGCATCAGGCCTGGGTTGGGTTCTATCTCAACTGAGGAACGGCGTGGAGATGGTTAACAGTTCTGCACAGCAGGGTTAAGTGACCTGCCCAGGATGAACTCTGCTAGCCTGGGTACCGGAATCCCTTGGACTTCCCCACTGCCCTGGTGAACTTTTATCACACTCTGCCAATACAGCATGTTGGGGAAATGAGGGCAGGTAGGGAAATGTGATCCCAACTGGCTATCCATGTTCAAAAATGCAGCTTCTGCTGTCCTGACTCACAGATGGGCAGTGTAGACTAGATCGGACATAACTAGAACCTGAGAAGTTGAGTCGGGGCTCAGGAACCCCTGAGACAGAATATTCTGCCCATTGGGCAGATAGAGGCTGACCACAGGCCTCTATCTCTGGGAATGAGGGCATGTTGGCGCCTCCATCAACACTCATTCCTGCTACTGCCATAAGATGGTCCTGAAGCTGCTGCCAATCTTGAGCATAGGCTAAGGCAGCCCAGGGTAGACCAGATAAATGGTGCATTATGTTCGTTAACAGATATATGGCATAGGTAAGTTGCAGGCAGGCAGGGTGGAGACATCACCAGAAGTTCTTTCATTTTTTTTTTTTTTGAGGAAGAGTGGCCTTGCGCTAACATCTGTTGCCAATCTTCCTCTTCTTCTTTTTTCTCCCCAAAGCCCTAGTACATGGTTGTATATCATAATTGTAGAGTTGTAGTTCTTCTATGTGGGATGCCGCCTCAGCATGACTTGATGAGTGATGGGTAGGTCCGTGCCCAGAATCCGAACCAGCGAACCCTAGGCCGCCAAAGCAGAACACACGAACTTAACCACTATGCCACCGGACCAGCCCCCCCAGAAGTTCTTGAAAAGTCATAAGTGGCCATTAATTTTCAATGATGGATCTGCATGTGCTCAGACAACCAGTGGGAGATTATTTTAAGCCAGTTTAAGGCTAGAAATTGATAATCTGCTAAGAGAAGCCAGCAGTTGCCTATCTCTCAGCCTGCACTCAGGAAACTCTATACCCTGTTACAGATTGCCTCTGGAGATAGGGAGGAGTATATCCGCCTATCTTGAAATCACAGTGACCAAGAAGCGAGTAACCAAGAGAAATCTGGGAACCCAGCCAGCTCAGGCTGTGTCAGGCAAGTCTAGATTTTACAGAAAGCACAAACCCCCAAGCCAGTGGGAAGATAGTTGACCCAACCTGGGTCTCCTGGCCTCATTGACTTTTCAATATTAAATAGACTATGTCCATCACAAACACAAAAAGGGTAGGAATTCACTTTACTCTTTATTGTACCCTTTGTTTCTTGATCCTCACTTCCCTAATTTATTCAATAGATATCTGTTGAGCTTTTTTTTTAGAATTTACATGCCAGGCATTGCTCAAGAACTGGCTTAGATGAGGGATAAACAATAGAACAATAAACAAAGAGCAAGATAATTTCAGATAGTATAGGTGCAATGAAGAAAATAAAAGATGTATGGGGTGACTGGGCTTTCATATAAAGGCAGCTAAGGAAAGGCTCTCTGAGTGATAAATGAGCTAAGAGTCAATTGGCATAGAGATGACAACCATGTGAAAAACTGGATCTAAAGTTATCTTAGTCTGTTTGGGCTGCTATAACAAAATACCACAGACTAGGCTGCTTATAAACAACAGAAATTTATTTCTCACAGTTCTGGAGGCTGGAAGTCCGAGATCAGGGTGCTAACATGGTCAGGTTCTGGCGAAGGCCCTCTTCTGAATTGCACACTGCTGACTTCTCGCTGTGTCCTCACATGGTGGAAGGGGCTAGGGAGCTCTGTGGGGTCTCTTTTCTAAGAACATAATCCCATTCATGAGGGCAGCACTCTCATGACCTAAGCACCTCCAAAAGGCCCTGTCTCCTAATACCATCACGTTGGGCATTAGGATTTCAACATATGAATTTAGGGGGGAAACAAACATTTAGACCGTAGCAAAAGTGTTACAAAAGCAGAGGTTAACAACAAGTTCAAGACCCTAACATGGGACTAAGCCTTCAAAATGAAGGCCCAGGTGGCTAAACTGAAATGAGGAAAAAGAGGAACAGAAGAAGGAGTCAGAGAACTAGTTGAGGGTCAGATCATATAGGGGTCTATAGATCCTATATATACATGTAATTGGGGAGGATTCTGATTCCAACCATGACTAAGAGTTTGTATTTCTACTGAAATAAAACCATGAAAGCTAGATAAAGTATATAAAATATCTTTGGAGGGGATTAGAAAGTAGCCAATGAGTCAGGTGACAACAGATTTTCACATAGTGAGATATATAGGGTAACTTCTGGATCAAAACTAATTCAGCTTGAACTAAAGAAGCCTGACTTATGGCATATCATACATTGTACCTCTGCTTTAACCATTAAAGTATGCACTCTCTTTATAAAGATTTTATTTATTTATTTTTCCCCCCAAAGCCCCAGTAGATAGTTGTATGTCATAGCTGCACATCCTTCTAGTTGCTGTATGTGGGACGCAGCCTTAGCATGGTGGGAGAAGCAGTGGGCGCCCGGGATCCGAACCAGGGCCGCCAGCAGCGGAGTGCGCACACTTAACCACTAAGACACGGGGCCAGCCCCAAGAATGCACTCTCTTAAGATAAGAATGCATACTTCCCCTCCTATGTCCTATTGGCAATGCCCTTATTTGTCCCTTTTCTGACATCAGGGTCAGATTGACCTGCTAATTTGCAACTGAATACCTCTTTGAAACTTTGATGAATATGTATCCTGGGCATGTTTAATGTATGTTCTTTTTTCTATAAAGGTATAAGTTTGTACTGAAAACCAGGCTTCTCCAAAACGCTTTCTTCCTTTGTGGAAACTGCCTTCCTGGGTTATAATCCTCACCCTGGCTCAAGTAAAACTCACCTTATCTCTCATCTATAGAATGGTTATTGGATATTTTGCATTGACATAGGAAATACATGAAATGAGGGGCTATAATCTTTGAGAAAATGGAAGTACACAGGGAAGTATCCAGCCCAGATATATTTCTGAGCGTACTGTCCAAATTGTGGCTCAGAAGAATTGAGCCCATGCAGAAAGCAGCAATCTTATTGGGCTAAAAATACATAGGTAGGAATTCAGAGCCCCCTGGGGCCCGCCCAGCGGCTCAAGTGGTTAACTGCGAGAGCTCTGCTTCAGCAGCCCAGGGTTCGCAGGTTCAGATCCCAGGTGCGCACCAAGGCACTGCTCGTCAAGCCACGCTGTGATGGTGTCCCATATAAAGTAGAGGAAGATGGGCACAGATGTTAGCTCAGGGCTGATCTTCCTCAGCAAAAAGAGGAGGATGGGCAATGGATGTTAGCTCAGGGCTGATCTTTCTCACAAAAAAAAAAAAAGGAATTCAGAGCCCCCAAAGTGGCTGAGACTTATGGGTCAAAATACTGGAGAGAAGGAAACCATAGAGAAAGCGCCAAAAATCTGTGAACAAACTTCTCTCAAGTCACTGGATGACTCCTAAGCTGTGCATGCACAGGGTAAAACTCCAACAAATCCAGGAGAAAACAGTAGCTGAGAGGGCAATAAACTGAAAGAGATTTCAGCAGCCCCATAAGTCTGGAGATATAGGAGTTACAGTTTAAACCTTGCTGAGGTACAGAGGCCTTGGCAAACACACCAGGCTTTTAACTGAGGCCTCAGAAGGGTTACACCCTAGGAATAAAGGCCACACCCCAGGAGAAAGTACAGCACCCTAAGAGTAAGGACCTTGCCCGAGAGGGCAAAGGGCAAAACTATAGTAGGCTAACTCTATAAAGCTTAAAATATGCCTCAATGGGATCAAGGTGACTCACCAGTACTCTGTCTACAAGAAGAAAACTTAACGTTTTTAGAGAAAGATAACATATCCAGAGCCTCTACAACTTTTAATTTTCATGGTCCAGCTTTGAATCAAAAATTGAGGCATGCTAAAAACAAAACAAAACTGAACTAAATAACCAAAACACAAAAGAAAAAAATAAGTCAATAAAAAACAAACTCCATGATTGAGATATTGGACTTATCAGATGGGGACTTTAAAATAACTGTGACTAATATGTTATAGAAAATAAAAGATAGGGCCGGCCCTGTGGCTTAGCAGTTAAGTGCACGCACTCTGCTACTGGCAGCCTGGGTTCGGATTCCAGGCACGCACCGACGCACCGCTTCTCTGGCCATGCTGAGGCCGCGTCCCACATACAGCAACTAGAAGGATGTGCAACTATGACATACAACTATCTACTGGGGCTTTGGGGAGAAAAAGGGGAAAAAAGGAGGAGGATTAGCAATAGATGTTAGCTTAGGGCTGGTCTTCCTCACCACAAAAAAAAAAAATGAAGAGACAATGCTTTCTATTGCCCAAAACCAATGAAAGATATCAACCTATAGATTCAAGAAGCTCCATGAACCCCAAGCAAATAAATACAAAGAACACCACATCTTAGCACATCATCCTAAAACTGCTAAACATCAAAGAGAAAGAGAAAATCTTAAAAGCAAAGACATATTATCTCCAAAGGAGCAATAACACTAATATATGACTTCTCAGTAGAAACTATGGAAGCCAGAAAACAGTGGAATGACACAATTTAAATACTGAAAGAGAGGACTGGCCCCATGGCTTAGCAGTTAAGCACGTGTGCTCCGCTACTGGCGGCCCGGGTTCGGATCCCGGGCGCACACCGGCGCACTGCTTCTCTGGCCATGCTTAGGCCGTGTCCCACATACAGCAACTAGAAGGATGTGCAACTATGACATACAACTATCTACTGGGGCTTTGGGGAAAAAAAGGAGGAGGATTGGCAATAGATGTTAGCTCAGAGCTGGTCTTCCTCAGCAAAAAGAGGAGGATTAGCACGGATGTTAGCTCAGGGCTGATCTTCCTCACACACACACACAAAAAATACTGAAAGGAAAAAAAAAAACATTGCTAACCTAGAATTCTACACCCAGGGGGAATGTACTTCAAAAATGAAGGTAAATTAAATATGATACTGGGGCTGGCCCCATGGCGTACTGGTTAAAAGTTCAGCACGCTTCACTTCGGAGGCTTGGGATTGCAGGTTCAGATACTGGGCGTGGACCTACAGCACTTATCAGCCATGCTGTGGTGGCAACCCATATATAAAAAGTAGAGGAGGATTGGCACAGATGTTAACTCAGGGCTAATCTTCCTCAGAAAAAAAAAAATTAAATATGACACCAAACGCACAAGCAACAAAAGAAAACATAGATAAGTTGGATTTCATCAAAATGGAAACTTTTGTGCATCAAAAGTCACTGTCAAGAAAGTGAAAAGACAACCCACAGAATGGGAGGAAATATTTGCAAATCATATACCTGCTAAGAGTTTAGTATCCAGGGCCGGCCCCATGGCTTAGTGGTTAAGTGCTCGCGCTCCGCTGCTGGCGGCCCGGGTTTGGATCCCAGGCGTGCACCGATGCACTACTTCTCCGGCCATGCTGAGGCCGCATCCCACATACAGCACTAGAAGGATGTGCAGCTATGACATACAACTATCTACTGGGGCTTTGGGGGAAAAAAAATAAATAAAAATTATTAAAAAAAAAAAAGAGTTTAGTATCCAGAATGTGTATAGAACCTTTATAACTCAATAATAAAGAGACATGGGCTGGCCTGGTGGCGCAGCGGTTAAGTGCGTGTGCTCTGCTGCAGTGGCCTGAGGTTCGCAGGTTCGGATCCCAGGCACGCACCGACGCACTGCTTGTTAAGCCATGCTGTGGTGGTGTCCCATATAAAGTAGAGGAAGATGGGCATGGATGTTAGCCCAGGGCCAATATTCCTCAAGGAAAAAAAAAAGGACCGGACGATCGGCATCAGATGTTAGCTAAGGGCCAGTCCTCCTCCCCCAAAAAATATAAGAATAATAAAGAGACAAATAATCTAATTTTAAAATGGGCAAAAGATTTGAATAGCCATTTCTCCAAAGAAGATATACAAAGGGCAACAAACACATGAAAAGATGCTCAACATCATTAGTCATTAGAAAAATGTAAATCAAAACCAAAATGAGGGGACAGCGCCATGGTGTAGCGGTTAAGTGTGCACACTCTGCTGTTGGGTTCAGATCCCGGGCACACACCGATGCACGACTTGTCAGCCCATGCTGTGGCAGCGTCCCACATAAAGTGGAGGAAGATGAGCACAGATGTTAGCCCAGGGCCAGTCTTCCTCAGCAAAAAGAGGAGGATTGGCATGGATGTTAGCTCAGGGCTGATCTTCCTCACAAAAAAAAAACAAAAAACAGAAAACAAAATGAGATGCCATTTCATACATACTAGGATAGCTATAATAAAAGAAAAGGAAGAAAAACAGAGAATAACAAGTGTTGACAAGGATGTGGAGAAATTAGAATCCTCATATATTGATGGTGGGAAGGTACAAGACTACAGTCACTGTGGAAAATTGTTTGGCAATTCCTAAAAAATGAAACTTAAAGTTACCAAATGACCCAGCAATTCCATTCTTAGGTACACACCCAAGAGAACTGAAAACATATGTTCACACAAAAACTTGTACGTAAATGTTCATAGAAGCCATATTCATAATAGCCAAAAAGTGGAAACAGCCCAAAGGTCCATGAATTGATGAATGAATAAATAAAATGTGGTATATCCATACATCCATACAATGGAATATTATTCAGCCATAAAAAGGAATTAAGTACTGATACATGCTACAACATGGATGAACCTTGAAAACAATGCTAAGTGAAAGAAGCCAGAGACAAAAGGCCACGTATTATATGATTGCATTTATATGCAATATCCAGAATAGGCAAATCCATAGAGAAAGAAAGTAGATTAATGGTTTCCAGGAGATGAGGAAAGGGGAGAATTGAGAAGTATGGGGTTTCTTTTGGGAGTGATGGAAATATTCTGGAATCAGATAGTGGTGATGGTTACACAACATTGTGAATATACTAAAAAACCACTGAAGTGTACACTTAAAAATGGTTAAAATAGTGAATTTTATGTTGTATGAATTTTATCTCAATAAAACTTTTTTTCAAATACGATTGGAGGGCTGGCCCCGTGGCTTAGCAGTTAAGTGCTCGTGTTCTGCTACTGGTGGCCCAGGTTCGGATCCCAGGCGCGCACCAACACACCGCTTCTCCGGCCATGCTCAGGCCGCGTCCCACATACAGCAACTAGAAGGATGTGCAACTATGACATATAGCTATCTACTGGGACTTTGGGGGAAAAAAAAAAAAAGGAGGAGGATTGGTGATAGATGTTAGCTCAGAGCCGGTCTTCCTCAGCAAAAAGAGGAGGATTAGTATGGATGTTAGCTCAGGGCTGATCTTCCTCACAAAAAAAAAAACAAAAACAAACAAACAAACAAACAAAACAATTGGAACCATAAAAGAAAGTGAAATAAAGACATTTTCAAACAAACTAAAGCTGAGATAGATAATTCATTGCTAGCAGATATGCACTACTCTAGGCTGAAGGAAAATGATCCCAGACGGAAGAACAGCAGGAAGGAATAAAGAGCATTGGAAGAGTAAATATGTGGACAGTTAACATTGTTTTACACAAAAATAATGAGGGATTTATAACATGCGTCTCAGTAAAATATATGACTCCCATAGCATATAACCAAGGATGCAGATTGTAATCTGTAGGCCCTAGAGTCTAGGATAAATACTAAAAGAATACTACAAGAATGTGTAAGTGTAAAGCTAATAGAAGAAAAAAAACACTGGAATGAAAAGCAGTTGATTAATCCAAAAGAAGGCAAAAAGGGTGGGAATAAAGTAGCAAAAAACACATGGGATAAGTAGAAAACAATTGCATTAGGTTAAATCTAAGTGCAATGGGAAGCCATTGGAGGGTTTTCAGCAGGGGTGTGATTTAGTCACCAAGCAAGAGCTAGTAAAGGTAGAGTCTTTAACCACCTCACAACTACCCTCACAGTGCTCAGCATGATGTTGGGCACACAGAGGGCAATCAATGAAGACTTACTGAATTGGCCAAGCTGCTCTTCCCACTGCTGAGTGGCTGGAAGGCCCCCGCTTCCCTGAAGCCCTCTAGTCCTCCAGCCCTGAAACTCTGTCACCCACTGTTTGGGCAAGCAAGATGAAAAAACGTGATGAGTAGAGCACTTCTGTCCCCCTCACTTCTTACCATGTTTCCCATTTGAGGACTATGGCAGCTTCCAATGTACAGGAATACTTTCCCAAACTTGACTGTGCAGCCAAATCACCTAGAGAAATTTTCAAAAATTTCTGTTTATGGTGTCCAGGAATATGCTTTCCCAACAACTAAGCCAGCATGGTCCCTGCTGGTCTTTGGCCACTATTGCCGTAGTGCAGCACGGCATTGGTGGGCTCCCTTTCCTCAGGCAACTGCCTGACCTTTGCCAAGATTTCAAGATCAAGTAGAAATAATATTGACCCAAGCAGTTCTAACACCTTCATCCTAAAATTTTTTTCTTATCCTTTAATGCTCATCTCAAAAGTCTCGATGTTAGGGGCCAGCTGGGTGGCTTAGCGGTTAAGTGCGTGCGCTCTGCTGCTGGCGGCCCGGGGTTCGGCTCCCGGGCGCGCACCGACGCACGGCTTCTCCGGCCATGCTGAGGCCGCGTCCCACATACAGCAACTGGAAGGATGTGCAACTATGACCTACAACTATCTACTGGGGCTTTGGGGGAAAAAATAAATAAATAAAATTAAAAAAAAAAAAGTCGCGATGTTTTTGAAGCCTCCTTGGGAAAACTAACCCGTCAATATATCATTTTTATAGTTATTCAGCAATTATTTTCTGAGCACCTTCCATGTATTTCCTGCCTTGGGGATAGCACTGTGGTTAGGAGAACCAGCCTAGACTGGGTTTCATTATCTACTCCACCATTTACCTGCTGGTGGGTTATTCTGAGTTCTATGAAAAGCAATCTCCAGACAGAATTAGCCATGGAAGAGACTTATCAGGATGAAAGTCTCCCAGGAATGGGCCTGCTTTAGCATCTCTGTCATGCTCAGTCATTGGCTGGGAGAAACCCTTGGGTAGTGTGGCCTCAGAGTGAATCCAATGATAGATTTCAGCAGTCCTGGGGGCAACCATAACTTGTAGTTCAGTGGGACCCTTGCTGTGTCCTCTAGCAAATTGCACTCCCTGTAGGAACCCAGGATCTTCAACCATGTGGAGCCCAGAGTTGCTAGGATGGGAAGTACAATTGGTCAATTACACTCTCCACAATCGGAGATCTGAGAGGCAAATCTACGTGACCACCATATTCCACTCTTTGTGCCTCACAGATTTATTTCTCCACACAAGTTTGGTGAGCAGCTACTCCATAGTTTCCACGGATCTCTCTTTCTGAAGGAAAAACTCAGAAGAGGGAAGTTAGTGGGATAAATGAACATCCATCATTGCAGATCATTTCAGAGCTGCAATTGGTATTCATCTCTCCTTCCTCCATTCTGAATTTCCTTTACCCTCAGCTAGCATCTCAGAAGTCTTGATGGCTTACCTGTTGATGAGACCCAAGCCTTCATTTCTGACGTGGTGTGGTAGTGTCTGAACTCTTAGTCATTATACCCTTCTCAGTCTGTTGTTGTATTGTTGCACATGTCTGTTCACAGTTACAGAGGAGCAATGGAGTACCAGAAGGCACCCAAGTGGACCACCTGGGTATTTTCCCCTGCCTCCATTATGTACAAGCAACCCTACTTCCTCTTGTTGATCAGGGTTAGTTACCACTGCCAGTATAGTGATTCCTCTTCTCACCTGCTGGTCCCTAGGCACAAGGTTCAAAGCGTCCTGGTAGCAGCCATAACTTGTAAGTTCAGTGGGACCCTTGCTGCGTCCTCTGGCAAAGTACACCCCCCTGTAGGAACCCAGGACTTTCAACCATGAGGATCCCAGAGTTGCTAGGATTGCTAGGATGGGAAGCACAAAATCACTCAGGTCATTGGGAGTGATGCTAAGTGGGGCCACTCCTGTTTCCTCACGCTGGATCCGGCACCTACGTGTTCTTTCTTTTGGGGACACAGCACCATATAGAGGTCTCTTATTTAACACCGTATCCTAAAGAATGGCACCCCACTCTTTCAGAGTGTTGCTTCCCGGCTAGTACTGCAGCTAAGCCCTTAGAAGGTCATTACTAGTATTCTATTAGCTGGCTGCTTCTGGATGGTGTAGCATATGATATGACCAGCAGATCCCATGGTCATGGGCCCACTTCTGCAATTCCATTCCTGTAAAGTGAGTCTCCTAGGTCAGATGCTATGCTGTGTCTCAATCAGGCATTCCACTGGCTGAGGCTCTGAAGGTAAGAAAGGCAAATCCACACCTAGAATAGGTATCTATCTCTGTAAGGATGAACTGCTTGCCTTTTCAGAGGGAAGGGGCCCATTGCAGGTGACTTGCCACCAAGTAGCTGCTTGGTCTTCTCTAGGAACAGCGCTTATTAGAGACTCAGTGTTGGTCTCTGTTGCTGACAGGTTGGACATTCAGAGGCAGCCTTGGTAAGTGGGAATCCATTCTCCCATATGGACTTTGGGCCCAAATGTAGCCTGCATCTCTGCTACCATGGCCACTCTGTTCTTGTGCCCAGCATATCAGGTCTGCAGGGGCTGAAGGCTGACTAATATCAATTGGCTGAGTCATTTTGCTTACTTTGTTGTTCAGTACCTCTTTCATGGTAGAAGATTTCTGGTGAGCACTGTCATGTGATAAAAAATGTTTACTTATTGTGCCTTCTCCCATATAGTTCATCCAGATGCCTCTATCTCATATCAGGCTGTTGGACCCTGACCAAGAATCTGTATATATTGTTACCTTAGACCATTTCTCCTTCCATACAAAGTGGCAAGACTAAGGGCAGAGCTTGTAGCTCCACTCACTGGGAATATTTTTCACTCTCCACCATCTTTCAGGGTCATATTTGCATCCTTTAGGTCTTCAATGGTGGCAGTAATCTCCAGCATCCTCCATCCCCCAATAAGACATTGCTTTTTTTTTTAAAATAATTTTATTTCTTTATTTTTTTCCCCCAAAGCCCCAGTAGATAGTTGTATGTCATAGCTGCACATCCTTCTAGTTGCTGTATGTGGGATGCGGCCTCAGCATGGCTGGAGAAGCGGTGCGTCGGTGTGCACCCGGGATCCAAACCCGGGCTGCCGGTAGCGGAGCGTGCACACTTAACCGCTAAGCCACGGGGCCGGCCCTATGATGATGTTTTTGGTCTCAGTATCAATACCCAACTCAGACCAAGTGTCGAATGGTCTTCAAAATATTTGGTTATTTCCCTATCACCAGTGTACACTCACCCAAGTAAATGGCCACGTGTTTCTTTGGGGAAGGACTGAGGGAATCATTGTGGAGGTATATACTTGCCATGGTGTTACAGGGTCTTTGTTCCGAGGCTCCCGGCTATTTATTCATCAATGGGTTCAGGATCTGACAATTGGCTCAGGTCTAGGATCTGACAATTGGCTCAGGTCAGAAACTGAGCAAGACAGCATGACTTATTGGGGGTGACCACCCTTAGCCTTCTGCTCCTCCATTCTTGTGGGTTTTTTGGTTACAGATATTAAAAAGCACCCTTGTTGGCTGTATCTATTTTGCCCCTAGGGATGCTATCTTTTATTAACCCTGTCCACAACTCCCTCCTGGTCAAGACCCCTTGGTCGCCTGTTCAGTCTTGCTGTAACAATGGTAATTGTGGTCTCCTGGCTTCTAGCAGTTAAGCATTGCCACCTGGGCTTTATTACTGAGGTCTCAATCAACCTGATTTTAGCACCTGTTTTCTGGAACACTCCTGGCACAACTTGTGTTAGTCTAGGTCTACCAAGAGCAGACAAAAGGGGATTAGCCATCAACAAAAAAAAACAAACAACCCAATTAAAAATGGGCAAAGGACTTGAATAAATATTTTTCCAAAGAAGATAAACAAACAGCCAATAAACACATGAAAAGATGTTCCACGTCACTAATCCAAATCAAAACTACAATGGCTACTACCAAAAAAACAGAAAATAACTAGAGTTGGAGAGGACGTGGAGAAATTGGAACCCTTGTGCACTGTTGGTGGGAATGTAAAGTGATATAGCTGCTGTGGAAAAACAGTTCCTCAAAAAATTAAAAACAGAATTACCATATGATCCAGCAATTCCACTTCTGGAATTACCCAAAAGAATTGAAAGCAGGGTCTCAAAGAGATATTTGTACACCCATGTTCATAGCAACATTATTCACAACAGCTAAAATGTAGAAGCAGCCGAAGTGTCCACTGACAGATAAATGGATAAGCAAAATGTGGTATATACTATACGATGGAATATTATTCAGTCTTAAAAAGGAAGGATATTCTGACATATGTTATAACATGGATGAACCTTGAGGGCATTATGCTAAATTAAATAAGCCACTTATGTGAGGCAATTTAGAGCAGCTAAATTCACCGAGACAGAAAATAGAATGGTGGTTGCCAGGGACTGTGGGGAGGGAAGAATGGGGAGTTATTGTTTAATGGGTACAGAGTTTCAGTTTTACAAGATGAAAAGTTATGGATATGGATGGTGGTGATGGCTGCATCACATTATAAATATATTTAATACCACTGAACTGTACACTTAAAAATCATTTAGATGGTAAATTTTTATGTTATGTGTATTTTACCACAATAAAAAGAATTGGGAAAAAAAGGGGGGATTAGCCATGCAAGAAATTTATTAGGGCAACACCTGTAAGAAAAATTGGGTGGGTGAGAAAGCCATCAAACCATGATGCAGGTCTCACCTTCTGTGAAGTAGAGAGGGAAGGAAGGAAGGATGGGGCGAAACAAGTTAGACTGAACTTAGACTGAAGTTCAATTCTAAGAAATGAACTGGCCATTTGGCCAAGGCCATCGGAGAGTCCTCAAGCTAAAGTTGCCTGTCAGGAGTTCAGTGTCCCCGGAAATGGGCCTGCCTTAGTATCCCTGCCATCCTCAGTCACTGGCTGGGAGCAACCCTTGGGAAGTGTGGCCTTGCTGTGGGTGCAGTAATGGATTTTGGAGCTCAGCAGCTGGAACATCAGTCAATTATGCTCCCCACAGTCGGAGGTCTGAGAGGTTCATTTTCATGGCCACCCCACCTGGGCAAATTCTTTAACTTCTCTGAGAGTTCCTCTCATAGAAAAGATGTACCACAGCATTAGGCATATACTCAGTAAACGTAAGCTATTATAATACATCTAAAATGAACTACTCTGATTATTTTTTAATTTTTAGGAAAAAACAGTATAAGACTACTGAGCTAGAGGGACATCAGTGACTTAATATCAAAATTTAAGGGATAAAAAATGGAATAACATATTTCCAGGCACCCCCAAATTATACAGCTAAGGGATCTGAACTAGTCTGCCAGAATCTAAGACCCAGAGAAAGGAACCCAGCGTTCTAGTTTGGATGTCCTATCTTCCTTACAAAATTTGCCAATTTGCACAAACTGTGGTCCTTACTCTAAAGGAATTTCATGTCTTTTTTTTGGGGGGGGGTCTTAATCAGAGAAACAAATGTTAGCATCTGATAACGTATTTGTTTCCTTTCTTTGACTCAAGCAGCGAGTGACTCATGTGATCTGAGGTAAGGGGTGTTTGCCTGGTGATGTGAACTACTGTCACTTTCTCCACCTCAACAGTCAGGATACCATCTTCATGAGAGGAACTGGGGTCATAGCCAACTCCAGAGCTTCCACTGGGGTACAAACCAGGTGTTGGAACTTTACTGGGCCGATTCCACAGTAATTTCTCCTCTTCGCTGCTCCCCACTACCCTTTCTCACATTAGGCCCTCATTCCTTCCTATCTGTTCCTGGCTAATCTGATGAACAATCAATTTTCTTTTCCTTTTTTTTTGTGAGGAAGATCAGCCCTCAGCTAACATCCATGCCAATCCTCCTCTTTTGCTGAGAAAGACTGGCCCTGAGCTAACATCTGTGCCCATCTTCCTCCACTTTATGTGGGACGCTGCCACAGCCTGGCCTGACAAGCGGTGGATTGGTGTGCGCCGGGGATCCAAACCCGGGCCGCCAGCAGCGGAGCACGTGCACTTAACCGCTAACGCCATGGGGCCGACCCAGCAATCAATTCTCTGTACCATGTTTAAGAGAAACGATTGAGCCACATCAACACCCAACACTCCCACCATGGCTCAAGCCTGGGAATTTACCATGACCCTTCTGGAAGAACTGCTTTAAACTTATGGGGGCATTTTAATCAGATGGCAGGGTCTATGGGCATGATACAGATCTCAGCATTGGGAAGAGTTTGAAGGCAGAGTAACTATCCAGGAAAAGATATTCTCTTCTTTATTCCAGGAACAAGTGATCTGCCAAGCCCCCACTTTCATTAACCATCAGTCCATCCAACTATTGGCAGCTCACACAGAGCTTAGCTTAGGTAACAGAACCTCTAGGTCTTTTTACCCAAGCATCTGCTAAATGAAGTTTTGAACTTCCTTTGTTTTCCTCTCAATGTGCAACACTTCCTTTTAATCCAGATATTGTTAATTTGGACCCACTTCTAGCCTCTAGGTGAGCCCTTCTGCTTGGTGCATCCATAACTGGATGAACCTATTGTTACTCTTTAGGGGCAAGTGAGGGTTCATGGCACCTCTCCTTCATCACATCTCAACAGCAGGCTCCTTATTCAGCCAGCCCTGCACCCCGCTTTCTAGAGCAAGACAGAGCAGCTCCACCACCTTCTTTCCCTCTTCAGTTGACTTCTGTGATGAGCACTGAACTGGGGGTTCTAGCCCACATGTCATGGACTCTTCCACTGGAAGTGGTGTTCCCAGCCTCAGCACCCAGAAACCCAAGACAAATGAGGGCATTTGGAAGAGTGTGAAGTGTCATAATAATATGCAAGACAGTCTGCTTTATCTTCATTTTAAATGTAGAAGTTGTGGGGAATGAGCCTAGGCTGTTCTGGAGACAGAGACATCAAGAGTGCAAGTCAGCTTTCACTCAGGTTTCTCAACTCCTGCTTAGCTGTCAGTACTGGAAAGTATAGAACGTAAAGACTAGTCTAAGTAAAACTTAACTGAATACCACCTAAATGCCATTTTCCTTTAATAGAATTTTAAACCTGTTTCTTCCCCTGTAAATTGGAATAACAATACTTATTCCACAACATTGTTTAAAAATATATTAGGAAGGGGCTTTGTGAACTATAAAGGGACAAATAAACAGAAGAGCTCATTACCAACAAACAGAAGTTGACTGATTCAAGGACAAGGACACACAAACATCTATTTTCAGAATTTCACTTACAGCCAATCACTAAGATGAGAAAGAAAATGAAGAGTACTGTGGACAAGAAAACAATGGTGTTGGGTTTCTTAGTAATCTGGGGTTTACTTCTACCCCAGGACCTCTGTCATTTTCTGTTGGAGCACCAGGCTCCATGACAATAGTAAGTTTATACCTATGGATTCAGTCCTCCCGGAATCTAGTATACAGACTCCATTTGCAGTTCAGCTGGAAAACATTTTCAGCCTTTCCAGTCTAATCTCAGAACACCATGATTTACGGCAACAGAAATTCCTGAACTAAATAGAACAAAGAAACAGAGCCAAGTGGCCAGAATGGTGCTGAGCAGGAACCCAGGAGCCCATACTTGCCCAATGCTGCTGCCACCATCAGAAGTGCTGCCAAAGACTAAAAGAAATAAAAGGATAAGTCCTCTCCTCCTCCTATATTAGTCTTCTGGATTCAAAGAAACTAATAAGAAGTCAGCAGGCAAAGGGAGTCTGGGAAATGTCGTTTGCAGGATTTAGACCCTTAGATCTGAGAGTAAACAGACAAATAACCAGTGAAGGGGGATTCTTAAGAGGCAAACACATAGCTTCCCATTAGCAACAGTAAAATAGAATTGCCAGCTAAAGCCTCAACCACCTCATAAAATTAAATAAGATGTTTACTTCAGATCCAGGGACCATCCTGTGTAACTCAGACCTAGTATACTGCATGAAATGGAGAAATCTACCAGACTGGGATTATACCCCTCTCCCAAGAGGTAGACACGTTCCTGCCTCTGGCAGTCAGAGACAAAAGACACCAAGAGCCGGTACACATGGCAAATACTTTATTTTCAAATTAACATAAAAACATAAAACACAAACATTAAAACACAGAACACGAACAGAGATCCCATTGCCCTGTTTTCAAAGCAAATACAAGGATATATACAACGACAGGATATTTTGAGTCTGCTTAACTCCAAACCCTTAAATGGGAAAACTACTTTACAGACAGGGGTGAGTGAACATGGTGGGGCAGAGCCTGGGTCTACAGATCTAATCTCCTGCCAGGTTGAAGGGGGTGGGTGTTGGGGGGACTAGGGGTGAAGTTTTTTCCTTTGGAGAAATTAGCCAGTCAGATGAATTTGTTTCTAAAACATTCAAATTTACTGGAAGAATGCAAGGCTTGGAAAGACATGAGGTTCACCTAGCTTCCTGTGGTTCCTACACTTTGGGGAATCAATCAGCGTCAGCTGAGTGTACTTTAACGCTAGTCAAATCCTAACACTACCTGGGTTCTGCCCCTGCCAAAGACAAAGGCAGCCAGGGCCTGACCATCTGCATCCTCTCTGGGACAATCTGCTGAAACTAGATGAGTTCTGCTTTTTAACTCAAATCCCTTTCTGCCACTGAAGCTCTAGGCCTGGGCAGTCATTCTTAATCATCAACATATCAAAAGGAATATATCTCCTGTGAAAAAAGGGGGCTCTTTCCCAGGCCCCAGAAACTGGCTTTATAAAAGATGACCTTAAATAGAAGGAAACCACTCTTTAAAAGGCACAACTAGAACTTGCAACTCTGGGGAAATCAACTGCAATAATCCTTTGCTGGTGAGAAATGTTGGAAACAGCTCAGGAGTTGACAGGTCAGAAGTGTTTTAAAATAAAAATGATACTATTTCTACAACAGTTATTTAAGAAAATTACACTGTTAGCCATCCCGCTCCCAAGAACAGGGCACTGACCGCCCACACCTTGAGGCATGTTCTACTGTGGACCCTGGTTTAGCAGAGTAGCCTTAGGCAAAGCAAAGAGCTATAAACTAAATCCTCTACTGGAAAAAGTGTGGCTCCCAATGATGGACAATCCAGGGATGGAATGAAAGCTGGTGGGCATCTCCCTGTAATCCACATAGGTCTCCAACCACTATTGTCTTCCTGAGAATGAATATTTTACTAACAACACTTTTAGAAAAGGTTAGGAAGGGAGGCAAATCAGAGGAACTTGGACTCAAACATCAGTTTCACACGGAGAAGGCTTTACCTGGGAATTCTAAACATGCTCAGGAACAGCCCTCACTCCAAGGGGCTGGCTTTATTCAGATAGGAACTCTTTCAGGATGGAAGAGATAAGCCCTTCCTCTGTTTTTAGCAGCAATCTGAGCAGCTTCTCTTTTGTAAGCCTCTCTCAGTTAGCCCCTTGCTCCTGTCTCTGATACTAGGAGAGACTTAAGCAAGAGCTTTACATATTGCTTATCTTTTCTTAGTGAGAGGGAAAAGGAGTGGTCTTCAAAGCTTGGCTTATATAAAACCAATCCTGAGATCCTAAGCTGGCTAGAAAAAAATCCCCCACTGCTCAAACAAAAGGTCTCTTTCCTTGGCTCCCACATTGTGATGAACTTCATGCACTCAGCATTAGCAAAAGGTCTACGTCTCATCAGCTGCCTCCATCACTGGGCTCGCCGATATCACAGCACTGCACACATGGAACATAACTGTTGCAGCCACAAAGCAGACCAGATGTGCCCTACCACACACTTCTGTGGGGATGAGACCAACTTACTAAAAGGTCAGCCCACAAGATCAGAAATAGATCAAATCTCTCACAAAGTTCTATGGTGCCCTCTTGTGTTCAATAAAAGACTCTTCTGCATCCATGCAGCATCAAGAAGATGGTTAGTTCAGTTCCTTCAGGGACACAAGCCTTCTCAAGTCATAGAGCTCAAGTGACAAGACCACTCAGGCACGGTGTCATATCCTCCAGAAAAAGCTTGGTGAACACTTATACTCTAAATGAACGCTGGGGGAGGATACTGTGAGGTCCAGCAGAAAGTCTGATTGAAAATACAGATTCTCAACAAAGATTCACGAAAGCTTTTAACCCAAGAAATGGATAATGTAGATGGATCCCAGTCACTTACTCTTTTGGTGGACACAGCAAATACACAAACTGTAGTGTTTCAGCGACTTGGAGTCCTAGAATCATACCAATCCAAAGGAACCATGATCCCAAAAGTTCTAGGCCATAGACAATAGCAGAGATCTTGCTCAGGGCTGCAAGGTGCTAGCAAACAACATTTAATGTTAACCAGCAGCATGCCTGGTAAGTTTCAAGACCACGGTCACTCCCACCTATAGACGTGGACCATCTTCTCTGTTAAGGTAGCCAAGTAGCTGTTATGGTTCACCTCAAATGGGCAGATGTCCAAGACAGGCTGATGGGTCTGCAGATCCTGTAGCAGAGAGCCACTGCCAGCATCCCACAGCTAAAGACAAGCAGAGATAAAGGTCAGGAGTCATTCAGTTCAGCTGGGGGACTTGATTTCTTTATCATCAGACAACTTTGAAAGAGCCGCAGAGAGAGCACTGCCTGGGGAGCAAAGCAGCCTGTCCCTAACTTTCACAAGGTTGCACAAAGCCAGCACACCTGACATGGTTCAGGTATGGCCTCACTTACTGTAAGCAGCAGTCAGTCTACCTGTGAGTGGATCTGAAAACCAAGCCGAGCATCCATCCCTTCAATCTATGTGCCAGGCACTCTTCGAGGCACAGAGGGGTCAACAAGACAAAAAGTCCCTGTCCCTGCCTTCATGGAACCTATCTTCTAACTGGAGCTTTCTTTTCCTTTTTACACACTTTTTATTATGAAAAAATTTTTAAGTAATAATAATTTTATAGTACAATGAGCTACGCATCATTCAGATTATTAAGCTTTTACCACACCTGTTTTATTGATTCTATTTTTTTCTTTGCTGACTTCATGTTATTTTACTCTTATATATAGTTAAATACGCATCTCTAAAAAAAGTTTCTTATACCTCAATGTCATCATGCCCAACAAAAGGAACAATAATTTCACAGTATTATCTAACACCTAGTGCACAATCAAAATTTTCTGATAGTCACTTTTTACATTTGATTTATAAGGTCCACATTACATTGGCAGCTATAAATTTTAATAAGTCTCTTTTAATCTAGAGCAGATCCCAACCTCCTCACTTGTTTTTCTTCTGCCATTGACTTCTGCCATTGTTGTGGAAGCTGGGTCAGCCGTCCTACAGAACGTCCACAACCTAGATTTGTCTGCTTGCTTTCCGTGCTATTATCTAACTTGTTCTCTATCCACTGCAATTCCAGTAAATGAAAGTTAGCACTAGACTCTAGAGTGGTGCTATCCAATATAGTGGCCACTAGCCACATAAGGCTATTTATATTTGTATTAAAATTAAATAAAAATTAAAAAATTAAGTTCTTCATTCACACAAGCCACATTTTAAGTGCTCATGTGGCTAGTGTTGACTATATTGGACAGCGCTGCTCTAAGGCTTGATTAGATTCAGGTTCAAGAACATCTCATAAAAGGCGCCATGTGTTTCATACTGCCTTAACATCAAGAGGCAAATTACTCCTGGTTAACCCACTTACAGTGATGCTAAGGTTGATCAATGTGTTCAGGTGGTGGCAGGCTGACTCCTCCACTGTAAAATTCCCCATCAACCTTTCATCTGTTGGTTTTATCCTGAATTGATGAAGCTGATGCCTGATTCAGTTATTTTATAGGGGTTTCAGTAGTGCCTTTTTTCTTTATAGGTTCACAGTATGACCCATGGGACACTATAACTCAGGTAAAAAGAATGAGGTGAATCTATAGATATTGAAATGGAAAGATATCCAAGATAGGAAGTTAAATGGGCAAAGAGCAAACTACAGAGCAGTATGTAAAGTATGACTCGTGTAAAAAATAAACTAAGCAACCATAGATATACACACATATGCAGATATGTGCAATTATGGAGAACTTGAGCTTTTTGCTTTATATACTTCTGTATAAAAAATAATAGGCTCACCAGGGCAGAATTTGATGCTTCATCCCCAGTACACACCAGGATGCTGCCATCATTCTCTGGGTTTTGGAAAACGGCACTTTTGGTCAGTAGTTTGCAAGCGGGTCCCCCAAGGAATGTTTGTACAGGATGGCAGGAACAGACTGGCTCTCCAGCATCATCCAGCTTGTAGGACATCTCCATCAGCACACTTCGTAAGGTATTGTGATTTTTATCTACGGGACAGAGAAATCAGTGTTGCTCCATGGGGATGGTCCAAAGAAATTAACCAAGTACCTGCACCTCAGATGCTTACAACCTAGTTGAGTGGAAAAGCTGCAATTTATTAAACCATGAAGAATAGTTACAAAGCAAACATAATAACAAGAACAAAATAATACAGCACAAATGAAATGTAGAACCCTAGGCTAGGATGAAGCAAGTTATTTACAATAGGTTTTTGCCTATGAGGGAAATAATTCTGAGAATGAACTATCCTTTTTAGTAAAATCACTGTAACCTGCCAAGACCTCTGCTCGGGTTTTTATCTTCCTTAAGAGTTCTAAGTTTTTTTTCCTTCCCCCTGTGAGGACCCCATTAGCCCCTAGAATTGCATTTTTTTTTTTAATTTATTTTTTTTGTGAGGAAGATCAGCCCTGAGCTAACATCCATGCGGATCCTCGTCTTTTTGCTGAGGAAGACTGGCGCTGGGCTAACATCTGTGCCTATCTTCCTCCACTTTATGTGGGACACTGCCACAGCATGGCCTGACAAGCGGTGTGTCAGTGCGTGCCCGGGATCTGAACTCGGGCCGCCAGCAGGCGAGCATGCGCACTTAACCGCTAAGCCACGGGGCCGGCCCCTGGAATTGTACATTTTTATACAGTGAAAGCATACCATCACAGAAGTGGAAACAGATACCTGTGGTTCTGCAGGGAGGCAAACAAAAGCTAGAGAACAAAATGGGACCCCCAAACTTTCTATACAAGTCACAGCAAATCACAGCCTTGGAGGGAGAGGACCTAGGAGGTGACTAAGAACCAAAAGGGTCAGAAAAGTCGGCTGATGCAGCTTTTCAGCCCAAACAAAACTTAACATGATTAGATCTACCCACAACTAGCAGAAGTATGGGCACTTGAATGATCATCTCTGACAAAACATCTGCCTGACCATCAGTATAGTTCATCAGGAATTTAGATTCACATCTTTCAGGCTAGAAAGATCCTGTGAATTTAAGCACAGTTGGCTGTCAGGGGTTCCACCCTGGTTCTGGAGGCAGTGAGAATTTCAGCTGGCTAGGCTTACCACGGTTGTCCACCTACTCTCCACTTACCTTTGCTGGCCCCAGATAAGGGGGAACAGCTAATACCCTACTCTGGGCCCCACATGGCTGCCTTCATCTGGGCCTTTAAGTGAAGTGAGAGCCAAGCAGAAGGCATGAAACTGATCTAAGGGTGGCTCAACAGCCTCAAGAGCAGATCTCCTCATTCCATTACTGTTCTAAATTGTAGGGGTTCCTAAACTGGCTAATTCACTTCCAGGGAGTATCTGGCAGAATATGTTCCCATTCGCACAAGTGAGGAGCAGAGATGCAGGCTCTATGGAGGAACTTGGGGCCACCATACTCACTGTAGTAGCAAGAACTGTTACTCTGTAGTGCTACACTGTAGCGAGGGGCCTCCAGTACTACCTGAAGGGTAGGGCAAACTCCTGTCTTCCCCTCTACCAATCTGCTCCCAGACAAACCACAAGAGGTCCCATGAGGACACCCCAACACTCACCAGGCCTGTAGGTCACAAGACAGTGCCGGGTGCTGCTCTCTGTCTGAAAGTCTATGCAGCCCCCTGGCTCCACGGGCAGCACATGAGGCCAATGAGAAAAGCCCATTTTCAGCTCCCAGAAGGAAGCGTTCTCCAAGGTTCCAGCCAACACTCCACCATATGGAAATGTAGATGAGGCAGCTCGGGGTAGGTATGACAGGGATACCACTGGGCATCTGAAGGGAAAGAAAGGAAACCATGCCTTACATTCCAATACTTGGACTGCTCCAGACCCCAGCACCAAGAGCCCTTGAGTACATTCCTACCTCTATAGAACAGGTTAAAAACCTTCTGTGGGTCACTATCCTTTATCTGATAAAAACTACCTATCCACTTGTAGAAACATAAGGGCATACATATAATATTCTGCATCTAATTTCAGAGGAGACATCACATGCTCTAAAAGCAATGAAAAAAATGGACTAGGAAATTGAATGGTATAAGACCACAATTACAAGGAAGCTTGACTGGTGTGAAGCTTCTGGAAATGGGGTTAGCCACATATACAAGAAAAGTCAGGAAAGAAACACAGCTTATACATCTAATAAAACTTCCAAGCTGTTGTCGATAGACCCCTCAATTCAAATATAGCCTAAAGCAATTACATTTTAATTCAGAAACAGGATCATTTCTTTAGATTTTCTAAATCTCTTTCTGCGAGCGTATCAGCAGGGCTGTATGCCAAGAACTCTCTCAGAAATACTGGCCTGCAGACTATGTTCCTATGAACCCATTTCTGCTGAAGTTGCCAAAGCGATCACTTAGCCTGCTTTATTTCATTTGTGTCACAATGAAGCTAACCAAGGCACACTAATACAAAAAGGAACCATACATACAAATATTCTTTCCTTGCTGCTACTTGCTGTATTCTACTGCCTACTCTATGTGGATGCTTCTACATCAAGGGCAGTTACCTTGTTTGCCTGGTGTTCACATGTGTATAAGTTTACATCAATCATCTTCAGGCACATGTACCACACCACTGAAGCATGACTCCATTCCACCCAAATGAACAGAAAACCCAAGTGATGGGCTAGGTTTCAGAAATCATTATTACTGATAGTGATATCTTTATGTTTAGATTCCTGTGCCCCCTTTTAATACATATTCAAATTGGAAATGGAAATTTTCTCCTAAGACACTTCTCATTTTGGCCCAGGTCACAGATCCCACTTCTGTTTTGAGAACTTTATGCCTCTAGGAGAGTATTATTCCAAATGGCACCCAACACATTCTGAAAAGCCACAGTGGTGCTGGTGGCCACCCACCCTCAGAACCTGGGCTGACTTCATAAACCTCCCAACTCTGTAACTGGATTATAAATGATAAATCATAGTAGTATGGTATCCTTAGACCAAGTTGATTTAGCTGTGGATTAAGGAAGTTTTAAATCACTTTTTATTGGGCTACTCTTTACTGACGTCCTCCTGTGTGTTAGACGTGTAGCTACTAAAGCAAATCTACGCTAACCATAGTTTACAGATGAAGCTACAACAGCCCAAGAAATGTGACTAAGGTCACACAACTCGTACATAGTGGAGCTGGGTCCCGAACACAGGTCTGACTTCATTTTGCCATGTTGGGTGACAAGTGACTCTATATACTTGGTACCAGAGTTTTGCACCATGTGAAGCATGAACACAAAACTCCAAGGATCTTACTGATTCTGAAGTGCGAAGTGGGACTAGATCAGTGGACTCTGAGAACTGCCCTCTGTGAGAAATTCTGACCAGGTGTGAAACACTCTGGAAAGAGAGGATTAATAAATATCAGTCCAAGAGAAAGCTGCTACCTACAGGAAAAAAGTGAGTAGCTCCCTACCTGGCTTTCTGAGGTACTAACTCCTGGATATGACTGCTCGTGTTTCGAAGGTCGTACACCAGTATCGAACCATTGACCAGTCCAGCATACATGTAATTGTTTTCATCAAGACACCAGCAGCAGCTCCAGACAGGACGGCCAGCATTATAAGTCTGGACCACGGTATTTGTCTCCAGGCTGTGGAGTTACAAGAGACTTTTACAACTATGCATTAAGAAAATCAAATATATAACAAAGACGTAAAGATTATCATTTCAATGATGATCTTTTAAGAATACACCCAGGGGCCAGCCCCGTGGCTTAGCGGTTAAGTGCGTGCACTCCGCTACTGGCGGCCCAGGTTTGGATCCCGGGCGCGCATTGACGCACTGCTTGCCCGGCCACGCTGAGGCGGCATCCCACATACGGCAACTAGAAGGATATGCAACTATGACATACACCTATCTACTGGGGCTTTGGGGGGGAAAAAAAAAAGAAAAGGAGGAGGATTGGCAATAGATGTTAGCTGAGGGCCGGTCTTCCTCAGCAAAAAGAGGAGGATTGGCATGGATGTTAGCTCAGGGCTGATCTTCCTCACACACACACACAAAAAAAGAATACATTCACACACCCAAACTATTTGGATTCCCAATTTCCTCTAGGGACTTCCCAGATAACTCCTTTTAATTCAAAAATATTTGTTTTGGGGGACACAGGTCTTCCCCTTGAGCTGTAAGGATGTAAAAGAATTAAAGATTTTATTTATTTATTTATTTTCCCCCCAAAGCCCCAGTAGTTAGTTGTATGTCGTAGTTGTACATCCTTCTAGCTGCTCTATGTGGACGTGGCCTCAGCATGGCCAGAGAAGCGGTGCGTCCATGCACGCCTGGGATCCGAACCCGGGCCGCCAGCAGCGGAGTGCGCGCACCTAACCGCCAAGCTACGGGGCCGGCCCAAATGTAAAAGAATTAAAGGGCCATATAAACAGCACATTCCCCACCCTACCCCTATGACCTTCTCCATAGTTACCCTATTACACAGGTAGTCATATTCGATGTTGAAAAATTAGAAAAGACATATAAGGAAAATAAAATAAATTATAATCCAAACATCCAGAAGTAGTCATTAATAATACTTTGGGGGCCGGCCCCGTGGCTTAGTGGTTAAGTGAGTGCGCTCCACTGCTGGCGACCCGGGTTCGGATCCCGGGCTCGCACCGACGCGCTGCTTCTCTGGCCATGCTGAGGCCGCATCCCACATACAGCAACTAGAAGGATGTGCAGCTATGACACACAACTATCTACTGGGGCTTTGGGGGGAAAAAATAAATAAATAAAATCTTTAAAAAAAAAAAATAATAATACTTTGGTATCTGACTTTTCTTCTTTTTTTCCTATTTTTTAACACTACTAGAAAAAAAAAATCATAGTATATACATACATGTAAAATATAATGGTACATTGAGTTTTGGGGCAAAATTAAGCGGAAGCATTCTCGAAAAGTCAAACGGCTTATCAGGCCTGACAGTGCTGTCATGATGTCCCTCAGATTTAGCTGCAGAAATTAAACAGGAAGCCAACTATCAGACATCTGATCAGAACTACTTCCTAGAAGATAAAGGCAGATCTGATTCACAGCACTCACAGAGCATGTGAAAGACAAAATGCAGTAGCTGAGGACTACTGATGAGAGAAGTCATCCTGGCACCCCAGGAGAGTGAGTTCCTGGTGAGCTTTTTGTTAGGCAGAATGATCCAGTAACAGATCAGGAATAAGCAGTGCCAAGCTGATATGGTGACTCCATGGTGCCAGGTCCCAAGGCTCTCTCCATATTGTCATTCTACTGTCTCTAGGGTGTTACTCTAATCTGCATGGCTTAAGATGTATTTTGTAACATATATAATTTTAAAGAAACAGGACACTACACCTACTGTTTTATAACCTGCTGTGCCTACTTAAAAGCAATACATTTTAAATTCAATGAACCTGGATCTCAGAAGACAATGCTCAGACCAAAAAAATAAAAAAGCTAGCTAAGACCATCATAACACAGATATTAATTTCCACACTGTTCAACACTAAACAGCCCAGGGCCCATCTTCCTCCATGAAGGACTCACCTGGTCAGTTTAATAGTGCTGTCCAGAGAAGCAGAGAGCAGTAAGCCTTTAGACCTACTGCTGAAAGACAGTCCGCGGATCTGTTTGCCATGCATGGGAATGTACTGACTGCTTTTCATGTTGGCAGTACTCAACATCTTAACACCAAAGCCTGCCAAAGGTAAGAGAGCGTGAAATAGAACACTGAAAGTCAAGTGAGGGCAAAGCAAACTACCTTTTCAAGTAGCTCCTTTGTTCACCTTTCTTGGCATATAAGTCCCTGGAAAACAGCTGGTCAAACAAAGAAAATACAAATTCCCCAGGGTTAAAATTTATTTTAAAAAGTATGTTTCATTCCAAATGTCCAGTGACAGCTGAATGGATAAACCCTTGTACATACACAATGGACTACTACTCAGCAATAAAAGAGAATGAACTATTGATATACACAGTAATATGGACGTATCTCAAAAAACTTATGCTGAAAGAAGCCAGACAAAAAAGAGTAATATTGTATGATTCCATTTATGTAAAATTCTAGAAAATGTAAACTAATCTGTAGTCACAGAAAGATCAGTGGTTGCCTGGGGATGGTGAAGAGGAGGGACGGACAGGTGGGAGACAGATTACAAAAGGGCATGAGAAAACTTTGTGGGTGATAGATATGCTCATTATCTTGATTGTGATGATGATTTCAGGGGTATATACATATATTAAAACTCACCAAACTGCATGCTTCAAATATATGCTATTTATTGTGTGTCAATTATACTTTAGTAAAACTGGTAAGATAATATCAAAACTGATAAGATAATTTTACTTTAGTAAAACTGATAAGAGACCCAAAGAAAGAGACTACTCCACTTGAACCACAGACACTCAAGATGCAGAAAAGGGCCGGCCCGGTGCCGTGGTGGTTAAGTTCACGCACTCCACTTTGGCAGCCTGGGGTTTGCAGGTTTGGATCCTAGGCGTGGAGCCACGCACCGCTTGTCAAGCCATGCTGTGGCAGCATCCCATATAAAAGTAGAGGAAGATGGGCATGGATGTTAGCCCAGGGCCAATCTTCTTCAGCAAAAAGAGGAGGATTGACAACGGATGTTAGCTCAGGGCTAATCTTCCTCACACACACACAAAAAAAGATGCAGAAGAGACAGTGAATAAGGAATGGAGATAAATTTCTATGTCAGGTGGTCAAGATATGCTAGATTTGTGTGAAACGGAATGAAAATACACGACACCTCAAGTATCCCCATCAATGTATATCATTCCAGGAGGGGAAAAAAACTCCAAAACTTGCCCTTTTTAATTTATTTCTTACTCTGTTCTCTTACTAGGCTATAATATATTTATTTTACTAAGTATCTATTATTATCTGAGTTACATACAAACAGAATTTGTCAAATCCTAGATTCAAAATGGGCTTGAATCACACTTCAACTTCTTCAGGGAATCAAATGGGAGAAAGTTTTTTTGCATTTTCTCCTGAAACAGAATTAGAAGAGCCAGAGAGACAAACAGGGAAACCACAGGCTTTAAATCAAGACAGGAACATGAATATTTGCCTAGTTAATCATCAAGGGCAACAAGAGGAAATCCGCACCAGTAGGATATCAAGAAGAGCTGGCTGTGCAGAGTGGAATAGATACATCAGGGAAAAAAGAACAGATCGTACCCAGTTGGGGGAACAATTAGAAGAAATAAGTACTTTTCCAATTGGTGGAGAGGTTTTATTTGATGATAAATCTTTTTATTAAAAATCTGGGTGGGAGGCCAGCCTGGTGGCATAGCAGTTAAGTGCATGTGCTCCGCTTCGGTGGCCCAGGTTCGTGGGTTCAGATCCCGGGCGCACACCAATGCACCACTTGTCAAGCCATGCTGTGGCGGCGTCCCATATAAAGTAGAGGAAGATGGGCTAACGCCCAGGGCGATCTTCCTCAGCAAAAAAAAGAGGAGGATTGGCATTGGATGTCAGCTCAGGGCTAATCTTCCTCACAAAAAATAAAAAAAAAAAATTGGGTGGGAAATAGGAATATTATAAACAATCATACTTCCCCCTCAATTGGAGCGTCCTGATAATCTCTCAACTCATAGCTGATATCAGTGAATAGAAAGATATACAACAATCTAAGATTTGACTCCCAATCCTAAGTTTGAGAGACATAGTTCTGAAGCATTTGAATGGAACTTCTAAGAGGGGAGAGAGACGAAACCAGGCTGAAGCAAAGGGACCTGACAGTTGGCAGAAATCATATGCTGAAGACGGTAGACAGAAACATCTACAACACTGAGGGATGATTTACTTGGGCATGTGAGGACATTTGGTTTTCAACATTAAGACAATCTAAAATTAAGCTTAAAAAGCACAGTATGAGAAATTTAGTATAGTATTAATAATCAATGTATCCCCAAATTCTTTTACTTGGAATTCGTCAATTTGAACACTACAGAAAACAAGTACTAAATCTTGTTTCAACTTGAATTAGCCCTTGGGGTAGTGTTTTTTCAAGTATTCCCAGTCTAATATGAACCTATAACTTTAATGGGACATCCAGGGAGTAATGTCTTTCTCCTCGGACTATCCCAGGAACCCACACTTCCAAGCACCTCATCTTCTCTCACTTTATCATGGTTATCAGTACTGCTGCTCTCTTGGTGAACAAATTCACAGAATGAAGCCAATAGACACTAAAGACATCTTTGCAGCACCCTAAAGTATCTGCATTAACAGGGAACTGACTAGGAAAGGTGATTTGGTGGGTTGTGGTCAGTGTTCACCCACTAGTGAGTCCTGAATTCTCCAAAAACGGAGGAGAGAAATAAATGAAGTCTAATAATGAACAAAAGCTGAGGTTCTGGACTGTTCACCTGGAAGGAGGGAGGCCTGAGGAGAAGGTTGTGACACCACCAGGCAGCCCAGAGCATCACAGTATGTCATGATTCGGCAGTTTCCTGTCTGAGACACTGTGAAGGTCTTCTGGAAATGGTACTTGCGCTGGCCCTGGCTGGAGGGCACACAGTTTAGTAAACGTGCTTGGGAGCCCCTGGGTTGCTGTGAAATCTGATCCTGATGCTGTACAATAAGTTTTTGCAAGTCCTAAAATAAAAAAGATTTTGTAAACGTGAAGCTTTTTGATTATTCCCCTCATGCACAATTCCTTGATTTAATTTAACATATGAAAATGTTAACATGAATCCCAGAGAACTGTTGCAGTTTTCACAGTATTTCAACAAGCAACTGAACTAAGGAGAGCACATAATCAGAAAATATTAGGGTTGAAAAGTCTTTAATGGTCATTTTGTCTAAAACCCTCATTTTATTGATAGATTTAGGGAGGTAAAATGACTTTTAGGGGCCAGCCCAGTGGTGTAGCGGTTAAGTGCGGCACACTCTGGGGCAGCGGCCGAGGGTTTGTCAGTTCGGATCCCGGGCGTGCACCGACACACCACTTGTCAAGCCATGCTGTGGCGGCGTCCGATACAAAGTAGAGGAAGATGGGCACAGATGTTAGCCCAGGGCCTATCTTCTTTGGCAAAAAGAGGAGGATTGGCATCGGATGTTAGCACAGGGCTGATCTTCCTCACAAAAAAAATAAATAAATAACTTTTAAACAAGTTTGAATTATCAGCTGGCTGTTTAATTTTTTAAAAATCCAGATTGCAGTAGAATTCATCATAAAGTGTGTAAGCTTCGGACAAATACTCTAATCAGAAATAAAACAGCTGGCCATGTTTACTTCCTGAAAAACTTGGTAAATCCTATTTATGAGATAAACCTAAGTAAAATTTAGATTCCTTTTCAATTCTCATCCCCAAAATTCTTTGGATTAGAAAGGACAAACTTGGGCCGGCCCCGTGGCTTAGCAGTTAAGTGTGCGCGCTCTGCTACTGGTGGCCCGGGTTCGGATCCCGGGCGCGCACCAACGCACCGCTTCTCCGGCCATGCTGAGGCCGCGTCCCACATACAGCAACTAGAAGGATGTGCAACTATGACGTACGACTGTCTACTGGGGCTTTGGGGGGGAAAAAAAGGAGGAGGATTGGCAATAGATGTTAGCTCAGAGCCGGTCTTTCTCAGCAAAAAGAGGAGGATTGGCATGGATGTTAGCTCAGGGCTGATCTTCCTCACACACACAAAAAAGAAAGGACAAACTTACCTGGACACGACTATGAAGCCTAGTGCACTCATCAGTGAGGACTTGAAGTTGGAGCCGGCACTGTGCTGATTCTAACTCGGCCTGCTTCCTTAGCATCTGCTCCTTTACTAGGGAACTAGAGAGGGAAATTCGGCAACAGGTGGAGATTAGGAGGCTACGGAAGACTTCCCATCAAGATGGGACAGTAAGTTCATGCTATGATACACACACTTTGCTGTAACTATGTCATGATAGTGAATAAAATATTCAAGAGGAAAATCTCTCAAGTCCAGAAACAATACAGAAAAGTAGCATGCAGGGCTGAACTCATGAGCCTACTGGGCTTTGGTGTCACAATAGGTAGTGACAGCCAGGAGTCTGGCTCCCTCTAGGGAATGGGGACTAAAAATGGAAAATGAGGGAACAGAGCCAAGTTCACTCACTGCTTGAGTTAGGACCAAATTGTAAAAGAGTAAAATGACATGTTAAAAGACCGAGGTTATCTGTTCTATTAAAAGAAAATAATAAGCTATTCATTGTTCATCAGATACTCAAATAACACTACAAAAAAAGAGGCTGAAGTTAAAAAGATAAAGTATATACCAGGAAAATGCTAACAAAAAAAGGCCAATTAGAATTAAAAAGCATGAATAGTCATAATGAGGAACAATGCATAACGAAAGGACACATTCACCAAGAATAAAAACCAGTGCTTGAATCAAGATCAAGAAAATTAGATAAGTTTTTGCCATACGCCAGACAACTGATCAGTAAATGTAATAGAAACAAATTCATTCACAATAGCAATTCTAACAATAGCAATCTAGGAATAAAGTTGAAAGGCATGCAAGACCTTTATGAAGCAAAGTACACTTGTAAAAGACACAAGAAAACAGTGAATAAGTGAAAAGGATATTATATAATGTTAATGGCTGGAAAGACTCAAAATCATGAAGACAGCACTTCTCAAGTTACTCTAAAAATTTAATGAAACTTCAATCAAGATCTCAGAGTTTTTCATGGAACTTAGCAAACTTCTATGTTAATTTAAAAATTAACATAGAAGAGCAAAATGCCAAGAACAGAAAAGTCAGTTTTGAAGAATGAGGTGGGAAGATGTATTTTAAAAGCTACAAAAAATTATAACTTGGAGTACTGGAGCAAGAATTAACAAACAGAGCATGGAACAAGAGTAGTCCATTCATATGTAGAAACTTAATTTAGGATAGAGGTAGCAAGGAGAATTTACATAGAAAGAATATACTTTTTTTTTTTTTTGCTGAGGAAGATTAGTCCTGAGCTAATTATCTGTGCCAATCTTCCTCTATTTTATATGTGGGTCGCTGCCACAGCATGGCTGATGAGTGGCGTAGGTCAGTGCCCAGGATCCGAACCTGCGAACCCAGGCTGCTGAAGTGGAGTGTGCTGAACTCAACCACCACGCCATGGGGCCAGCCCCAGAATATACTTTTTAATAATTATGCTACAACAACTTGTTATCCATCCATAAAACTAGACTTTAGATAGATTAAAAATCTGTGTAAAAAGCAAAACTTTTAAAGACTTGTAGAAGATATTATGTCTTTATGACTTTGAAGCAGTAGAAACAAAAAAAGCACAAAACAAGAGATTGATTGGGCCGGCCCCGTGGCTTAGCGGTTAAGTGCGCAAGCTCCGCTACTGGCGGCCTGGGCTCGGATCCCGGGCACGCCCCTATGCATCGCTTCTCCGGCCATGCTGAGGTCGCGCCCCACATACAGCAACGAAAAGGATGTGCAACTATGACATACAACTATCTACTGGGGCTTTGGGGGAAAAAAGGAGGAGGATTGGCAATAAATGTTAGCTCAGAGCCGGTCTTCCTCAACAAAAAGAGGATTAGCATGGATGTTAGCTCAGGGCTGAGCTTCCTCATCACAAAAAAAAAAAAAAAAAGAAGAGACTGATAAATGACTATGTTAAAATTAAAAACTCACGCTCGATAAAAGAGATCATAAACAAGTTAAAGAGACAAGCCACAGACTAGGAGACAATATTTGCAATGTACACAACCAACAAAGAATTAGTATAAGGAAAACACAAAGAACTATAAATCACTAAGAACCAAACAATATATTTTGCACAATATAAATGAGCAAAAGACAAACACAATTCATAGAAGAGTATGTTCAACCTCATTAGCAATTGAGTAAATGCAAATTAGGTAAATACTATTTTACCCCATGAGACTGACAAAAATTAAGTGTGATAATATAAAGTAGGCAAGGATATGAAAAAAATGAGAAATCGCTTACACTGTTGCTGGTGGGAGTATAAACTGGAACAACTTCTTGGAAGAGCAATTTGACAATATCTAGTAAAGTTGAAATTACAAGTACCCTACAACAAGGTTTCTAGACCTAAAAAAACTCTCACTCATCTCTCTCAGCATGGCTTATATTAACAAATCTAGAAACCACCTTAACTGTCCACCAATACAAAATACATATAGGTAAATTCTTATTAGAGAACTAGAATACCATACAGAAATTGAAATGAATAAAACAGAGCTACAGGTATCAACTAGGATATGTGCCCCAAACATAATATTAGACAAAAAAAACAAGCTACAGAAGGAAAATTATAATCCAATAACATTTGAATAAAGTGTAAAAACTTTCTAACTCATATTATATATGATTTATATATATAGATCTTCTGGGGAAAGAGATGGAATTAAGGAGAACTTAGTTCACTAAGTTTAGTTCGCAGGAAGCTTCTACTGTATCTATGATTTATTTCTTTCTTAAAAGGCCCAAAACAAATATGGCAAAATATCAGGATTTGATAAAGTTGAGTACAAGGATGTTCATTTTTTTAATCTCTGTATTTATTGACATTTTGAAACTTTTCACATTTTCTAAAGAGCCTAGGGAGCACACTGATTGATTACAGTAACCAGCAAATTTTTTAATACAATCATCTATTACAACCATACCTATAGGTTCTGCCTTTTCAACAAAATTTCCCTCTTCACACACCTGCCATTTTAAAATGCTACAACTAAGAATGTGTTGGAGAAAATGAGCAAAAATAAATAAGGAAAATTAAAATCATCTGTAATCTCATTCTTCAGTGACTACTTGTAGTATTTTTCCAGTTCACACAAATATAATCACACCAATAATGTGCTTTCACATGACAATATATTATGTGCATTTCAACATCATTTTTAATGAGTGTGTAATATCCCATCACGTGGATATGCCAGTTTACTCAACCAATTAATCCTCTCCACTTGGATTATGAACAATGCTAAATGAAGTCTCATTAAGTAGATCCTTGCATACATCCTTAATCGTTTCTTTAGAATAAACACCTGAAGTAGAATTACTAGATTAAAGGCTTTTAACGGCCTTTGAAGCATATTGCCAAGGGCCTCTCTGAATAGTTGTGCCTATGTACATTCTTACCAGTAATGCATGAGAGAACCCATGTCCCATGCACTCTCTCAGTGGTGGGTATTTTTATTATTTAATGTTCTTCAAGCAATTTTAAGTAGTGTTACTAGCAACTGTTCTTGGGCTTTTAAAACCCTGATAATTTCTTGCATTGCACTGCAAAGCTTCACCCAGGAGTCTTCTGTGTAGAGTGCTGTTGTAGGAGGGCTTAGGGACCCAAGAAGCAAAAATGGCAACATTTAAGTAATATGCCAGATCCTCTTTTTTTAAATATCATTAGGCCTATTCTAGCAACGAGGAGACTAAGACTTGGAGAGTGTTCAGATGGCCATGAATGGGCTCCACAGAGTAAGGCAGGGAAACCCTGATTCAGTCTTCATGGTATTTAGTAGCAGAGGCAGGTTGTAAATGTAATCCTTAGGGAAGAATCTAGACAGGCTACAAAAAATCCAGGATATCTTTTGGCTTGAGTCTGCTGCCCAGGCCAAGTGTGAGGTATTATTGTAGAGCTGCAGGTTTCTCTATGGCTTTTGGATTTCAGGAAGGCTTAAGACATCGTGTTCTTGGCCTTCCCAGGTCATATTACCAAAGGCTTAAGTCTGAGAGCTGATTCCAAGTTCATGGGAATGCCTAAGTGCTCCTGCAGAAGGAACAGCTCCTCCATTCCTTCCGAATCTATCTGTTTCGATCAGCATGCAACACTAAGGCTCTGAAAGCAGAGGTTTACAAGAGGTGCTGAGCACACAGAAGGAGAAGGTGGCACAGTCTACCAACTACTTGTCGCACTTCTTTCACCTTCCTCCCTTTCAAGGAAGGCGAGTTTCATGACCCAGGTGTCAGCCTCCCCAGGACGGATGTGTCATGTGATGCAGCATTGGTTAGTACTCCTTATATTACAGGGATAAAAACTTTATTTAAACCGGCAAACTAAAATTGAAAACCAGTTTATTGACTTGTGTAACTGAGAAATTCACTGGAGTCTAACTTCAAGCATGGCGGATTCAAGGGTCAGAAATCTATCCTCCTCCACTTCTCAGCTCTGCTTTCTGGGGCACCGACTTCATTGTCAGGCAGGGCTGAGAAGGCACTTGGGAGTTCTGGGACTACCTTTTATTCTTTCTCAAGGGTTCGAGTAAAAGTCCTGGAGCCTACACTCATTGAGCCAGCTGATGTCACAATTATTTGTTATTCCAGATCCTCATTTTTAATGCTGTATGGAGAATAAACCATGTAGACCTCCTTCAGAAGATGATCAGACATGTATTATAAATCACAATGTGAGACAGATGGCCAACGATCCCCAGAGATCCCCAGTCACTGCCCAAGTAGCCTCAGAAAAACACTAAGAGTGACTTATACCTCCTTTTTCATATGTGCCTACAAGGAACCAAAAAGGAACATTCCAGCTAGGCACTCTTGCCACCTACCTTTTCATGCGCTCATGTTCACTTGTGTCCAAAGCTCTCACGGTTCGGGCATAAAGGACAACGATGTCACTGTGCTTGGCTTTCTTGTTGCACTAAAGAGCCCAAGAGGACACAATTAGTGTAGTTCTAGGAATCCTCCTGACTTAATACATTGACTGTGCACATGCATAGTACTTGCCTATGGTCCTTACCTGGGGACATTTTCGTGCCTGCCCTTTAAGCCACTTAGAAATGCACCCGTACCCAAAGAGGTGTCCACAGCGTAATGCTGAGAGCCGGTGATCCCCAACATTGGTCCACTGTTCCAAACATATTGTGCAAGTGTCCCCTTCTTCCTCATCCATAGAAGCACAAGGTACAAGGGGGTTGGACTTCTGGGGAGACTGCTGGATGGAAACCGGAATACATTCAACTTAAAAGAAATGCCCTCTTGAAGACGTGCAACTCTATCAAACTAACAAAACCCAATTGAAAACGCTGTAGAAAAATTGCAACACCTATGAATCACTTGTCATTCTTTCTGGAACGCAATCTGGTCAAATGTAACACAAGCCATGAAAATATTACTACCCTTTGAACTTAAAATTCTTGGATTTTTTTTTCATTCAAATGAAGAAAAGGAGCTATCTTTACAAAGATTTAAAAAAAAAAAAAAACAAAAAAACCTAGCAGTTGCCCAGATAACCAATAACAGGGAGTAGTAGGTTTGTTATACACTCAAAATTAGGTTCATAATCAATTCAAGTAGCTATAATATACTTGGCTCATCAAGTGAATCAAAGGAAAAAAACCAAGAAAACAAAGAAAGGATATAAACAGCTTACAAAAAAATACAAACAATCAACAAGTGTTCACTTAGTTAGTTAAGAAATGCAAATTAAAGAGACCATTTTTTTTTTTTAACTATTAGATGGTATAAACTGATGTCTGATGACACCAAGCACTTTGAGGGTGAGGGAGATATGGGCATGCTTACACACCGTTGCTGCAAGTAGAAAGCGGCACAAATTTTCCAGAGGGCAACTTGGCATTATCTATCAAAACTAAAATACACATATCTTTCCTTTGACATAGCACTCTCTCTGCTATAAATATCCCATGAATATAGTCACAAATATTTGTCAAGACAATTGTACAAGGATACTCAGTCCAGTATGATTTGTATGGGGGGGTGGGAAGAAGGAGGGAAGTAGGAAGGGAGGGAGGGAGGAAGAAAGGAAGGAAAGAAGGAAGGAAAAGGGAACAATCACAGTGTACCTGACAAAGGAAGAGTTAATTAAAAATTTATTCATACGATAGAACACTATACAGCTATAATAAAAATGAGATGGGGCCAGCCCTGTGGCACAGCAGTTAAGTGCGCGTGCTCTGCTGGTGGCGGCCCGGGTTCGGATCCCGGGTGCGCACGGATGCACTGCTTGTCAGGCCATGCTGTGGCCGTGTCCCATATCAAGTAGAGGAAGATGGGCACAGATGTTAGACCAGGGCCAGTCTTCCTCAGCAAAAAAGAGAAGGATTGGCATGGATGTTAGCTCAGGGCTGATCTTCCTCAGGAAAAAAAAAAAAAAAAAAGAATGAGGCCGGCCCCATGGCTTGGCGGTTGGGTGCGCGCACTCCACTGCAGGCAGCCCGGGTTCGGATCCTGGGTGCGCACCGATGCACTGCTTCTCCGGCCATGCTGAGGCCGCGTCCCACATATAGCAACTAGAAGGATGTGCAGCTATGACATACAACTATCTACTGGGGCTTTGGGTTGGGGGGGGCCCGCGAAGAATGAGATTCAACTTTATGTACTGATAATAGAAAGCTCTACAAGATGTAATAAATCAGGGGAAAAAGGAACCAGGCTCAGAACAAGGTATGATATAATTCCTTTCGTGTAAATTTAAAAATAGAACATTAATACACATAAATAAACTTAAATGTACATAAAATTTTTTTAGAAGAAAGAAATAAAAACATAGAGGCCATATAGAAACATGCAAAAAGTACATCAATGATGTTTTGGGATTGGCAGAGTCCACAATTGACGTAAATAACTCTCATATTAAGAACAATGATGTGTGTTATTTTTAAAAATTAAAACATACCACATAACAATCATATTCTGCCAGCTACTTCACAAACTGTACTCCTATCTATTATTTTAATTGATACTTAACCTTGTTAGGTAGGCAGGACAAGTTATCCTCATTCCCCCCACCCTCCCACTTCTTAAACCTAAGAGGAAGCAGTCACATAAATAAGTAACATGGATAGAATTCACAATTAGACCTCCTGCCTACAAAGCCTGGAAGCTTTCCATTTTAGCCTGCAACCTCCTTTTTAAATGAAAATCCAAGCCTTTCATTTAAAACGATGCTCATATTACCTGCTTGGGGAGGGTGTCTTCTCCACGGATACATGTAACATCTTGCTCTGCTGAGACACCTCCTACTTGCTCTGCCAAGCCATTGCCAGAAATGATAGGATAGGTAATATACAAAAGAAGACATGAGTCAGGTATGAGAGGCTAGCAGGAGAGAGTCTGACTCACCACAGCTTTCCATTTCTAATTGGTAGTGTTGTTGTAAAAGGGATGACAATTTTCCCAAGAGGCATCAGTAAATTTATTTTTTTAAAACTTATTTTGGGTATCTTCAAACATACATAAAAGTAGACAGAACAGTATAATTAACCCACAAGTACCCATCACCCAATTTAAAAAATAATCAATACTTTCCCAATCTTGTTCTGTCAAAGCCCTCATTCCCATTACTTTCTTTTGGAATACTTAATAACAAACCCTAAATGTCATTTCACTTGTAAAAACTTTTGTAACACTAAGTGATACGGAATTTTTTTTACATAAGCACTATCTTTATACCTAACAAAATTAACAAAGATCCTTTAATACCATCTAATACTCAGACACCCAGTTCAAATTCAAAATTTTCCCATTGTTTTAAAGTTCCTCTTTACAGTGGATTTATTCCAATCAGGATCCAACCAAGGTCTCCACAATGAGCTTGACAGTTATGAATCTTAAGACTCTTTCATTCTATGACAGTTCTCCTTCACTCATTTTTATCCCCTCCTTGTCACTGATTTGTTGGCGGGAGACATGGCCTTTTGTCTTATGAATGCCCTGCCTCCTGGATTTGGCTGATTGCTTCCTTGTTGTTCTATTGCCTACATTTCCTATAAATTGGCAGTTAGATCTAGAGGCTTCAGTGGATTTGATTGTTGGTTGGTAAGAGGAGGGGCAGCAAGAATACTTCTTAGGTTGTGTGCTTCTGACTGCAGCACATGAGAAGGCTCATGTTGGGTTCAGTTGGTGTCAGTCCAGCCCCTAGACTATCAGGTTCCTCATCAAGCTTTCACAATCTCCATTAATGATCAAGAAGATGATTTTTAATTTTTAGTCACTTGTCTTTTTGAGGCTCATTGTCCCATCATAGGCCAGTGGGAGCCCCTTCAAATTGGCTCTTCTTCTTTAAAAAAAAAAAAGGAAACTTTTATTGAAGTGTAATATACATACAGAAAAGTATATCATAAGTATTCAGTTCAGTGAATTTTCACAAACTACTATAAACCAGAACATTGCCAACAACCACAAGAGGGCCTCTTATACCCTTATGTCCTCCTTATATCTGGGGGGGTGGGGGTCAACTCGCTTACACCAAAGGTAACCTCTATACTAAATTCTAACACCATCAATTGATTTTGCCTGTTTTTGTATATAAACAAAAGTGGAATTGCTGAGCCATATGGTTATACATATAGCAAGTTTTAAAGATACTACCAAAATGTGTGTACCAATTTACACTCCTACCAGCCGTGTATGAGAGGTCTCGTTGCTTTATATCCTTTCCAATACTTGATGTTGTCAATCTTTTTAATTTTAGCTCTTGTGGTGGGTGCATATTGGTTACCACACTGTGGTTTTATTTTGTATTTCCCTGATACTAATGAGGTCTTTTTATATATTTATTGGCCATTTGGTGATCCTCTTTTGGAGGTACCTGTTCAAATCTTTTGCCCATTTTTCTGTTAGGTTGTAGAAGTTATTTATATATCCTAGATACAAGCCGTTTTTCAGATATATATATTATGAATGTCTTTTCCAGTCAGGGGTTGCCATTTCACTCTCTCAATAATGGCTTGTGATGAACCTAAGTTCTAAATTAAAATCCACCTGTTTTGTTAGTGATTTGCTAGAGAAATCTGGTCCTTTGTCCTGTAAAATGTCCTATATCCTGTATTGGATGATTGCTTCCTCATGGTACTGCTTAACTTTTACTTACAGTAAAGTTACAGAGTTGTACAACCATCACCATAATCCAACTTAAAACATTTCCATCACTCCAAAAAGACCCCTCATGCCAATTTAGAATCGTTTTGCACCAGCAGCCTTACGCAACAACTAATCTACTTTGTCTCTATAGATCCGCCTTTTCTAAACATTTTATATACGTGGAATCATAAAATATCTATGCTGGCTTGTAATTTTCTTATACTGCTTCTAGATTTTGAAGTACTCCTTACTCCTGGGTTTTATCACTCATGTGTTCTTCTAAATACTAGAATGGTTTCATTTTTACACTCTCTGATCCACTTATAATATATACTGAATTATAGTACGAGGAATGAATTCAATTTTACTGTTTTCTAGTTAGCTATCTAGTTTTAACAACACTAATTTAAAAGTCTACCTTTTCTCCAGTGATTTGAGATATTCTCTTTACAATACATTAGATTTTCATACACATTTAAGGTCCTTTTCTAGATATTCCATTTGTAGAATATCCTACATTTTAGATTTGAATGATTACATCTTCGAAGTATTGTTCATCTTTTTCCTCAACCTCCTTCCTATAAACTGTGCAAAATGGTTATCATATCTAGAGTCTTAAGTAGACTCAAGGTTTTTTTGGGCAGCAACAGTACTTCCTAGGTGGTGTGGGTATCTCTAATCGCAACACACCAAGAGGCACACAAGGTCTAGTGGTTTTTATTTTTTTTCCCAAAATTATTATTTATTTTTATTATTATTATTATGTTTTTGCTGAGGAAGATTTGCCCTGAGCTAACATCTGTACCAATCTTCCTCTATTTTGTATGTGGGTTGCCACCACAGCATGGTTTGATGAGTGGTGTAGGTCTGCACCTGGGATCCAAACCCGCAAAGCTGGGCCGTCAAGGCACAGCACACTGAACTTTACTACTACACCACCAGGCCAGCCCGGTTTTACATTTTGAGATGTTAAGATTGATCAATGGGTTCTGGTCCCTCCATTAAAAAGAATCCCACCAACCTTTCAACCCAATGGTTTTAGGATCCACTGATGATCTTTGCCTAGATACATCATTTCATTAGGAGTCATAAAATGATGATTTTTTTCTATCATTTATGCTCCAATTATTAGCTCGAATTTTTCTATTTAAAAAAACTTCCTTGGGGGTAGGTGAGAGGGATGAATAGGCAGAGCATAGAGAATTTTTAGGGCAGTGAAAAGACTCTGTATGATATTATAATGATGGATATATGTCACCAGACATTCGTCCAAACCCACAGAATGTACAACACCAAGAGTGAACCCTAATGTAAACTATGGACTTTGGGTGATTATGGTGTGTAACAAATGTACCATTCTGGTGAGTGATGCTGATGAGGAGGCAGCGATGCATGTGCGGGGAACAGGGGATATATGGGAAATCTCTGAACCTTCCACTCAATTTTGTCATGACCTTAAACTACTCTAAAAAAAATGAAGTCTTTTCAATCCACTATCCAAGAATATATTCATTATTCTTTTTGATGCTCATATTGTCCCATCTTAGGTCACCAGGATTTCTTCCAAGGTTGCTCCTGTGTCTACTGACGACATAACTCTATGAAACTTAGATGGCTTCCTTGCTTTCTAGCACAATAAAATGCCCTAAAAATCTTTTCTTCTTCCCATCCCAGACCCGGAAAGCTATTTCTCAAGAAGCTCTGGTTCTTTTTAGTGGGAAAAGACCATAATGTGGGGTATCAGAAGGTTTTTAATGTAAGCAGGACATATGCTTTAGGGGTCTCTGTCCACCTATCGCTAAATAAAGCTCCACTTGCACAATACATAACATTAGAGTAGGACTTAAAAAGTGGCAGACTAGACAGGGTGCTGAATTTACAAAGCTTTTAAATAAGCAATCTACTGGGCCAGCTCTGATGGCCTAGTGGTTAAAGTTTAGCGCTCACCGCTCTGGCAGCCCAGAATCAGTTCCCAGGTGTGGAACCACACCACTCGTCCGTCAGTGGCCACGCTGTGGTGGCGTCTCATATTTAAAAAAAAAAAAAAAAGGAAAAAGAAAAAAAAATCTACTTCTTTCTCAGATGTCTAAGAAAATGAAGGGGAATGTAAAATGTCATTACAAAGTGACTGACTCACTGGGTCACAAAGCACATTAAACTGTAAGCCAGGGCCGGCCCCGTGGCTTAGCGGTTAAGTGTGTGCGCTCTGCTGCTGGCGGCCCGGGTTCGGATCCTGGGTGCGCACCGACGCACCACTTCTCCGGCCATGCTGAGGCCGCGTCCCACATACGGCAACTAGAAGGATGTGCAGCTATGACATACAACTATCTACTGGGGCTTTGGGGGAATAAATAAAAATCTTTAAAAAAAAAAACAAACAAAAAACCTGTAAGCCAGATCAAATCCTCTCTATATAATTATGGCCAGTGAAAGCTAATAAAGCAGGAATCTATGACATTGGGGGAGGTGGGGGGAGTATCAAAACACAAATCTAGGGCCGGCCCCGTGGCTTAGCGGTTAAGTGCGCGCGCTCCGCTACTGGCGGCCCGGGTTCGGATCCCGGGCGCGCACCGACGCACCGCTTCTCCAGCCATGCTGAGGCCTGGTCCCACGTACACCAACTAGAAGGATGTGCAGCTATAACATACAACTATCTACTGGGGCTTTGGGGGAAAAAAAATAAATAAAAATTAAAAAAAAAAAAAAAAAAAAAAACACAAATCTAGAGTTTCTAGCCTTCTGAAGTCTAAGCTTTCTGTATGTTAGCCTTGTGAATCCAAACCTGAATACACACCTTCTAAAACGGCAGCTCCAGGTTCCTCTGCCAGGACAACCACCTCTTCATTCTCTGTGGAGTTGTCACTGTCAGAATCGGAACTACTTGATACCTGCAAGTCTTCAGAGACAGGATTCCTAGTCTCTGAATCATAAGAGGCAGTTGGCAAATGAGGCTGGGTCCTGCTCACTTGAAAGTAAGCATCCAATGGTGCTCTTGACCTATGTATGCAGAAAGACAACAGAATTATAGTACAATGGACCATCATCACAAGAATAATCCACAGAAATTTGAAGGTAAATTCCTAGTCATTTCAACCCATCTCCGGACTATTAAATGCTGCCTTTGAACACTGAAGCAAGAATAGCAGATTTAAGCAGATGCTGGCTGACCTGGACATTCTCTTTTCCACTCAATTATTACATTAGCCCACAATGGAGCTTGACCATTCTGCAAAAAGCTAATTCCACTTTACTGGCCTTTGGCCACGTGTCAATATCTTTTAAAGGACATGACTTAGCAATTTGTCTGCTGGTATCAGAGAGTTGAAACGAGAGACTGGGCAAGAAGAAAAAGGGCCCTGTTGATCAAATAAGGCCTCGTGGGATTCTGCTGCTGCAGCTCCGCAGACCAAGGTCTTTGGGAGTATAGTATGAAGTCTAGCTTCAGTCATCATTGTTTCACTCCTTATTTTAATATATTTTTCTTCTCAAGTTTAAATAATGTCAGGTTAAGATTAAAAACAGTATGATATCAAAAAATAACTCAAAGTGAGAAGAGCTAGGAGCAGACTTAACACTCCAAACTATTCTGGCTGGCTGAGTATTAACCATAACCACTACCATACCCCAGTATGGCACAGAATTAATGAAATTCGATATTAAAAACAAAAAAGGTGTTCTGAACTTTAGACCATACTACATAGTTAATAATTACAAAGTATTATTGAAATGTAGCCTACTTTAAGTTTTAATAACTGTCTTTATGACATTAAGATACATTATTACCCAGAAACATTGTCAGATACTGCTCACACAAAAAAATTTTGATTCCTCAGTTTGGCTGTAATTTATGACAAATTAGGGCTTTCTATTAAAAAATGGATGGTTTAATGGAACAAACATTATTTGGTAACCAATTCAATAGATAAAAGATTTCCCTTTGTAAAAAAAAAACAAATGTGAATGAATTGAAATAAGAAGTAGCAATCAAGTGTTTTCTTCTTTTTGATTTACAGTTTAAAAGTGTACAATTCAGTGGTTTTTAGCATAACCACAAGGTTATGCAACCATCACCACTATCCGATTCTAAAACACTTTTATCACACCTAAAAGGAGCCCTGTACCCATAAGCAGTCACTCCTCCTTCTCCCCCTCCCCGTGTCTGGTAACCACTAATCTACTTTTTGTCTCTATGGATTTGCCTATTCTGAACATTTCATATAAATGGAATTATACAATATGTGGCCTTTTGTGTCTGGCTTCTTTCACAACTTGATATATGCAAAGATCACATCATCTGCAAACAGCTATAGTTTTATTTCTTCTTTTTCAATTGGAATGCCTTTTATTTCTCTTTCTTGCCTAACTGCCCTGGCTAGAACCTCCAGTACAATGGTGAATAGAAGCGGCAAAAGCAGACATCCTTGTCTTGTTCCTGATCTTCGGGGTAAAGCTTTCAGTCTCTGTCCATTAGGTATGATGTTAGTTGTGGGTTTTTCACCGACGCCCTTTATTAGGTTGAAGAAGATTCCTTCCATTCCTAGTTGTTGTTGTTTTTATGATGACAGAATTTTGTCAAATGCTGTTTCTGCATCTACTGAGATATTCACGTTTTCTCCCTTTACTGTATTAATATGGTGTATTCTCATTGTTTTTTATATGTTGAATCAATCTTGCTTTCTTGGAACAAATTCTATTTGGTTATGGTGTATAATCCTTTTTATACATTGTTGGGTTCAGTTTGCCAGTATTTTGTTGAGAATTCTTGCATCTATATTCATAAAGGATATTGGTCTATAATTTTCTTATGATGTCTTTGTATGGTTTTGGTATCAAGGTAATACTGGCCTTACAGAATCAGTTGGGAAGTGTTCCCTCCTCTTCTATTTTTCCAAAGAGTTAATGAAGTATTGGTGTTATTTATTTCATCTTCAAGCGTTTGGTAGAATTCACCAGGGAAGCCATCTAGTTGTGGGCTCTTCTTTGTGGTAAATTTTTAAAAAAATTACTAATTCAATCTCTACTTGTTATTGGTCTATTCAGATTTTCTTTCTCTTCTTGAAAGAGTAGCTTATGTCTTTCTAGAAACCTGTCAATTTCACCTAGGATATCTAATTTGTTGGTATAAAATTGTTCACAGTACTCCCTTATAATAGTGCTTTCTTCTGCAAGGTTCATAGTAAGGTTGCTTCTTTCATTCCTGATTTTAATACTTTGAGTCTTCTATTTCTTGGTCAGTCCAGCTAGAAGTTTGTCAATTTTGTTGCTCTTTTAAAAGAACCAACTTTTGGATTAGTTGATTTTCTCTCTTGCTTTTCTATTTTCTATTTCTGCTCTACTGGTCATTATTTCCTTCCTTCTGCCTGCTTTGGATTTTGTTTGCTTTTCTTTTTCTAGTTTCTCTGGTTAGGTTATTGATTTGAGTATTTTTTAGTATAGCCTTTAACAGCTATAAATTTCCCTCTAAGCACTGCTTTAGCTGCATAAGTTTTAGTATGCTATGTTTTTCTTTTCATTAATCTCAAAGTATTTTTTAATTTTTCTTTGAATTTCTTCTTTGACCTATTGGTTGTTTAGCAGTGAGCTGTGTAATTTCTACATATCTGTGAATTTCCCGAAACTCTTCCTGCTACTGATATCTGGTTTCATTCTATTGTAGTCAGAGAACATACTCTGTATGATTTCAACCCCTTATTGAGGCTTGTTTTATAGCCTAATATATGATCTATCCTGGAAAATGTTCCATGTGCACTTGAATAAGTATTCTGTTGTTAAGTGGAATGTTCTATAAATATCTCTTAGGTCTAGTAGATTTATAGTGTTGTTCAAATCTTCTAGTTCCTTGCTGATCTTCTGTCCAGCTGCTCTACTCAGTACTGAAAGTGGGCTGTTTGGTGCCAGTCTCAGCCTATATGATAGTAATGCTACCAGCTAGAAATGCCTAGGAGCGCTCACCTGGGCCCCAGTGAGTTTCCCATTCCCCTTTCCAAACCAATGTTATGACTGGACCGAACCTTGTAGTTCTTATTATGATTACAAGATGCCCTTCAGCAATAACCATTAGAAAACTCTGAAGAAAAAAAAAAGTTTATTACTTATAGGCCCTGGAGTGTACAGGCACACCAGGGAGCACACAGTGAGGTTGCAGGTAGAGAGAGTGAGCGAGCAAGCATGGGCCTGGGGTTCTGCTTTTGTTGGGGCTGAGGGTGGGGATCTAGGGTTTCGCAGGCTTGCTCTTTATTGGCAAATTTAAAACATAAGAGCAGGAATTTAAGTGCGAGGGGGGAAAAAGGAAAAGAAAACAAAAAAACCAAGCAGCCCAAAGGGCCAGTTACCTAAATCAACCAGGAGCCTCACGGTCATGGTGGTGATGGTAGGCACTTATCTAGTTGTGTGGCTGACAATGTATTTACTGGAGATAGCCTTCATTGAAGCAGATGCCTCTCTGAAGTGGATGCTTCAGCAATCAAACCTTAAGTTAGGTACTTGCATTACAAAAGAAAGGCCACTGTCAGGGCTTACACTATAGGTACTAACATCTACTATTATTGGTGAATTACCTATTTCTCTCACCAATTCTGTCAGTTTTTGCTTCATGTAGGTGGGGGCTCTGTTGTTAGGTGCATACAGGCTTATAATTGTTATATCTTCTGGATGGATTGATCCTTTTATCATTATAAAATGTCCTTCTTTGACTCCTATAACAATTTTTGTCTTAAAAGTCTGTTTTGTCTGATATCAGCCTAGCAACTCCAACTCTTGTGTGGTTACCGTTTGCATGGTATACCTTATTCCACCCTTTTACTTTCAACCTATTAGTGTCTTTGAATATGAAGTGTGTGTCTTATAGACAGCATATAGTTAGATTTTTAAAAATCCATGCTGCTGATCTATGCCTTTTGATTAGAGTGTTTAATCCATTTGCATTTAATGTAATTACTAATAAGGTAGGATTTATGTCTGCTACTTGTTTTCTTTTCCTTTTTTTTTTTTTTGGTGAGGAAGATCAGCCCTGAGCTAACATCCTGCTGAATCCTCCTCTTTTTTGCTGAGGAAGGCCGGCTCTGAGCTAACATCTATTGCCAATCCTCCTTTTTTTTTTCCCCCCAAAGCCCCCAGTAGATAGTTGTGTCATAGTTGCACACCCTTCTAGTTGCTGTATGTGGGACGCAGCCTCAGCATGGCCGGATAAGCGGTGTGGTGTGTCGGTGCGCGCCTGGGATCCGAACCCGGGCTGCGAGTAGCAGAGCGCGCGCACTTAACCGCTAAGCCATGGGGCCGGCCCTCCTACTTGTTTTCTATGGCTTATGTCTTTTCTGTTCCTCTATCCCTCCATCGTTGCCTTCTTTTGTGTTAAATATTTTCTAGCAAACCATTTTAATACTCTTGTCATTTCTCCTACTAGTTTTTGAGTTATTTTCTTAGTGGTTGCCCTCGGGATTATAATTAACACCTTAATTTATAGCAATCTGGTTCAGAGTCATACCATCTTATTTCAATAGTATACAAAAACTTTGCTCCTATACAGCTCCATTCTTTTCTCACTTTTGCTGTTGTTATATAAATTGCATCTGATGATTATGTACCCAAAGTTATTTATTTATGCTGTTGTCTTCTAAATAATATAGGAGAAAAGAAGAGTTATAAATAAGAAATATATATGTATTGTCTTTTATATTTACCTATGTAGTTATCTTTGCTGGTGTTCTTTGTTTCTTCATATGGATTCGATTTATGCCTGGTATTAATTTCAGCCTTAAGGACTCTCTTTACTAACTCTTCTGGGGCAGGCTTCCTCTGAAGAAATTGTTTTTTTAAAAAAATCCTGACATACAATTAGAAGGATGTGCAACTATGACACACAACTACCTATTGGGGCTTTGGGGGAAAAAAAAAGGAGGAGGATTGGCAATAGATGTTAGCTCAGAGCCGGTCTTCCTCAGCAAAAAGAGGAGGATTAGCATGGATATTAGCTCAGGGCTGATCTTCCTCAAAAAAAAAAATAAAAAAAAATAAAAAAAATCCTGAAATGCCTTATTGCTCTTTCATTTTTTAAGGACAGTTTGCTTGACAAAGAATTCTTAGTTGAGTTTTTTCTTTCAATACTCGAAATAGGCCATCCAACTGCCTTCTGACTTCCATGGTGATGAGAAATCAGCTGCTAATTTTATTGAGTATTCTTCGCACATGATGAGTCATTTCTCTCTTGCTGATTTCAAGATTATCTCTTTTCTTTGGCTTTGACAGTTTGATGTATCTAGGTGTGGATCCCTTTCGAGTTTATTCTACTTAAGAGTTTGTTGAGCTTTTTGTAGATTAATGTTTTACATCAAATTTGCCAAGTATTTGGTCATTATTTCCTCAAATATTCTTTCTGCCCCTTTCTCTCCTTTCCTTCAGGGATTCCCATTATGGATATGTTGGTATATTTGACGATGTCCCACAGGTCTCTGAGACTCTGTTCATTATTCTTCATTCCTTTTTCTTTCTGTATCTAGACAGGATAACCTCAACTGATCTATCTTCAAATTCCCTTCTTGACTGCTCAAACCTGTTGTTGAGCCCTCTAGTGATTTTTTTCATTATGGTTCTTGTTAATGTCAGCATTTCTATTTTGTATATTTTTATAACTTTAATCTCTTTATTGAAATTGTCTATTTGGTGACACATTGTTTTACACTTTCCTTAAGTTCTCTGAATACATTTAAATAGCAGAAGTGAAGTCTGTCTAGTAAGTCTAACATCTTGGCTTCTTCACATATAGTTTCCTTTTTTCCTTTTTTTTCTTGTGTACTTACTTTCTCTGTATGTCTTGTAATTTCTTCTTGAAAACTGGACATACTTTCTCTGTATGTCTTGTAATTTTTTCTTGAAAACTGGACATTTCAAATAATATAATGTAGTAACTCTTGAAATCAAATATCCCCATTCCCATGGTTTGTTGTTGCTGCTATTTCTTACAGTTGTTACTGTTTGTTTAGTGACTTTTCTTAATCTGAAAAGTTTGTATTCTTTATTGTGTGTGGCTACTGAAGTTTGTTTGGTTAGCTTAGTGGTCAATTCATGACTGGACAGAGACTTCCTTAGACACCTAGAACCAGCAAGTCTCCCAGTCTTTGCTGAGGGACTGTGTGTGTATGTGTTGGGGCATCCTTCCATAATCAGCTAGGCAGGTGACAACTCTGCCTTGGCCTTTACTTCCTGCTTGTGCAGAGCCTCAAGGTCAGCCAGAGTTGAGAGCTTAGTGCCTTCTTAGGTCTTTCCTGAGCATGGGCACAGCTGCACACAGCCCTGGTCATGTGCGTGGCCTTCTAGATTCCCAGATATATGTCAGAGCTTTTCTAAACTCCTATGAAGTTCTCATTCCCCAGCTTTTCCTTTTAAGCTTTTGGTTAGTCTATAGTTTCCCCCAGTGGTTATCTACTGCCTCAGGCAGCTGCTGGGGAAAAGGCTTTAGGCCTTTTAGACTTGGCAAGCTCTAAGTTAGGGACAGTCTTGTAAGTGGGATCTTCCAGGAAACCACCAGACAGGTCAAAGAAAGAGAATTCTCTGAGAATGAGGCTTTGAAGGATCTCCAACTCATTTTACTCCCTCTAGTGTCTGCCGGGTCACGGGTTTTCACTGTGATTGCAGGCACTTGGTTTCCAAGGCTACCATGGAATTGAAAAGGGGGATGGGAATAGGAAATGCCACAAAGTCCATTGTTCTTACTGAGATTCAGCTGTTTCTTTTTAATAATCACTCCCTGAATTGCTCCAAGCATCTGGTAAATTTCCAGAGTCCTGAAGAAGTTGATTCTGTTAAATTTTGCCAGTTGTTTCACTGCTTTCATGGAGAGAATTTTCTGAGATCCTTACTCTGCCATCTTTGCTGACATCACTCAAGTTTTCTTTTTTAAAAAATGCTAAGCAAGTTTACCAACTTATTTTCAGAACTGTGTGTGAAGAGCAGCTATCGCTACCACGAGAAAAAGTACATAATAGCATTTCTTAAGATCATTTTAATGAAATGAAATACATACTAAAGTTAGGCTACTGACATGCATATCAATAGCATTCTGCATAGAAACCAGGAAAAAATTAAGTATCAACTATTTAAAAATTGCTCTTTAATACTGCTTTAATATAGCAAAACAGGCACTTCCAAGGTCAGCTAGGGACATAGGAAAGGGGAGCTATGAAGAGCAACAGGAGGCAGTGCTAGGGTTTCTTTTTGGGAGTGCAGCCTTGAAACCCAAGAAATCCTGCTCTTATCTCTGAACTAAATAATAGTATAATAAGTTCTTGCCCCTTGCTTACCCTCTGTAGTCCTAGATTCCATTAGCTCCATAAGAACATACCCTGATCTGTCCTGTTCACCAATGCATCTCCAAGGCAAAGTTCAGTCTCTCATATAACGGAGGGTTATAAATATTTGATGAATGGGTGATGACGCTGGCAGCCAGAATCAAGTAGCCTCAAACAAAGAAACAGGAAAGGAGTTTGTGACCTTGGCTGAGAAGCCTGTTGGGAAAAACACCTCACTACACAGCTTTCTCCAACTTTGGTTTCTTGGTCTGAGGCAAAAGCTGCTCACCTTGGACCAGGCTCTCAACACCTGGCCCCAGGATAGTCCGTCAGGTGGAGTAAATGCCAAACACCATAATGAGAAATTCATCTCAAGAAATTTAGAAGGAGTAAACCATCAATCCTGAGAAAGCTCACACTTTCACATGAAATTTGCTTATAACACAATATTCAGGGAAAAAAAGGTTTTGTGTGTGTGTGTGTGAGGAAGATCAGCCCTGAACTAACATGCATGCTAATCCTCCTCTTTTTGCTGAGGAAGACCGGCTCTGAGCTAACATCTATTGCCAATCCTCCTCCTTTTTTGTTCCACAAAGCCCCAGTAGATAGTTGTATGTCATAGTTGCACACCCTTATAGTTGCTGTATGTGGGATGCGGCCTCAGCATGGCCGGAGAAGCGGTGGGTCGGTGCACGCCCGGATCCGAACCCGGGCCACCAGGAGCGGAGCGTGCGCACTTCACCACTAAGCCACGGGGCCGGCCCGAAAAAGTTTTAATACCACATTTATCTTGCTCCAGAATCCATATTCTCTCCACTGAACCGCACAGTCCCTGGCCCTTTAGGTTTATTCCCTTTGTGGAGACAGACACGCGACTGTCAGTCAAATAACTTGACAGACATCTTTCAATACCTAAATTTTGTAACTGAGTCCTTGAGCACAGAGTCTACATACATCAAGCCATTTTCTGATTGGAGTTTGGCTTTGTGTAAATATCTTCTGGGAGAATCATGCTGACCATGCCAACAAGAGAATTTGATCTCTGTGGTGTTTCTATTTGTCTCTGTAAATTGGTATCTCCCATGAGTTGGTTAACAAAAATTAGTGTCCCCTACCAAGAGCAATCAACTCTCCCCCTGACAAGAGTGAATGTATGAACAACCAAGGCTGAGGACTACTGCAAGAGGCCTCTTGGCAGTCAGCCAGCTCCTGGGGACAGCATTCTCAACTCAGCACTTAATCACTTCGACAGGGTCCCCAAATTGCACTATAAGGTGCCTTCACCTATCACACAAATGTAAGAAGTCTTACCTTGTCTTCATAATCCAAGGGAATGACACCCTAAAATAACAGAGTAACATGCATTTGCAACTCTTGTCAACACAGAATTAGGCACTCGTCATCCTTGACGGGTCACCCCCAGAAGTGACCAGGCACTAGAGAGACAGAAGCCACAGTAATAGCAGGCCCTAATACAGTAATCAGCAGAATCCATGGAAAAAAGATGCTGAACCCAGAAGCAGAAGGCACAATCCCAATTCCAGAGTTACCCCAGTCAAATCACAAATTATCCCATTGGCTTCCTCATTTGTTAAAGTAGATAGCCCAGCTACCACTTTTTAGTATCATCTCACTATTTTCATAGTGTTAGAAAACAAGTCAAATCCGGTTCCAATACCAGCTCTCACCTCCCCTGTGGCTGTGGCTGAACAAAATACCCTCTCGGGGTCCAAGTTTCCTTCTCATGTAAAATGAAGAGGTTGAATCCAATCTCTTTAAATATTATGAAAACATTTAGAAGGCCAAATGTGAAATAAAGTATTTCAAACAAAGCAGGAGGAAGTTAAAAAACAGACAAGGCATAGACAATTGTTATTCTTTATAATAACCCTGTCAAGACTTGACAGCTAAGCCCTTCAAGAGGCAACTCCAAACCAAAAAACTAAGAAAGAAAATTATTTTCCAGGGCAACACATTCTCAGGTGAGGAAGACTGGAACGTTTCCCACTTAGTCAGATAAGCTCTAAATTAATTCATGTTCTACTTTTCACAGGGCTTCTCTAAATCCATCCTGCCTGTCTTCCAAAGACTACTGCAAGACTAAGTGAAGTGCCAATGAACAACATATCTTGGGGGAATGGAGTGGACTTGCAAATTAAGAAATTCTGTCTAGGGACCAGCCCCGTGGCTTAGCGGTTAAGTGTGCGCGCTTGGCTACTGGCGGCCCGGGGTTCGGATCCCGGGCATGCACTGACGCACCACTTGTCCGGCCATGCTGAGGCAGTGTCCCACATACAGCAACTAGAGGGATGCGCAAGTATGACATACAACTATCTACTGGGGCTTTGGGGGGGTGGGGAAGAAATTCTGTCTTGATGTACAAGATACAAATGATCTAAAGAAGAGCCAGCCTCGACAGAAATTGTTGCCAACAAGCTACCACCTAGTTTTCAGAGTGTATCAGTATAACATACTCCCTCAATTACTTTGTGAAGTAAATGAGACAAGCACCTTTATTTTCATCTGACTCACGAGGAAATAGGGGTTCAGAAAGTTTACCTGACTTGCCAAAAGTCACAATGCCAACACTCAGCAACACTGGGAGTATGACCAGAGCCTAAGGTTCATAATTCCCAATCTGGCACTAATCTCACGATTCATATGCAAATTTACCTGGCACTGTCTGTCCTCTGAGACCCTCCGGCTCTTGCCCTGTGTGAGGCAGACCTCCTCCTCCTCGCTCTCACTGGCCCCACACTGCGGTCTGAAGATGGTCTTAGGAATTCCATCATGCCATGAAGCCTCTGCAGCCCACTGATGAAGCTGCTCACTGAATCCAATGAAGATACTCCGAGGGTGTGGTTAGCACCAGATCCCTGCCTATGTTCCTCTGAAGCTCCTGGATCGATGTTCTCCACACTCTCTTCTCCCAAGGGCTCCACTTCCTCTGTCAGGTCAATGGACACCTGTGGAGCAGGCTGGAGCAGGGGTGGTCCCCCTTGGCTGCTGACCACTGCAACAGGAGCAGGCTGGAGCAGGGGTGGTCCCCCTTGGCTGCTGACCACTGCAACAGGAGCAGGCTGGAGCAGGGGTGGTCCCCCTTGGCTGCTGACCACTTCAGCAAGAGCAGGCTGTTCTGCAGCATGATGATCTAACTGCACCTGAAGATCATATTCCATTGCTTCATGAGCCATTACTGGGAAAGCAACAGTTGTAAAAAGTATTAGCAAAACAGAAAACATATCATGTACCTGATATAATCATATCTAGTCTTGTAGAATTTCTGTTTAAAATCATCACTGGCAAAACTGAGAAGCTTAAAGAGAAGATTTTAGTTACTTATTTTAAGTCAGAAGTGTTTTGGTAATCATCAACTTTTTCCTCCATAACAACCACTTATAACCAGTTTTCCACTTTGCCCTTTGAAAACAGAAAGTCATGTGATCATAGCACTGTCTTCTAAAATAGAAAGATCTATAAAATACAGAGATTGAACTATTGGGTCTGAAAGTAACCTCCCAGACCTCTTGCAGTTCTTTGTCGTGACCTGAATATGGACATTTACCAAAACAAATGCATATAATGCTATTCAACAAATATTTATTAAGCACCTGTTATGTCTCTTTCATTGTTTCCCATTTCTAACTCCATTACATTAGTCTATTCAAGAAATATTTATTAAGCACCTGTTATGTAGTCAGACACCCCACAGAAGCCCAGACAGATAATACCTTGTGTAAGCTTTCACATTCTAGCAAATGGGAGAATAAACAAACAAATAAATGTGAAAACTATAGATTGTGATATTTGGTTTTGGGAATGGGAGGCAAGGAGCACCATTTTAGACACAATAGGAGAAAAGGCCTCTCAGTAAGGATGAAAATTGAGCCAAGGTGTGAAGGATTAAAAGAAGCTGCTCAGGGCCAGCCCCAGTGGCCTAGTGGTGAAGTTTGGCACGCTCTGCTTCAGTGGCCTGGGTTCGATTTCCAGGCGCGGGCCTACACCATTCGTCTGTCAGTGGCCATGCTGTCATGGCAGCTCACAGACAAAAAGAGGAAGATTGGCAAGAGATGTTAGCTCAGGGAAAATCTTCCTCAGCAAAAAGAGGAAGATTCTCAATAGATGTTAGCTCAGGGCGAATCTTCCTCAGCAAAAAGAAAAGCTGCTCATATGAAGAGCCAAGGAAATTTCAGAAGGAAATCAGTACACAGGTACTGTGTACTGGTGAGCACGGATTTGGCACTTTTGAGAACAAAGCACTGTAAGGAAGAGCAGACAGTATGGGATGAGGGTGATGAGACAGGAAGCTATCACTAAATGCCTCAAGGGCCTTACTAAAGGGTTTCTTCTCTGTCAGCAATGGACTGTAGGGGAGCAGAGTGCAAGCAAGGTGACCAGTTTATAGGCTACTGTGGGAGTGTAAACTAGTGGTCACAGAGGCTTGGGTAAGATTGGTAGCAGTGGAGATGGAAAGGAGTAGACAGCTTTAAGAATCCTCAGCATAGTCATGCTACTTAAAAATCATGGGATAGATTAAACTACCTAAGAAGGAACAGAGATAGAAGAAAAGTGGGTCAACGACTAAAACCAGAGACACTAACACTAAAAGCACAACAGTTACAGGAAGAGAAGCCAGTAAGGAAGACTATGAGTAGGAGGAAACCTGGGGGAGTGTGGTGTTTTGGAAGAATGTTTCAAGGATGGAATGGTCAGGTGTGTCAAGTGCTACTGAAGGGAAGAATGCCCACGAGACTTAGCAATGTGGAGATGACAGGTAATCTAGAAAAGAGTAATTTCACTGAAGTGATGGAGTCAGAGGCCAGATTGGAGTGGGCAGAGTAAATGGAGGAAATTCCAATAAACTCGATGGATGAAGCACAAACATCTTTCTAGTCATTCCTGAAAACCTATGAACATAACAATAAAAGAGTCATTAAAAAAAGGATAAACCAGGGGCTGGCCCGGTGGCGCAAACGGTTAAGTGCGTGTGCTCCGCTGCAGTGGCCCGGGGTTCGCCAGTTCGGATCCCGGGCACACACCACTTGGCAAGCCATGCTGTGGCGGCGTCCTATATAAAGTAAGGAAGATGGGCATGGATGTTAGCTCAGGGCCAGTCTTCCTCAGCAAGAAAAGTGGAGAATTGGCAGATGTTAGCTCAGGGCCGATCTTCCTCAAAAAAAAAAAAAGGATAAACCACAACAGCAAAGCAAATGCAAACAGGATATAAGATATGCAAATCACTTTCCCGAGGTCATAAAAGAGACTGATGACTGGTAACTACTTAGTAGAGCTGAAAAGATGAAACTCACATGCCTGTAAAAGAAGGAAATGTGTGCTATTGAGAAGCAAGCTAGTTCCCCATTAAGGGAATGGTAGAAACCAGGTACCACCGAAGACAGTGTTGAAAGATGGAGCTACAAAGGAGGGTTGGTTGAAAGCCTGTAAAAGTAGTTAGCCTGTCTCCCACTCAAACAAAGAAATAGACTAAAAACTAGCCAGCTAGCCAAACAAAGAAAAACCTCTTTCCCCCTCTCCTGTAGGAAACTGAAGGTGTGAACCAGACAGGCTTAGGACCAGCATGGAAGGTGGCACAGATGTGAAAATAAAGAGGTAAGTGAAAGTCTACAAACTGAACAGGGTGAGACATTTCCAACCTTTCTCCCTAGCTTTTTTCCCCTGTACAAATCCAGGACACAATATTCTGGTTTATATACATTCTCTACGCCCCAAAGCAGATTCGAGGATTGTTCCCTAGAGAAAATCAGCTCAAGAAAAAAGATCTATAAATACTGACAGTTGTGAATCCCCCAGGAAAATGGCTGGGTCTCTGTCCACAAACCTAACAGTAAAAGCCCACTGGTTGATAAGGTTCAGCCACTCATACAGAGCTTCCAATCAGCTTTCCAGAGCAGGGGTCTCTCCTTATAATGAAAAATAGCCAAAGATCAAGCGACATTTAAGGAACGCCTCCAACATGACAGAAAGAGACCAAACTAGACAAACAGAAAAAACTTGGAGGAAGAAAGGAAGACAAAGGAAAAAACAGTAAAAACAAACAAAAAAAATTAAAAATCCAAACTTACAAGAAAAGAATGCCAGGGGAAAAAAGGACAAATCAGAAAACAATAAAGAGCTCTTGGAAATAAAAAATGACAGTCAAAATAAAGGATTTAATAGAAGGATTGTAAGATAAAGTCAAGGAACTCTTTCAGAAAGTAGAATAAAAAGACAGCCAACTAAGACAATAATAAAATTAAAAGATCAAGTCAGGATATCTGATTAATTGAAGTACCAGAAAAATAGAACTCAGAAAATGGAGAAGAAAGTAAAGCAAAACGGGGCCAGCCCCGTGGCTCAGCGGTTAAGTGCTTGCGCTCCGCTGCTGGCTGCCCGAGTTCGGATCCCAGGCGCACACCAACACACTGCTTCTCCGGCCATGCTGAGGCCGCATCCCACATACAGCAACTAGGATGTGCAGCTATGACATACAACTATCTACTGGGGCTTTGGGGGGGAAAATAAATAAAAAAAAATAAAGTAAAGCAAAACCTCTGGTCAAGACGGAACCATAAGCTCTCTTCCTAAGAACCTCAACATGGTAAATTTTCCTCAAAAAACATATCCAGGGGCTGGTCCCGTGGCCTAGTGGGTAAGTTCGGTGTGCTTCACTTCAGTAAGCGACCTGGGTTCGTGGGTTCGGTCCCGGGCGTGGACCTACACCACTCATCAGCCATGCTGTGGTGGCGTCCCACATACAAAATACTGGAAGATTGGCACAGATGTTAGCTCAGGGCTGATCTTTCTCAAGCAAAAAAAAAAAAGAGGAAGACTGGTAATGGATGTTAGCTCAGGGCAAATCTTCCTCAGCAAAAACAAACAAACAAACAAAAAAACCCCAAACATATCCAATAGAAAAGAGTAGGTTACAAACAAATCCACCATAATTCCATTTTTAGGACATTTAAAAAGACGCAAAACCATGCTACTATCTGGACCTATAAATATATGATAGTAGTATAAAACAAGCCTGGGCATGAAAAACAGCAAATGCAGGAGACGGAGAGTGCAGGGGTACACAGGAGGCTTCACCTATATATAGAGTATTTTTATTTCTTAAAAAAGAAATTGGAAGCAATTATATTAAAAGGTCAGAGTCAAGATTTGTTAGATCTGGGTGGTGAGTACACAAGTCCTTTTTTAAATTATTATTATTCTCTGTACTTTTCAGTATGGTTAAATATTAAAAAAATGAAATATCTTCCCATCATATGCCAGTTCTGATTACAGAGAGCCATCCGTTCAGGTAAGAACAGGAAACCAGAGAGCTGAATCCTAGTCTGATTCATTACTATATCCACAGTATCGAGTACATAGTAGATGCTAAACCACCATACACCTAAAAAAAACAAAACCAACCAAAAAAAACCCAACAACTAAGAGAATATCAGGACCTGATATAGAGAGATACAGATAGAGCACAGATATAGAACGTTTTCATCCTGGCAGAAAGTTCTACAGAACAGCGCTGTTCTGGAGCAAAGCTTCCCAGACAATGTGGGGAAATATGACCCCTCCAGCCCTTGGGGTAACCAGGGGTGTCTAGAGCGAAAGACCGTCGGCTGGTCATCTCAAGCCTCAAGCAGCCTGTCTTTGAGCTCCGCATGCCACACAAATGCTATTTTCTATGTGTGCCGCGAGAGTTGGTGCTTAAAATGTTAACCTCCAACTTGCCAACTTACCCAGCTTGGTTACTCAGATTTCAATGTCCACAACAGGCAGGATGCTGGCCCCAAATTAACAGGATAAGAGGCAGCAGCGGGAAGGCGGGCCCACTGGGACAAAGCCCTGCTCTGCCACTTACTACCTTACTAGCCTCTGTTAAACTGTAAAATGGGGATAATAAAGTATTTACGCCACAGTATTGCTGGAAGGTCAAGTTGGATGAAACTAACAATTAGGTTCCTCAGTTAACTTGAAAGTGATGCAAGGAACGGGCGCTCAATGGGAGAGCAATTATTTGCAGAGGAAGAGTTTGAGGCTTGGCTCCCGAGAGAGCGGCCAGGAGACCTCGGACTCCCGCCCGCCGCGAACTCGGCTCGGTCCCGGACAGTCCGAAATTCCTGCCTTCCCCGCCCCCCGTACCTCCCGACCTCGGGCGCCCCCACCCCCACCCCCCCAGCAACCTCGAAAGAGCTGGGGTTCGGGAGCTCAGCCCCAACCGTTGGGGCCGCCCAAAGCGACCGAACCTCCTCAGGCCGCCGGGTTCCATGCCTGCCCGCAGCCCACCTCGTGGGACGTCCCCAGGCTCCGCGTCCAGGGACCAAGCCCGGGGCGTTATCCCGGAGGCCCGAGGCTCAAGGCCTGGGGAAGGGCAAGCGCCCTCCTCACCTGAAGCAGGAAAGACGCGGTCGGGCTCGCGAAAGGACCTCAGCAGCAGACCGTTCTTTCGCAGAAGTCTCACAACACCACCGCCAACCACCACTTCCTGGGCTGCTCAAGCTGCCCGCCTGAGCCGCGGACGTAGCCTGCTCCTATTGGGCAGCAGTCCCATCCGGCGGCCAATACCCTCTCTTCTTCTTCCTTTGGTCGCCGCGGGCTGAAACAGCGGCGCTCTCATTGGCTGGTCCTTCGTTAAACTGACTAGGCGGGACCACGCGCGAGGAGGCCTCGTACAATTGGTAGAAATCTACGTCCGTCTCCTCGCGCCCCGTTCCCAAGGAGAAGAGCAGAAACAGGGTTTGACCGCTCTTTATTTGAACTTTCTGGCGGGAGAAAATTGCAAGGAAAAGATTTCTCGGTCCATTTTGAAAAGAAGACGAAAATATTAAAACTGTGGCTCCTGCTGCTTCTCCCTAACTCTTTAGTGAAGGAGCTATCTTTGTCCAAAAGCTGGCAGCTAATCCAATAATTTCAAAATACTGCCGCCAGAATTCTGGAGCCTGTAAAGAGGCGGGGGACAATCCCGTTCATATATATCCTTTTTGGGGTTGGAGAGATCATGCAAAAGAACTTGCTTATACAACCTCTTCAATCTCAAACCATTGCAATATATTGCCTGCTACTATAACTATCGTCACATCACTTAACAGCAAACGTTTTTCAGTCATCTCGCCGAAAGACAAAATCTCACTTTTAGGAAGAAGACCTAAAAATATAAACCTCAGGCACAGGCTGCACATTGTCAAAATTTTATTTATTCAGCTACCAATTTTCAGTGGAATCAGTAGCGGAGGAGAGCATAAATGAGTGAATGTCATAAACAATCCGAATATTGACTTTTCAATATTTTCCTCCTCCAAACCTGTCACCAAAACCAGTATTAGCGTTTGTATTTTTTTTCCATTTCCTGCCATCTAAGGAAGCTGCTGCTTAGTTATAGAATGGCTAACATGAGGAGAAAGGAATTTTTTCTTTAAACAAACAATATGGAGTAGAATGAAAAACGTTTTGAGTGACTCTCCCTGTTATATAAGTACTGTATGTTCAATGCAGAGAAATTAGACAATGCAGAGAAGCAGAAAAGAAAAATTGTCTCTATCCAGAGAAGTCATTGTTAACTTTGTTTAAAATCTACATCCATCTAAATACAGTCATGTGTCACTTAACAACGGGGATATGTTCTGAGTTGTTAGGTGATTTCGTCCTTGTGTGAACATCATAGAGTGTATTTACACAAACCTAGATGCTATAACCTACTACAAGCCTAGGCTATTTGGTATAGCCTATTGCTCCTACGCTACAAACCTATACAGCATGTTACTGTACTGAATACGGTAGACAATTGTAACACAATGATATTTGTGTATCTAAACATAGAAAAGCTACAGTAAAAATATGGCATAAAAGATAAAAAGTGGTATACCTGTATAGGGCACTTAACCATGAATGGAGCTTGCAGAACTGGAAGTTGCTCTGGGTGAGTCAGCGAGTGAGCGGTGAGTGAATGTGAAGGCCTAGGGCACTACTATACACTACTGTAGACCTTATAAACACTGTACACTTAGGCTACCCTGAATTTATAAAAAATAATTTTCTTTCTTCAATAATAAATTAACTTTAGCTTACTGTAACTTCTTTATAAACTTTTTAAATTTGTTAACTTTTTGACTTTTGTAATAACACATAGCTTAAAACACAAACACATTGTACAGCTGTACAAAAATATTTTCTTTCTTTATATCTTTATTCTGTAAGCTGTTTTTTAAAAGTTTTTAAATTTTTTTTTACTTTTTAACCTTTTTTGTTAAAAACTAAGACACAAACACACACATTAGCCTAGGCCTACATGGGGTCAGGATCATCAATATCACTGTCTTCTACCTCCACATCTTGTCCCACTGGAGGGTCTTCAGGGGCAGTAACACACATGGAGCTGTCATTTCCTATAATAACAATGCCTTCTTCTGGACTATCTGCTGAAGGGCCTGTCTGAGGCTCTTCTTGAAGAGATGTCACTCTTTTCAGATATATATCCATGATGATTTGCTTGATTTATTTCTTTTTTTTATCATAGTATTGATGTCTGAAATTTTGTTTTAAATGCTTTAAATGTAATAAATGTTTTTTTTATAATTTCTTTTTTTTTTAATATTTATTTATTTATTTTTCCCCCTCAAAGCCCCAGTAGATAGTTGTATGTCATAGCTGCACAGCCTTCTAGTTGCTGTATGTGGGACGTGGCCTCAGCATGGCCAGAGAGGCGGTGCGTCGGTGGGCGCCCGGGATCCGAACCCGGGCCGCCAGCAGCGGAGCGCGCGCACTTAACCGCTAAGCCACGGGGCCGGCCCTGTAATAAATGTTTTAAATGTAAAAAATTAGGATGGCTTAATGGATAGAAAGAAGCATGGACAAGTGGATAAGTATAAGTATGTGATAAAATAAATATAGTAAACTGTTAGTTGTAGAATTTAGGTGGTGAGTATATAAGTGTTCAGAATATAATTCTACTAACTCTTCTGTGTATTTGAAAATTTTCATGAATGAATGTTGAGAAAAATTAGATGCAGGGCCTTGGAGGATATCCTGTGCAAGTGAGGGGCCCTAAGATTAAGCTTAATAGTTTCACAGTAAATCCACCTCTGCCTATGGGTCTGTCAGAATGTGAATAACTAATCTACAAGGGAGAATTTTCACTCTAACTCCTACAGCAAAGAGAACAAAGGATTTTAAAGAAGAAAATAGCAGTACTTGATGATAAGTACTACTTGATTCTAGAAAAGAATCATTTTCAATGTTCAACCTGTCCATGTTTATTCTTCTACATTTTTTTATTTATAGGAAGAAAATGTTATAGATTTAAAAAAAAGAAATCAAGAATAACTAAAAGATAAAAAAGAATAGAAATCAGCCATAATTTTATTCCCCAGAGATGATTACTAGAATATAAGCTCCAAATGTATTTTGTTTATTGTTGTCTCCTCAGTTATTGGAACAATGCCCAGAACATTGGCTGTTGAATGATTTGGGAGGAGTTCTGGACAGAAAAAAAAAAGCAACATGTAGAAGTAAGTGCTAGTGTATCTTAGGTAAAGCATACACCGTGAGCAAATGTGTAAAAATTTGTAACAAATGGGCCACATGCAGGACACACAGGTTTGAGTCTGGCAGAGATTAAAATCTGGGAGTTCCTAGGCTAATGTATTTTGTTTTTCCTATATGGGATTAAAATAATTTTTGATGAAATGCCAACCTTTAAAAATAAGGACAATTTACAGAAAAATCTGAATTTCCAGCTTCTTTCGACAAAATGGAAAGCTCTGGGACCACTGGGATCCCATTCCTACATGATAAAAATAGGCTGGAGCTGAGTGGAGGCTGTTCTTAACAAAGCTCATCTGTTCACAGAAATCCCCTCAACTCACTCATTTAGATTCCCTCCTAGACTCTGTAGGCATTGGAGTTTGCAGTCTCTGGTAGAACTCTGGCACTTGATACTGGAAGTCAGGCTGGGTGGGGTCAGAGATACAAGGGTATCCAAATGGGAAGTTTGTACTTAGTTCAATGGGCCAGAGGAAGGATTGGACAGTGTTTGCTCAGTTACTATCATTGTGTAACAAATCACCCCAAAATTTAGTGGCTTAAGACAACAATAATTTATTAAACTCGTGATTATGTGAATGGGCAGTTTGGGCCGACACAGCTGTATGGTTCTTCTGGTCTTGACTGGACTCAGTCATGTGACTGGGTCAGGTGCTGGGCTAGCTGGTCTAGTATGAGCTCAGCTGGGACAGGTGGTCTCTCATCCTTCAGCAACTAGCCCAGCTTATTCATGGCTGGGTAGGGTTTCAAGAGAGGAAGTGGAAGTTTGTAAGGCCTCTTGAAACCTAGGCTTGGAACTGGCACACCATCACTTCTTCTACATTCTGTTGGCCAAAGCAAGTCACAATGCCAGCCCAGATTCAAATGGTGGGGAAGCAGACTCCACTTCTTAATGGGAGGAGCTGTAAAGTCACATTGCCAAGAGATGTGCATACAGAAAGAGATATGTTTTTTTGTGTGTGTGTGAGGAAGATCAGCCCTGAGCTAACATCAGTGCCAATCCTCCTCTTTTTGCTGAGGAAGACTGGCTCTGAGCTAACATCTATGGCCAATCCTCCTCCTTTTTTTTCCCCAAAGTCCCAGTAGACAGCTGCATGTCATAGTTGCACATCCTTCTAGTTGCCGTATGTGGGACCAGGCCTCAGCATGGCCGGAGGAGCGGTGCGTTGGTGCGCGCCCGGGATCCCAACCCGGGCCGCCAGCAGCGGAGCGCGCGCACTTAACCGCTAAGCCTCGGGGCTGGCCGGGGAGAGATATGTTTTTGCAAAAAGTCTATCATAGTTACTATCAGAGGTGTATTTTTCTTCCTTTTTTTTTTTGCGAGGAAGATTAGCCGTGAGCTAACGTCTGATGCCAATCCTCCTCTTTTTTGCTGGGGAGGCTAGCCGTGGGCTAATACCCATGCCCATCTTCCTCTACTTTATATGGGACACCACCTCAGCATGGCTTGACAAGCGGTGTGTTGGTGCGCGCCCGGGATCTGAACCTGCGAACCCTGGGCCGCCGAAGCAGAGCGCACGCTCTTGACCACTATGCCACCAGGCTGGCCTCTAGAGGTATATTTTTGACAATATCATTTGGAGTGGGATATGTTTTATATGACTGGAATTGTTTTCTATTTGTAACAGAAAAGTGCTGCCAACCTACACCCATAAATAACTTCATGCCAAAGGATTTGAGAAAGATGCCCAGCTTGTGCCTCTTCCAGCTTCTTGTCCAGGGACCCCTTAGTTTCAGTTTCAATACACAGCTTAGTGAAAGGCCGACAGTTTCTCTAAGATTTCTGTAAATGAATGAACAGAAAGTGAGACAAGAGTAGGGAGCTGACAACCAAGCTAGAAACACAGAGATGTTTCTACACTGCACAACAGTATAGAAACTGCATTCCCCCGGGGTCTGGCTGGAGCCTACACCACCATCTGCATTCATGCCTTTGTGATATGAGGTTCCCTCTTACTCGGCCAACTTTTAAATACAAGTAGCTTGTGGGAAGGATAAACTCACATCAAAGTGTGAATTAGTCTCAGCTATCAGATTCTCTAATACCAGGAGGACCCTGGGTTGTAAGAGAGCCTGGAAGAGGGAGGAAGAAGACAAGGGAGAGTTTGAAGGAGAGGAAGGTACTATGCAAAACATTGTCAGCTTCTCATCCATCCCGAAGTCTAATTCTTCAGGAAGCACTGTTGAGTCTGCTCTTCTGTTCTGTGGTGGCTTCAGATAGAAGCTGGGCCACAATTTTGATTTTTCACTCCGAAAGGTAGGCATGGGGGTGAAGGGAGGGGAAGGATGAGGGATGAGATACCCTCTCAGGCGTCTGTTAGAGTGATTCCCAATGGACCACTTATGAGAAGGCCTTAAAGAACAGTCCTCGTGACAGAGACTTCTGTAAATAGTGACAATGTCCTTGGGGAACTGCCTCAAGGCAGTTCCTCTTTCAAGGCATTTCATCTTCAATAATCAGTGTGCTCCACTCCAAGGTACTCTCACATGTGTGCCCCAGGATATATGCATAAGAATGTTTAAAGGGGCATGGTTCCTAAGAACAAAGTACCGGAACAGCTAAAATATCCATCAATAGTGGAATAAGGAAGGTAAGGTAAGGGTAAGGAAGATGCATGGTCATCTAATGGTCTACTACACAGCAGTGAAAATGAATGAGTTGAAACGACCACATTCCATTAGCACGGATGAATTTCAAATCATGATGTTGAGCAAGTTATGGTAGAATATAGTATATCATTTTTGTCCTCATACATGAGAAACCAAATAATATAGTGTACCTAGTTGTAAAACTATAAATAAATTTTGACCACAAAAGTTAAAACAGTGGTTTCCTCTGGAGGAAGGGAGAAGAATGCGAAAGGCAGGGACTCCTAAGAGGATTCTGAGTCAGTGGCAATGTTCTATTCCTTTACCAAGGGGTGGGTGTGTGATGTACTTTGATTTTTTTGTGTGTGTGAGGAAGATCAGCCCTGTGCTAACATCTGCCAATCCTCCTCTTTTTTTGCAGAGGAAGACTGGCCCTGGGCTAACATCTGTGCCCATCTTCCTCCACTTTATATGGGACGCCACCACAGCGTGGCTTACCCAGTAGTGGTGCATCGGTGCACGCCCGGGATCCGAACCGGTGAACCCCGGGCCACCACAGCGGAGCGTGCGCACTTAACTGCTTGCGCCACCAGGCCAGCCCCTGTACTTTGATTTTTAAAAAACTGCACAGATATATTTTATACACTGCTGTAGTATGATACCTATTACAATAAAGATAAGAAAAAAAATTATTTGTGTCTTTGAACTGTGTAGCGACTTCAGTGGAAATACTTCCCCAATCCAAGGATGCTGCATGTGAACCACTCTCTCGTGTCTGGTGCTTTGTGGAAAGTTTGAGAGATCTGCATCTAGAGTGAGAGAGGGAGACATTCCAGGGGAGGGAGACAGTGTAAGGAAACTATGGAGAAGCAGCTGATAACATGGTGAGATAAAAGTCTGAGTAGGGGAAATTATCCCCTACTTTTATCCCCTTGAAAAAAGAAAAGAAGGAAAGAAGGAGAGAAGGAAGGAAGAAAGAAGTTAGGAAATGAGGGAGGGAGGGAGGAAGAAAGAGAGAGAGAAAGAATATAGGCTGGAGTAAAGTACTCTGCCTTCTCAATACACTTTAGACTAAACCACACCCTTAGGGCAGGGTTTCTGAAGTCCTGTAGTATTGATATGTGGGCTGGATAATTCTTTGCTGTAGGCGGCTGTCCTGTGCATTGTAGGATGTTGAGTAGCATCTATCCAGTAGATGCCAGTAGCATGCTCCACCCCACCCCATCTCTCCTGAGCTGTGACAACCCAAAATGTCTTTAGACATTGCCAAATGTCCCCCTAGAGGCAAAACCACCCCTGGTAGTGAAACACAAAGGAAATCTTTCACAAATGTGAAATAACACGTGTGGCTCAGGCTCTTTAGACCAGAAAGGTCTACCTTTAGCAGAAGGCCGCCTGGAGGGCTCATATGCCCGGCAATCATCAATAATCTCCTGCAACTGTGAAGGGCAGTCTTCACCCAGAGGCTCCAGGTACCGGTCCACAGCCACTAGCTGGTAGATCTTCTTGGAATCAAAGCCTGGCATGGAAACAATAGGATGGGAGGCTTAAAAATTTGCTTTGGCACTCACGCATCTCCCTGGATGCTGATGGCTGGCATCAGAACTTGGGACTTTGAGTACTAAAGAAACAGGAGCTTCCAATGACCCCGCTGAACAGCCCAGGCAGTGCCCACATTGGACGAAAAAGCACCCAGGACAGCACTGATGGGAATTTCTAGTCTGTTGGAAGGAGACCCAATCCCAGCACCATCTGAGCCAGCCTTCACACTCGTTACCTTCAAATGGGATCTTCCCAGTGGCGATTTCCCAGAGGACGATTCCAAAGCTAAAAGAAAACCAAGAAACTGAACCACCATAACATTTCCCTTTTCTCACACACCTCTAGCCATTTCCAGAAAACTCAGTGAATTTTCTGATTACCACCCCGTCCCACTCAACAGAGTTGAGGTATAATGGTCCTCGAAGGTGGGGTTTGACTTAGGCTTTCCTGTCTTGTTCATCGGAGTTAGAATCTGCACAAGAACATGAACATACCTGTATATCTCAGCTTTTATGTCATATCTATCAAACACATTTTCCAGTCTCTGAGGTGAGATGTATGCTGCAGACCTGACTCTCTCTGCTTCTTTTCCCTTAGTTTCTCGACTGATGGAAGTCTGTGTTTTGCTCAACTCAAATCCTGCAAGCTAGACAGAGAGGTGACTTAGCAATAGAAAGAAACAGCACAATCTTGGGAGTGGGGTAGAGGGCAGGGAGTTGATGCTACACAAGATTGTCAAGGGATGGTCTTTTACCTTTGGGATGTATTTCCAGTGGTGTCTTCTGCCTGTGTGGCTACTCTACCACTGGCATTACGGGTTCAACTTATAGTGCATCGACCAAGAGATACACAAAGAGGGTTCTTCTACATAAAATGGGGCAATGAGGATTACTTGAGATAGTGGTTATAAAGCACCTGTAAGAATGGAGCCACCACATAGCTTGCTTTCTCTCAGAAGCAGATGAAAAAATGACATGGGAGCATCTCCTCTGTTCTTTCTGACCCTTAAGATGGCCAGCCTGTTCCTTTGGATTTTATATAACTGTAAGTTACCCCATTGACCCTGCATGGCCAACACCCTGTTCTCTTAAGCCACAGCACAGTTAATGGCAGTGTATGTTCTCCTCGCTCCATGCACACCTGTCATTAGCACCATCAGTGTGCAGAGGACTGCCAGCCCCAAACTCAGCTAGATACCCAAATCTAGGGGCAAGGTCAGGAAAAGGATTAGATATTTAGATGGCTCATCCCCCTTTCATTCACATGTTTCCTGAGCACTGACATCCTCTGACATCTGGCACCATGCCAGATACCAGGGATGAAAGGTTTAATAACACATGTTACAGTCAGGCGAGATGAGGACCACGAGAGTGGTGTAGACATGGTGCTTTGGGAGCACTTATATCACGTCAGTGAGGGGGAAAGGTATCCGAAAGGCGGAAAAGACCTGTCTTCTGTTATTTGAGAGCTGTTCCTGACACTCATAATATTGGAAGAAAGTGGGGACTGGCCTGGTGGCGCAAGCGGTTAAGTGCGCGCGCTCTGCTACGGCGGCCCGGGGTTTGGATCTGGGTGCGCACCCATGCACTACTTGGCAAGCCATGCTGTGGCGGCGTCCCATATAAAATGGAGGAAGATGGGCACGGATGTTAGCCCAGGGCCAGTCTTCCTCAGCAAAAAAAAAAAAAAAAAAAAGAGGAGGCTCGGCAGATGTTAGCACAGGACTGATCTCACACACACACACAAAAAAAGCTTGGCTTTTTCCAAAAGATTGGAAGAAAGAAAGCCATCTATGGAGGACAAAGAAAATATTCTTTTAGCATTTGGGAATTGTGGACATCGAGTTAACAAAACATTTTCCTCTTCCGTTTGAGAATCTGACTTTCAGTTAACTTTTTGGCTCCATTCCCCTGGGAATCTGATAAAGGCACACTGTCACCTATGCTCCTAAGTAATACTGCTGATGATAAAAAATGACTGTTGATTGGTAAATTGCTTACGGGCAGGGGGTCAGGGCCCATAGGGTCTATAAAAAGCTGATAGGAATGCTGGACATTGTGGAGACTCTTTTTTTTTTTTTTAATTTTTTTTTTTCCCCCAAAGCCCCAGTAGATAGTTGTATGTCATAGTTGCACATCCTTCTAGTTGCTGTATGTGGGACGCAGCCTCAGCATGGCTGGAGACGCAGTGCTTCGGTGTGCGCCCGGGATCTGAACCCGGGCCGCCAGTAGTGGAGCACACGTACTTAACCGCTAAGCCACGGGGCCAGCCCGTGGAGACTCTTATAACTGGCATGACCCTTATGGGGACACCTGAAGGTGTGTCTGTGGAGTTGTTATAAGAGAATATTGACTCCTCGGGGCCGACCCCGTGGCTTAGCGGTTAAGTGCGCATGCTCCGCTACTGGTGGCCTGGGTTTGGATCCTGGGCGCGCACCAACGCACAGCTTCTCCGGCTATGCTGAGGCCGTGTCCCACATACAGCAACTAGCAGGATGTGCAACTATGACATACAACTATCTACCGGGGCTTTGGGGAAAAAAAGGAGGAGGATTGGCAATAGATGTTAGCTCAGAGCCGGTCTTCTTCAGTAAAAAGAGGAGGATTAGTATGGATATTAGCTCAGGGCTGATCTTCCTCACAAAAAAAAAAAAAAGAGAATATTGACTCCTGTGGGTCATGAGGCTTCTACCCTGGATGGCCCTGTACCCACCTGAGGGGAGCCTCTTTCTCTAACACCTGGGGCAAGGGCAAAGAGAATATCTCCTTGATGACTGTGGGGACTCCCACTGGAGAGGATTTGATGCTGCCTTGCTGGCAAGCTGTGTTTCCTGTCTGATACCCTTCTAAGTGACTCCAAATGCCAGTGTGGCCTATGGCAGTCCTGTGAGTCTGAATGCCTAGTTGGATCCAAAAAGATCCCCTTGTGTAGAGGCTGGCCTGGTGGCGTAGTGGTTTAAGTTCATGTGCTTTGCTTTGGTGGCCCAGGGTTTGCAGGTTCAGATCCCAGGCGCAGACTTATGCACCACTTATCAAGCCGTGCTGTGGCAGGCGTCCCACATATAAAGTAGAGGAAGATGGGCACAGATGTTAGCCCAGGGCCAATCTTCCTCAGCAAAAAGAGGAGGATTGGCAACAAATGTTAGCTCAGGGGTAATCTTCCTCACACACACAAAAAAGATCCCCTTGTGGGTGTGGGAGCGATGTAGAGCTGGTGTCCAGGCATCTAAGGGGGAAATGACTCTTAGCCGATCCCTGCTAAGTGGGCGGGAAGACGGGCATCAGAATAGCAGGCAGGGACTGAGTCTGGCCTGTGGTGGGCACATGGAAAGCTGTCCAGGCAGGGGAAGAGTTGAGCTCAGTTCTAAGTTTAAGGCGGAGAAACAAGCAGGCACAGCCTCTCTAGGGAACATGTGTCCCTCTCCTGCCCCCAAACAGTCACACAGGTCAAATCCAAAGATCCCCCTGGAGGGCCACTCTCACCTTCACTTTATAGCCTTCAGCCACTAGGAAGCTCGTGCTGCTGATGTTCCTGTGGAGTTCTGTGGATGCTTCAGAATGGTGCAGCCTGACACGGACCAACAGCAAGGAGAATTAGTCACCTTTGCACAGACTTTCTTTAGGGGGCTTGACAGTCATTACTGGGATAATGAGGCTGGTCAGCATCATGCCTTCTTGATGAGTAGCTATCCATGGATAGGTGGGGAAACCAGGAGGCAGAGGTGAGATTTAACAATTGTGTGCTGTGAGTATAGAGCAGAGCTAAGATGCAACCCCAAGTGTCCATTGGACAAGTGAGTGTAACAGCCCTTGTGAAGCGTGTGCAATCTGGTACTAGAGGTCACTTTAGGCAGAGAAGGAGGAAGGTGCTTCTGTGGTGCTCTGCCTGGGAAGTGATGGGCAGATCAAAGTGCAAGAGGCATGGCTGGATGGTTGGACCATGCCTAGGACTCTTCTGGTTGAAACAGAATGAGAAGCCGGGGTTTCCTCCAACTTAGTAAGTGGTAAGTGCTTCAGATTAATGGAGCCCCTGGATTCCAGCTTGGTTGTTATCATAGTATCTGCCTTAGGTTGAGTTCTTCCAGTAGCAGATCATGAGCCAAGGATTTGGGTACAAAGTGATTTATTAAGAAGGTATTCCCAGGCAAAACTGGTAAGGGAGTGGAGGAAGCAGGACAGAGGAGGAGAAGAAATCAAGCAAGGGTGTGATTTCAGTTGAAGTTCCAGCGTCAGCTTGACCCCATGGAGATCTCTAGAGGATAAAACCCTCGGGGTTTGTTCTGCATGAAGCAAAGAAGCTGGACTTTTGTATTCACACTAGTTGTTCAATGGCAATGGACTGGGGGCAAGGGGGATTGGGACAGGGACGGTGGATATAAAACTCCTGGGCACTTTCAGCTATCTATAAGGGCCAAGGGGCTCCAGTGCCCATGGATATTCCTCTGTAGATGGTAGCCATGAGGGGTTAGCAGCAAAGCATACTGAGCGGGGGATGAGTATGCAGAGCTGGTAAAGAGACTGTCTGGATGGGGCAGTAACAGCCCCAGTCCCCTACAATCCGAAATTACTTCTTATAAAACCCACTGGTGTAGGGAGTCAAGAAGAAATAAACTTTATGATTTCAAATAATTAGCTAAGGCAGTATTTCCAAAAGTATGGGATAAGTGGTATGCAAGATGACATAGTGAGAAAGTTATTCTCCCTTCAATTTATTCCAGTCTTTCTAATCACATCAAGGAGAAAGTCTCAGTTGGTGTCAGGTGCCTTTAACACCTCTCTAAATCTGCTAATATCTCCTTTGTGCAAAGAGAATGTGCGTCTGAATTATGGACCTTTGGCAGGCAGCATCATCCAGCCAGAATTTAATAACATTCTTTTAGTTTCATTTGTGGTCACCTAGTTATGACAAGTGATTCTGGTTTCTAATTTATGGTAGTAATAGAAAGTGTCCTTTTATTTTACTTTATTTAGGTTTTTAAAAAATGAGCTAATTTAAAGAAAAGTATGAAGTAAATAATAATGGCAGTATTGTGGATTTGGTAAAAACCATGGAAGCGGCCTGTGAGTGACTGACCTTTGGGGACCCTTGGGCTAAAGGAACCAGAGACTTTAGCAAATGAGAGTAGGTAGAGTTGCCAGATAAAATACAGGACACCCAGTTGATTTTGAATTTTGGATAATCAATGAATTTTTTTTAGTATAAGTATGTCCCAAAATTACATGTGACATACTTCTAAAAAATTATTTATTGTTTATCTGAAATTCTGTATATCTGAATTTTTAGTAAAAATATGTCTCATGTAATATTTGGGGTATACTTATGTTAAAAAATTATTCATTGCTTATCTGAAATTCAAATTTAACTGGGCATCTTGTATTTTTGTTTGCTAAATCTGGCAACCTTAAGAGTAAGACCTCAGAGGGAGAAGGTCAAATACTGTATGATTTCCTTCATTAAGTAGTAGATAATAACAACAATAAACAAACACACAGAGACAGAGATTGGATTGGTGGTTACCAGAGGGGAAGGGGGGAGGGAGGAGGGCAAAAGGGATAATTAGGCACGTGTGTGTGGTGATGGGTTGTAATTAGTATTTGGGTGGTGAACATGATGTAATCTATGCAGAAATAGAAGTATAATGATGTACACCCGAAATTTATACAATCTTATAAACCAATGTTACTGCAATAAACAAAAAATTTAAAAAAAAAAGATTAAGACCTGTCCAGCTCTACAAGAGCAGACTGGACATTAAATTCCACCCTTACTTCTGTGAGCTGGTGCTCACTGGGTGAAGCTTTCTTTTCCCTCCTGTCTAAGGTGTTCTAATCAGAGTAAGTAGAAAACAACTTAAGGAAGGGGAGATCTATTAGGGCTTCCGGCCTGTTCTCTCATCATCTCTGGGATTATCAGTAGGGAAGACAGACTCATTCCATTCTTCTTGGTGCCCTTTCACCCCATCTGGTACCTGTACAAGCCTGTGGCTGCCCCCAGGACCAGGACGATGCGCACAGCAAACATGAGCTCCTTTTCCCTGTCCAGCAGTTCCCGCAGGGTCCCGAGCTCACAGTACTCCATGACGATGGAGAATTGAGGCGGGGTCACTGATGGAAAGGAGCCAAACACTATGAAGATGCTGCCCCACTCAGAGCTCCTACTCTCTGCAGTCCATCTCCCCCTCTCTACAGAGACAGACTCAGCTCTGCTAAGAATCCCATTTCTCCCCCATCCTCCATCCCCATCTCAGTTTGCTCCCTGACCTCCTTGAATAGGTCGAATACCCCCAGAGTTTCCATACCTCTTCTTCATGGTATTTGGCATGTCATAATTCTACATTTCTCTTAGTTACTTGAGTAACGTCCCCCTCAACTCAATTGTAAGCCCCAAGAGGGTGGAATCTATTTTGTTCATACAGAGCTCATAAGGAGCTTAGTAAATATGTGTGGAGGGAATGAACAATGCACAGACTTCAGAGGCTGGTGAAGAAAACTCAGACAGGAAGCCGAGGTCTCAAGTCACGGGCCCGAGATGCAAGAACTGACACACAGAATATCAGTCACCTCAGCTGTCACCCAGGAGAATAAACATCACTGGAAGTTTTCCTTTAGGCTGGGACTTTATGCCCTGAAATCAGGTCACCTGAGACTGTGGAGAAACTCCCAGAGGGGATAAAATAGGAGTTGCTCTGTCCTCTCTGTAGGCAAGAGCAGCAAAACATAACCAGCAGGAAAAGCCATGCTATGAGAGAAAATGCAGCCACGTTAAAAAATAAAAATTAGGGGCCAGCCCAGTGGCGTAGTGGTTAAGTTCACGTGCTCTGCTTCAGCGGCTCAGGGTTTGCGAGTTCAGATCCTGGGCGCAGACCTACACACTGCTCATCAAGCCATGCCGTGGTGGCATCCCACATACAAAATAGAGGAAGACTTGCACATACGTTAGCTCAGGGACAATCTTCCTCAAGCAAAAAGAGGAAGATTGGCAACAGATGTTAGCTCACAGCCAATCTTCCTCACCAAAAAATAAATAAATAAATAAATAAAAATAAATAAAAGGAACCTGACATATGAGATTCTTGGTAAAGAGGCAGGTTTAGTTTTTAGGTTTAATCTACACCAGTGATGATCAAGGGTAGATTCCTTGTTCAGATCAATCAGCTTTATAATTGACAGCAACAAAATGCACCCATCATCCAGGGCAGCATTTGAACAAGTATCCTCTTGGTTCCCAGTGGGCTGGCAAGCGGAGACATGGCCCCATTAGTGCAAACCAGCCCTCGGGCTGAAGCCAACTTCAAGCCCTCCTCTCCCAAAAGAGGATGGGAACCTGTATCTTAGGAGGCAAAAAAAAAAATAATAATAATGTTGATAATAATAACACTGTGTAGATTCTACCCTTTTAGCTGTTCATTAAAAATGCAATGCACTATAACACAGAAGATATATGACAGACCAGCAAGAGATTGACCTACCCTAGAAGCACCCTTACCTGTTTCATCAATGCAAATCCCAAATATACGCAGGATGTTGGGAGAATCAAATTTCTTCATGGCTCTGATCTCATTATTGAAAGTATGCCTCACTATTCTATGAGGATAAAAGGGGAAATTAGGACTTCAGGAACAGAGAACTGTTTAGTGTAGCTCTCTGAGAACTCAGAGAACATTTAGTGTAGTGACCGTCTGTATATGTGTGGGGTGGGAGGGATTGTCAGCATCTCCTGGGGTGAGAAATGGTGCTCTGATGATGGCAGTGTATGGACCCCCTCAGATGTATTTGGCAGCAGAATTAGCATGTACTATACATGCTACAACACAGATTTACCTTAAAAATATCATGCTAAGTGAAAGAAGCCTGGCACAAAAGGCCACATATTGTATTATTCCATTTATGTGAAATGTCCAAAGCAGGCAAATCTATGAAAAACAGAAAGTAGATTAGTGGTTGCCTAGAGCTAGAGATGGTGGGGGTGGGAGCAAATAGGGGGTGACTGCAATGGGTATAGAGTTTCTTTGGGGGATGATGAAAATGTTCTATAATTATATTATGGCAATTGTTGTGCAACTCTGTCAACATATTAAAAGCCATTAAATGGTAGGCTTTAAATGAATGAATCTTATGGTATGTAAATGATATCTTAATAAAGATGTTGAAAAGTACAATCTCAATCAAAATCTCAATGTATATTTTGAGGAAAGTGATAAACTTTCTCTGATACTTATTCAGCTAAGTCAACCTGAGAAAGAAGGGTCAAGAGGAAGGAGATGCCTTACTAGATATTGAGAATTACTACAAAGTCATAATAAAAAATAAAATAAAACAAAACAAAACACAGTGTGTTATTGGTAGAAAGACAGACAAGTGGACCAGTGGAACAGATTAGAGAGATCAGAGCCACATCCATGTCTAAATAGAAACTTCACATACAATAAATGTGGCACCACAAATTAATGGGGAAGGACATTTAATAGACGGTATAGAGAAAATGGACCCACTGTGTGGATAAAAATAAAACTAGGCCCTATATAATATCACATACAAAGGTGGATTCCTGGAGCCTTAAAGCCTAAATGTGAAAAATAAAACTGTAAAGTTAATAGAAGAAAATCTAGAATAACTTTGCCATCCAAGGGTGGGGAAGGGCATCTCAAGAGCACAGATAACAAGGTAAAATATTGGTGGATTTGATTATATCAAAATTTAAGAGGTCTATTTGATGATGGACACCATGGACAAAATTAAAATATAGGTAATGTGGTCAGAGAAGGCCTTTGCAATATCTAAAGCTGACAAGTGATTAATTTCCACAACATACAAGGATCTCCTACAAACTGACAAGACAAAAAACAGCAACTATGACAGAAAAAAGGGCAGAGGATATGAATAGGCAATATACAGAAGTGGAAACCCAAACAGCTAAGCCATATAAATAAATGTTCAAATTCGTTAGTAAACAGACAAATGCAAACTAAAATAACTATAAGATATTACTTTATAACTATAGGGATGAATCAAATTAGAAAGCTGGACAATACCAAGGGATGGTGGAGATGTATAACTGTAGAGCTCTCAGGCATTGCTGGTGGAAATGTAGGCGTATACAGCCCATTCTGAAAAGTTACCTGGTAGTACTTAGTCAATTTCATATATACAAACCCTATGATCCATCAATTTCTCTCCTGGCAATCTAGCCCAAAGAAATTCCCACAGAGGTCCATAAAGGGACATGTCATGTTATTTCTGGTGGTGGAAAGTTGGAAACAGATTGGGTTGCATCGCTGGAAAAATAGGTAAAATGTGGATCTACACCATGGACAGCAATCAGAAGAAAAGGACTATAAGTCCATGATGCTGAGTGCGAAAGGTAAGAAAAGTAGGCAACAGACAGATAACACTACCATTTTCGAAAACTAAAAATGTACACACATATAATAACAACATACATTTCACATAAACACATACAAACAAAACACAGTTTATTGTCTGTGGTGGGGGATGAGGAACCGAGAAACAGAAATGAAAGGGAATAAATTTTTAGAAATATCTAAATACATGAATAAAAGAGAGAAGTTTCTAGAATCAAGGTTGGAAGACATGCGTTTAAGTCTAGGCTCTGCTCCTTAATAGTAGAGGGCAAGTCATTTAACCCTTTGGGGCCTCAGTTTCCCCACCTAAAATGGAAACAATATGCCTCTCTCCTTGGGGAGTTACAGAGAGGAATTGAAACGAACCAGGAGAGAACTATACAAAAAGACTTACCCAATGCTTCTGGCCTGGGGTTTATTGAATACTTTTATGGCCACTGGAGATTTGTGGTATTCTCCCTTATAAAGTGCACTGAATTCGTTTTTCCTTAGTAGGATCCAGTCGTATCCTGAAAGCTCCTCCTTCTTAATCTCCTTGATTTGATCATGTGGGATCTCCTTCACGGGTTTCTGTAGGTCTGACCTCAGCCAAGGAGAAAAGGAAATACAGTCAATGAGCTGAGGAAGGTGTCCCAAGGGAAGAGGTGTCTTAGTAACATGTGAGGGGGAAGCCCTTACACCATAAAGCAAAGCTGGCGCTGGCTGGATCTTCTGATTGACTCAGCCGGGGAAGAGGTGCCAATGCCTCTGAGTGACTGGTAAAGACACAGCTGGATGGTTAACAGAAACCTGTCATGCACTTCCTTTCCCTACTCTTCAAATCCTGCCTGTCTCTCCAGCTGAAATCCCCATCTCCATCTATCTCTTTCACTTGGCGCTTGAGCGTATAGTTCCTGTCTAGTCATTTCAATTCTAATAGTTAGATACATAGTTCAGGCTCAGTAACTCCACCGCTGTTATGTGTTCACATGTATCTCTTCCCGCTCCCTTCCTCCACCCCATGGCTGTGAGCTCCTGGAAGGCAGGGTCATTCTCTGCATCTTAGTTTCCTCTACGTACAGGTTCTAGCATAAAGCAGATACTCACAGTTTTGTTGAATGAATGAATGAGCATTTTAAATTGGATTTGAATTTCTTGTTAGAAATTCAGCAAATGGATTGAAGCTTTGATGCTATCTAAAGGAAGTTTTCAGCACTTTGACAGGTGCTAGAAGATATCTTGCTGGTCAAGAAGCTCCCTTCAAATGCTACTCTATGAACAAAGCCTGGGCTAGCCATGAGCACATCTCAAAACCTGTGAGCTGCTTCCAGCCATCCTGCCCAAAAAATGAAGAAGCGTGGGGGTGGGGGCGGGCTGGAGTTCCTAATAAATAAATGACTTGTAGTTTGGGGATGGTCAGAAGCAGCAGGGCACATGATAACTCACACTGCCTCACGATTTTGGTGGTTTCTTTCATGTCGATTTCCAATTTTCTCAATGAAGCTTCTATAATTTCACTTCCTGCAGGAAAAAGAACAGCAAATACTCAAAAATGGAAATGCTAATTAAAAGCACACTAAGATGCCATTTTCCACCTGTCATATTCATTGCAGTGGGAAATGCTGCCACTCACGAGTATTCATCTTTCTATGTCTAAGCACACAGGAAGTGCCTTGAAGCCTGGCTGCACGACTTGCTTTGGCCAAGAAATGAAGTGAAAGAGATGTCAGGGAAGTTTGTGTCAACATAAAAGTGCCATAATATTGAAACATCCTGGAAGGAGGACAGCGACCTCGGAGAGTCTCCTGGACTTTGCTTGAATGAGAAATAAACTTTTGGGGGCCGGCCCCGTGGCTTAGTGGTTAAGTGCGTGCGCTCCGCTGCTGGCGGCCCGGGTTCGGATCCCGGGCGCGCAACGACGCCCCGCTTCTCCGGCCATGCTGAGGCAGTGTTCCACATACAGCAACTAGAAAGATGTGCAACTATGACATACAACTATCTACTGGGGCTTTGGGGAAAAAAAAAAGAGGAGGATTGGCAATAGATGTTAGCTCAGAGCCGGTCTTCCTCAGCAACAAGAGGAGGATTAGCATGGATGTTAGCTCAGGGCTGATCTTCCTCACAAAAAAAAAAGAGAAACTTTTGTTTCCTTAACAAGCTGAGTTTTTTTTTTTTAAACAACAGCATAATCTAACCTATCCTGATTTATATACTCAGAAATATGCTTAAAAATTGATAACACACTATATAGAGCGGCCAACCATCCTGGTTTTCCCAGGACCAAGGAGTTCTAAGGACATGAGACCTTCAGTGCTAAAACCAGGAAGTCTCTAATGGAAAAAATATGGAGAAACAGACAATCTCGTACATTGTTGGTAGGAGTGAAATTTGTATAACCTCTGTGGAGGGTAATCTGGCAACCTCTATCAAAATTTTAAATGCTCATACTCTTTGACCCAGCAATTAGACCTAATAATTCCACTTCTAGGAATTTTCCTAAAGAGATCTTGAAATATATACAAAGGTGCACATTGCAGGATTATTTACAATAATGAAAAATAGGCCAAAAATGTCCATCAATAGGGAGCTGCTTAAATATATCTGGTCCATGTATACCAAAGAATACTAGACAATTCTATGGACATTTACATGGAAGAATATTCAAGATTATTTAATGAGAAAAGCAAGAAGCAGAACAGTGTGTTAGTGTGCTACTGATTGTGTAGTGACAACAACAAAATATATATGCTTAAATCTCCAGGAGGCTATTCAAGAAACTGATAAGAGAGAGTGTGTCTGGGGAGGGAACCTTGATGTCAAGGGTGAGTGGGAGATTTACTTCTCATGCTGGGTCCTTTTTGTACCTTTTGAACTTTGTACCATGTGAATGAATTACCTAATAAAAATGTTTTTACAAAATTTAAAAGCTAGAGCAGGAAGTAAATCTTTTCCTCCAAGTTATGACACCAATATGCCTCCTACCTCCACCAGGAAATGGACCAATGAACTCCGAAGATTGTGAAGGCCGGGGACCAATCCTGCCCTTTAGGTGCGTCAGCCTCTGCACTGCCCCAACCTCACTCCAACCCAATCCCTGACTTTCTTTCTCCCTGGAGGCAGGTGTTTGGTTGGGGAATTACAAATGTCTCACTTTCCCTCCTCCAGAAAATGACTCATTTTGCCCGCAGGTCTCCTCCAGGTCTTGTTTGTTCTGTTTGAGTGTCTCCCGCTGACCTGATTGAGGATAGACCGCCCTCCACATCAAGGTGGCAGGACAGTTATTCTTCTGGGCTCTGGTGCCCAGAAGGTTCATCCAAGTGTCCTCACCCTCTCCTCACTTCCTCTTTCTCCACCCACAATCCTTACAAGAGGGAAGGATTTGGAATTCATATCACCAGGATCTACAAAAGTGTAAAGAGGATGCATTTTTTCCATCCTCCATTCTCTTCCGTTTTCTGCTGGCCCTGGCTCCATTGTCATCCCACACTCGAATCTAGCCCATGTCTCATCCCCTGAGAACCTTGCCCTCCACTAAGTCAAACTAGGGCCACTCTAGTTCAAGCCACTGTTATCTCTTACACGGCCTTGCTTTGGGTGTTAGCGGATGTGATACAAGTAGAGGCTTGAAACATGCTGGTACAGTTGGGCTTGCCTTTTTGCAATTCTGCCACAACGAGAACATTCTCCAGGTACTCACTGCTTCTTCAGCCTTGGCTCCAGAATGAGACATGTGGAACAGACCCAAATTGGACCTGGTGCTTGCGGCCAAGCCCAGACAAGCCCACATGAGATCAGGAGAACACCAACGGATCCACAGATTCATGAGCAGGAGAATTAATGTTGTTTTAAGCCTCTGAGTTTTGCTATGGTTTGTTATGCAGTATCAGCGCAGCAATAATTGGCTAATACACATCAGTATGGTCCATTTGCTACATGGCAGCCTGAGTGATTTTCTTTTAATACAAATCAAATCATGACAGGCCCACATTTAAGGACCTCCCTTCACTGGCTTCCTATGACTCTTAGAATAAAATCTAAAATTCTTATCATGCCTACACAGCCCTGCATGACCTCTCTCCTGTATCTTTTGACCTACTTCCCCACTTTCATCTGATACCACTCTCTCTCCCTTGCTGACCACACCGAAGCTATCCTGGCCCTCTGGCTGTTCCTTGTACATGCCATCTTATTCCCACCTCAGGGCCTTTGCACTCACTGTTGTCTCTGCCTGGAATGCTCCTCTCCTTCATCTTCACATCGCTTGTTCCTTCTCATTATTCAAGGTGTCCATTCAAATGTCACCTTGTCAGAGAGGCTTTCCCTGACCACTCTCTCTGCACCCACTGTTGATTTCCATCTCATCACCCTGCTTATGACTTTCATTGCCTTTCAATAAAACAATTTACTTAGCCCTCTATATGCAGATTTTATGTTCCATAAGGGCAGAGATCTCATCTATTTTGCTCTGTGCTGTATCTCCAACATTTAGAACAATGTCTGGAGGGAACTCTCATACACTGCTGGTGGGAGTGCAAACTGGTGCAGCCACTATGGAAAACAGTATGGAGATTCCTCAAAAAAGCAAGGATAGAACTACCATATGATCCAGCTATTCCACTGTTGGGTATTTATCCAAAGAACTTGAAAACACCAATTTGCAAAGGTACATGCCTGTGTTCATTGCAGCGTTATTCACAATAGCCAACACTTGGAAGCAACCTAAGTGCCTATCAAGGGACGAATGGATAAAGAAGATGTGGTATATATACACGATGGAATACTACTCAGCCATAAGAAACGATGAAATCCAGCCATTTGTGACAACGTGGATGGACATTGAGGGTATAATGCAAAGTGAAATAAGTCAGAGGAAGAAGGTCAAATACCGTATGATTTCCTTCATTAAGTAGTAGATAATAAGAACAATAAACAAACACATAGGGACAGAGATTGGATTGGTGGTTACCAGAGGGGAAGGGGGGAGGGAGGAGGGTGAAAGGGATAATTCGGTACATGTGTGTGGTGATGGGTTGTAATTAGTATTTTGGTGGTGAACATGATGTAATCTATGCAGAAATAGAAGTACAATGATGTACACCTGATATTTTTACAATGTTATAAACCAATGTTACTGCAATAAACAAAAAATTAAAAAAAAAAAAAAAGAACAGTGTCTGGCACACAGTATTTTCTCAATTCGTGTTTGCTTAGTTGCTTAGTTAATTCTTCCTCCTGGATAATTTACATATTAACTGAAGGTCCTGGAAAAACTAAGGCTGAAGGAATTAGCTTCTGGAATTCCAGGTATCACATCAAAAAGAGAATGGAAAGGCAAAGAAGACTCATCAGTATTATCTCCCCTCCACTTCGCCCATTGGCTTGCCCACATTTCACCAGCCCCCACCATATGAGGGCCCAGGGATGTTAGGAGTTCTGAGTCACATGAATAAACACCTGCTCAAACCTCTTCAGCCTGCCTGCTCCTTTGGTAAATCAAAATGAGATTAATATGCCCCCATTTGCACTCCCCTCTACCCCCCAAAAAACCTTACCACTTCTTGGTGTTTGGAAGACTTGCATGTCTTCCTCTGCATCCTGCTGATCTTCCTGTTGCCAGGACGCTTTTTGGTTGATGCTTGAAAGATGCATCCATTGATCCACCTGAAGCAGCAGCGAGAGCTCCTCCCCAACATCTCTCAGCCTTTCGTTCACTTCACTGAAGAGTATTTTCTCATGTCCTGCTGTTAGAAACTTCCGGATATTGGATTTATTGCTGAACTCATCTATCTGCCTCCGAGCTTCCTTGAGGACAGCATGGAAACGGTTCAGGGCAGTGGTTATCTCAGTGGGCAGGTTCCCCTCTCCTTGGGCCTGGAGCTTTCGCAGAGGCTGCAGCAGGCCATGAACACGGCTCCCTAGACGCTGGCACTGTTTCTGGCAGTATTTCATCTCTTCACACTGTTTGTAGATATACAGGCCTAAGGAGATGATCTGCCCCACTGTATCCATGTCTGGAAGAAACTGATGGAATTTGTTTAAGTCTCAGAATCTTCTACATATTTACTACTGGGCTAAGGGAACATCAAAGGTGTCTGTGATTTAAATGGCTGAAGAGGTCTCCCCGCTATTTTCACGTAAGGTAGAGATAGTTTGATGTCCACCGAAATCTGTTCTGCCCTTCCATAGTAACAGAGTTGAAGCTGGGAAGTGTTGACCCAGCTAGGACTATATCTCTCAGTTTTCCTTGCGACTTGATGTGGCCACGTGACTAGTTCTCACCAATGGGGCAAGAGTGGATGTGATATGTGCTACCTTGGGCTGAGGCTAGTTTGTCTCCGTTATACACTGTCAGCTGGACGCTAGGATGATGCAGCCCGAGGTGTGGTGGAGCCCCAAGAAGAAGGCGCAGTCCCAGGAAGGAGGAATCCTGGATACCTGAATCATTGCTTGGAGGAGAGTGGCTCACAGACCTGGAATATCTGCCATGGACTGTTAAGGGAGTGAGGAATAAAATTCTATTGCATCTGAGCTATTTTTGGGGGGTCTATTTGTTATATCAGTTTAGCCTATTCTAACAAATATATCCTGCCAAAGGATAGCAAGGACAATAGGATGGTGGGTCGGAAAGCTCAGGCCCTGTCTAAATTAGGCAAATGTTACCCAGCAAGTCACCAACCGTTGCCCTTCAAGGATAAAAGGCCCAGTGGCGGAAGATCTTCCAGTTTTTAAAGAATAGTCAGAAATCTTGATTTTTATGTTAAATCTTTCAATTTAAAATCTTGCAACCAAGTCAAAAAATGTTTTAAAACTTGTGCAGTCCAACACTGTGTGGGTCAAATAAAACATGTTTGCCAACTGGATATTGCCCATGAAGCCCCAATTTGCAACCTTGGCCACAGCTGGCCAATGATATTCAGGATTGTAATAGAAATTGGCTTCTGTCAAGCTCGAATTTTCCTTTATGTCTCTTTTCCCAATGCTTGAGCATCCCTGTCTCCCTAGTCCTCACCCCAAGCCCTCTCTGTTGTGTTTTTAGCAAGCTGCAAATTTGTTCCAGCCTCCCCAGTGGCCTAAAATCAATAAGAGTTGATGTTGTAAGTGCTGCCCCCCGAGAGGCATTTGCACTAAAGACTCTGAGATTTTCCAGATCCAGAGGAATTCTGGTGGACCTCTGTGTTCCCTTGCACAGTATCCATTTCTCTACTTCCCATTACCACCCAGATTTTCAGTGGCTATGTGCTCCTCCTCCACTCAGCAATGAGTTTTGGGGGAGCTGGTCCCATCCCAGGTTCCAGGGGTGAGACGTGATTTGTCTAAGCCAGCGGTTTTCAATCAAAGGTGATTTTGCCCCTCAGGAGACTTTTGGCAATGTCTGGAGACATTTCTGGTTGCCACAACTGGAAATCTAGCAGGTAGAGGTCGGGGTGCTACAATGTATGGGACAGCCCCCCCGTAACAAAGAATTATCCAGCCCAAAATGTCAATAGTTCAGGGGTTGAGAAACCTTGATCTAAGCCATCAGACAATTCCTAATAGCCTATCACAGTGATTGGTTCAAAACTGGGCACCTGGGTTAATTTGAGTGGAGGAGAATGTTTGCTGGGGAGCTTCCCTAAGACAGCCCGGGAAGCCAGCTTGTAACTCTAAATCTCACTCTCTCTTCTCTGAATATGAGTGAGAAAGCATAGATCCCTGATCCTGAAGCCTTGGAATGAGGCTAACCTATGGATGGCAGAATGGAAAGAAAAGAAAAATCTGAGTCCTTGGTGACAACACTGAGCCACTGGTTTGAACTGACCCTGCAGTCTACCCCATTCCTCAATTACAGGTTTCATGAACCAATAACCTTCCTCATTGTTTAAGCCAGTTTGAATCATGTTTGCTGTACTTGCAACTAAAGGCAACTAGGTTCAGTAATGAATGATCATAATAACGATGATCACAAATCTCTCTATTGACCTACCACATGCTAAGTGCTTTGGAATCATGAGCTCACTGTAGTTAGCTTCATTTTATAGATGAAAATACTGAAGTTCAAGGAGGTTGCATTTAAAAAAGTACAAGGCCATGGACACAGTTCCCAAAGTACTTTTAAACAAAGTTAATCTCAACAGCTCAATGAAACAGGTAGGCCACCTATTATCACCATTTTACAGATCAGATAACAGTTTGGAGAAGATAATTGGCCTGGAATCCAAATCTGGCTTTAAAATATGAGCAAGAAACTAGCAGAAGTGAAATCAAATAAGCAACCAATTGATAGGCTTTTGTTTTTGTTGCCTTCGAGTTACATTGATCTGGGAAGGGAAGTAACAGGTATTAGGGAATGACTAAAAAGACTCAGTGGATCTCAGGCTACATATCGATTCCCAGTTGCTAAGCAGATGCCTTCAAGGCTGTTTCTTGGGACTCACGAGGACGATGGCCTTTACTTCTTTCTCTGGTCCTCTGGAGACAGAAGCAGATGTGAAAGTATTGCTCAGTATTGCTCAGGGAATCTTGCGGATTTCAGCCTCATAGCTCCAAGCTCCAATTACCTTATCAGCAGCCTCATCAAAAAGCCATATCTCAGCAATAACTAATCACAAAAGATAATGGGAAAAATGTTTCACGCATAAAAGTGACAATTTAAAACAAATTTTACAGGAAACGTGATCGGATGTTATGAAGAAAACCACACAAAACAAAGCTTGAAGAAATGCAGACAACTGTTACATTTCTTGTTGGGAAGATTAAAAATGACAAACCTGGGAATCCTTCCCAAATATAAACCCAATTTAAGGCAGTTCCAATAAAATTCCCAATGATATATTTTGGTATTGAAACCAAATGATCTTGAAGTTCATTTGAAAGAGGAAATTAGTAGAGATAACCAAGATTTAAAATATATATATAAATAAGGGGACTTACTTCTAAGATATTAAAATATTAAAAATTGTATTAACTAAAATCGTTTGGGGCTTATAAGTATATGATAAAGATACGGAAAGGCAGAAAGGGAATATAAATACATATACTTTGACTCAACACTGTGAATCTCTAGGAACTTACGCTGTAGAAAAGTTTGCATGTGTCTAGATAGATGGATACTAAGATGTTCACTGCAGTGCTATTTATAACATGTAAAACTGCTAAAAACCCTAATAAGAATATGTTCATATGTTGCTTGTAGTAAAATAATGAGGGGGGAAAAGTCATTAATTTTAAAAGTGAAAAATTTTAAATGGTAGTAACGATATAAATCCAAAAAGAACTCCAGTGCCATTTCCTCCTCCCCTACAAAAAAATGGTTATCAAGCATCCCTTTTCTGAAGAGACATTTTACATCAGGTCACTCTCCCTGTGCCTAAAATGGGTCCCAGGAAAGGAAGAAGGCATTAATCATAAAGAACTGGAATCATCCATCTTGATCGTTTCCCCACTGACAAGCGGGAGTTCGTCTGCCTAGGGCTGCTTGGACAATTCTTCTGAGCCAGGTTCCCGAGGCCCCTCTGCGATCGCCACCCCGATCCCTACCCCATTCCGCTTGTTCTTTGGCAGGAGGCAGAGACCCGAGCAGGCAGCTTCACTATCAGAGCGGAGGAAATGAAACCAACTCGGTCCCGCGTTCCCGGAAATCGGACTATGGGTCACCCCCCCCACCCCTACCACGGGTTCTCCCATCACTGCCCAGGAATCCCGCTGCAGCCCCTCTGCCCCGCCGTCTCTGGGGACCGCGAGCGCCCCGGAACGCCCCCCAGACTCACCCTCGTCCCTACCGAAGGCGTCCAACTGTCCCGCTCACAGTTCCAGGAAGACACCTCCAACTTCTCCGACGGCTGCCTTCTGCCCAGGGGAGAAATCTGCAGGTGCGAGGGGCGGGTTCCCTGAGCCTCCTTCCCTCGTGCGCCGGGCGCTCTGCACTCCTGATGGCGGCGCGGGACTGGAAGCGCGACAGTGCAGTCCAGCTTCCTTTCGAAGTGAAAGCCGGGTCAGCACGCTGTGCCTAAGTCCAGCCCCTACACGTGTCCCTCCAATCAGCCTTCCGGCGGCTGTCAATCCCGCACCCTCCAAAGGCCACCGCCCCAGGGCTGGGACTTGGGCAGGGAAGTCAGACGTGCCTCTTTGGAGTCTTCCAAGTAGTTCTTGCTGCCAACTGCCAGGCTCACGATGCCTGGCTCCCTAGAAGAACCACTTTTTAGGCAGTTCAGAGCTCAGGTTCCTTCCTTCCTCCTGGTATTCTCCTCCTGTCCTTTACACTCTCTCCCCACCTTCCTAAATTCATTCAGTAACTATTTATAGAGTACTCATGGGTGCCAGGCTCTCTGCTTGGGGCCAGGGATTCAGAAAGGAATAAGGTCCCAGGAAACTAGAACCAGGGCATAGTGTGGGAAGGATTGGATGAGCAAAAAGCTGTGGGAGCCAGAGAGAAGGTTGTTGTGCCTGCTTCTCTGTACTTGAGAATGGGGGGTTGTGGGGAAAGAGACACGCCTGAGTGGGAAAAAGAGCACTTCCTCCTCTAACATCATTGCAGCATTTTCTGTTATAGTATGAGCTATGTTTTATTAAAGTTAACTGTGTCCCTAGCTAGAAAGTCCAAGTGACGTCATTCATTTTCTCATCAGACTATTTTCCTCTGAAAGGACGGAATTGGATTGTATGAAAAGAACTTTTGGATTGGGAAGGCAGGGGTCGAGGATGTCTAGGGTGTTTGTTTTTTCATTTATTTGCCGTTGCTATTGTTCCCCATCTATTGCATCATTAGTTTTCTTCTTATCTTATGTCAGGTTCTCTAGAAGCAGAGTCTGAGAAACAGATTCAGATACATGTGATTTATTGAAGGGAGGCCCTCAGGACAGAGGGTAGGATAGGGCAGTGGGGAAAAAACAGCTAAGTAAGGATGTGGTCTCAGTGGAGACTAGCTTCAGCCAGATTCCGTGGGGAGGTCTGGAGCATGAAGCTCTGGAGCAACAGGCAGCTTCCATTCTGCCCAGGATAGATCACATGTTAGATCACAAAAAAATCTTAACAAATTTAAGAAGATTGAAATCATACCAAGTACCTTTTCTGATGACAGTGAGATGAAATGAGAAATCAGCAGAAAGAAAACTGAAAAATTAACAAATATGTGGAAATTAAACAACTCTTGAACAACCATTGTGTCAAAGAAGAAATCAAAAGAAAATTAGAAAATACCTCAAGACAAATGAAAATGAAACACAACATACCACAACTTATGGGATGCAGCAAAAGCAGTGCTAAGAGGGTAGTTCATAGTGATAAATACATTAAAAAGAAGAAAAATCTTAAATAAATGACCTAACTTTAAACTTTAAGGAACTAGAAAAAGAACAAATTAAGCCCAAAGTTAGAAGGAAGGAAATAACAAATATTAGAGCAGAAATAAATGAAATAGAAAAATAGTAGGAAAAAACTAATGAAACTAAGTTTTTTTAAAAGATAAACAAAATCAACAAACCCTTAGCCAGACTAAGAAAAAAAAGAAGATTCAAATAAATAAAATCATAAATGAAAGACATTACGATTGATGTCACAGAAATAAAAAGGATCATAAGAGACTATGATGAATAATTATATGGCAACAAACTGGATAACCTAGAAGAAATGGATAAATTCCTAGAAACATACAACCTACCAAGACTAACTTATGAAGAAATAGAAAGTCTGAACAGCTGTATAACAAGTATGAAGACTGAATTAGTAATAAAAGAGTCCCAACAAAGAAAAACCCAGGGCCAAATGGCTTCACTGGAAAATTCTACCAAACATTTAAAGGAGAATTAACACCAATCCTTCTCAAGCTCTTGCAAAAAATTGAAGAAGAGAGAATACTTATAAACTCATTGTATGAGGCCAGCATTACCCTGATACCAAAGCCTGACAAAGATAGCACAAGAAAAGAAAGCTACAGACCAATATCCCCGATGAATACAGGTGCAAAAATCCTCAACAAAATACTAACAAACCAAACCCAACAGCACATTAAAAGGATCATACACTATGACCAAGTGGGATTTATTCCTGAGGTGCACGAATGGTTCAACATATGAAAATCAATTAATATGATACACCACATTAACAGAATAAAGCATAAAAACACTTGATCATCTCAATAGATGCAGAAAAAGTATTCCACAAAATTCAACACTCTTTCACAGTAAAAGCTCTCAACAAACTAGCCATAGAAGGAAATTGTCTCAACATAATAAAGACCATATATGACAAGCCCACAACTAATATCATATTCAACGGTGAAAAACTGAAAGCTTTCTCTCCAAGATCAGGAATAAAGCAAGGATGCCCACTCTCATCACTTCTATTCAACATGGTACTGGAAGTCCTAGCCAGAGCAATTAGGCAAGAAAAAGAAATGAAACGCATCCAAATGGGAGAGGAGGAAGTCAAGTTGTCCTTGCTTGCAGACGGCATGATCTTATATATAGAAAACCCTAAAGACTCCATAAAAAAAACTGTTAGAACTAATAAACAAATTCAGTGAAGTTACAGTTTACAAAATCAACATACAAAAATCAGTTATGTTTCTGTATACTAACAGCAAACTATCTGGAAAGGAAATTAGGAAAACAATCCCACTTATAATAGCACCAAAAAGAATAAAATACCTAAGAATAAATTAACTAAGGGAGTGAAAGACATACATTTAAAACTACAAAATATTGGGGCCGGCCCCGTGGCTTAGCGGTTGAGTGTGCGGGCTCCGCTACTGGCGGCCCGGGTTCGGATCCCGGGCGCACACCAACGTACCACTTCTCCGGCCTTGCTGAGGCCACGTCCCACATACAGCAAGTAGAAGGATGTGCAACTATGACATACAACTATCTACTGGGGCTTTGGGGGAAAAAAAGAAAAAGGAGGAGAATTGGCAATAGATGTTAGCTCAGAGCTGGTCTTCCTCAGCAAAAAAAGGAGGATTAGCATGGATGTTAGCTCAGGGCTGATCTTCCTCACAAAAATAAATAAATAAACAAATAAATAAATAAATAAAACTACAAAATATTGATGAAGGAATTAAAGACACAAACAAATGCAAAGACATCCTGTGTTCATGAATTAGAAGACTTAATACTGTTAAAATGTCTATACTTCCCAAAGCAATCTACAGATTCAATGCAATCTTTATCAAAATCCCCATGCCATTTTTTTAGAGAAATAGAAAAACAATTCTAAAATTAATATGGAACCACAAAAGACCGTGAATAGCCAAATCATTCTTGAGAAAGAAGAAAAAAACTGGAGGTATCACACTTTCTGATTTCAAAATATGTTATAAAGCTACAGTAATCAAAGCATAAAGGCCAACATATGGAATGGAAGGCCAACAATGGAACAGAATAGAGAGCCCAGAAATGAATCTACACATGAACAGTCAACTGATCTTCGACAAGGGTGCCAAGTATACACAACGGGGAAAGGATAGTCTCTTCAACAAATGGTGCTGGGAAAACTGGATATTCACATGTGAAAGGATTAAATTGGATGCTTATCTTACATCACACACAAAAATCAACTCAAAATGGATAAAACACTTAAGCATGAGACCTGAAACTATAAAACTTCCAAAAGAAGACATAGAGGAAAAGCTCTGTGGCATTGTGATTTATTGAAGGAAGGCCCTCAGGACAGAGGGCAATGATTTCATGGATATGGCACCAAGAGCACAGGTAACAAAAATAAACAAGTAGGATTATATCAAACTGAAAAGCTTCCGCACAGCAAAAGAAACAATCAACAGAGTGAAAAGGCAGCCTGTGGAATGGGAGAAAGTATTTTCAAATCATGTATTTGATTAGGGGTTAATCTCTGAAACATATAAGGAACTCCTAAAACTCAATAGTAAAAAAAACCCAATAGCCTCATGAAAAAAACGGGCTCAGGGTCTGAATAGATATTTATCCAAAGAAGACATACAAATGGCCAACAGGTATGAAAAAATGCTCGACATCACTAATCATCAGGGAAACGCGAATCAAAACCGCAATGAGATATCATTTCAGACCTGTCAGGATGGCTGTTATCACAAAAACAATAGACAACAAATGTTGGCGAACATTTGGGGAAATTGGAACCCTTGCACACTGTTGGTGGGAACGCAAAATGGTGCACTCACTCTGGAAACAGTATGGCGCTTTCTCAAAAAATTAAAAGTAGAACTACTATATGATACAGCAATCCCACTTCTGGATATTTATCCAAAAGAATTGAAGTCAGGATCCAAAGAGATAGCACTCTTATGTTCATTGCAGTAATATTCACAATAGCCAAGATGTGAAAACAACCTAAACGTCCATTGACAGATGAATGGACAAAGAAAATGTGGTATATACATACAATGGAATACTATTCAGCCTTACAAAATAAGGAAATTCTGCAATATGCAACAACATGGATGAACCTTGAGGACATTAGGCTAAGTGAAATAAGCCAGTCACAGAAAGACAATACTGCACGACTCCACTTATATGAGGTATTTAAAATAGTCAAATTCATAGAATCAAAAAGTGCAACGATGGTTGACAGGGGCTGGGGAGAAGAGAAAATGGGGAGTTACTAAACAATGGGCATAAAGTTTCAGTCAAGCAAGATGAATAAACTCTAGAGATTTGCTGTACTACATTGTACCTACAGTCAACAATAATATATGATACATTCAAAAACTTGTCAAGAGGGTAGATCTCATATTAAATGTTATTTCCAAAATAAAAAAAAAGAAATAAAAAGTTATAAGAAAATACTATGAACAATTGTACACCAACCAATTACATAGCCTAGATGAGACAAATTTCTTAGACACACACAAATTATCTAATTGACTCAAGAAAACCTGAACAGATCTACAACAAGTAAAGAGATTGAATCAGTAATCAAAACCCTCCCAATAAAGAGAAGCTCAGACTGATGGCTTCACTGGTAAATTCTACCAAACATTTAAAAATTAATTAACACCAATCCTTCTCAAACTCTTCCAAAAATAGAAAAGAACACTTCCTAACCTATTTTATGAGGCCAGCATTAGCCTGATACCAAAGCCAGACAAACACACCACAAGAAAGAAAACTACAAACCAATATCATTGATGAACATAGATGCAAAAATCCTCAACAAAATACCAGAAAACTGAATCTTAGAGCATATTAAAGGATTATACACCATGACCAAATGGGGTTTATTCCAGGAATGCAAAAGTGGTTCAACATATGAAATCAATGTAATACACCACATTCATAGAACAAAGGAAAAAACCCACATGATTATCTCCCTTGATGCAGAAAAAGAAATTTGTCAAAATTCAACACCCTTTCATGATGAAAACACTCAGCATGGAGTAGAAGGGAACTTCCTCAACATGAAAAAGGATATTTATGAAAAACCCACAGCTAACATCATACCTAATGGTGAAAGATGGAAAGCTTTCCCCCTAAGATCAGGATCAAGACAAGGATGCTCATTTTTACCACTGCTGTTCAAGATTTTACTGGAAGTTATAGCCAGAGCAGTTGGTCAAGAAAAAAATAAAGGCATCTGAACTGGATAAGGAGAAGCAAAACTAACTCTGTTCACAGATGATATAATCTTGTATGCGGAAAACTCAAAGAATCTATAAAAAATTTTTCCTGGAGCTACTAAATGAATTCAGCAGAATTGCAGGATACAAGATTAACACACAAAAATCAATTGTGTTTCTATGCATCAGCAATGAAAATACAAAAAGGAAATTAAGAAAACAATTCAATTTACAACAGCATCTGAAAGAATAAAATATTTAGGAATAAATGTAACCAAGTAGGTGAAAAGACCGGTACGCTGACAATTACAAAACATTGCTGAATGAAATTAAAGAGCTGTGGGAATAAACACCTGGATCTCACTCTCCTCCATCATGCCAATCTCTTGCCAGTGTCTGTATTTGCAGAACAACTGGCAGCCAGTGAGCAAAAGAACACTCTGATGCAGTTCACACAGATCAGTCCCTCAGGGTACCAAGTGGGATGGGGAAAGATGGAGAGTGAATCTGGAGAGCTAATGGAAGATATCCAGCACATCTCATTCCAGTGTGTGGTCTTTGTGGCTGGATTTCTGTTGCATGTTGTTTCTATCAGCTTTTACTCATGGTGCCTTCTTCCCTTGTGTGTTTTGTTTTGTTTTTATTGTGAGCTTATAGTCCTCAGAATTTTATCTGTGGGAACTTTTTGAGGTCTGGATTGAAGTTGCATTTCTCCACAGAAGTTTGTGAGTGCTCCTTTGGAGAGCCTTGTGGTTCCACCAATCAGGTCTGTTTTACACTAAATTTTTGACTTAAGGTGTTTCAGACCATCCAGTTTGTATGAATTCAGGCTTCGGACCTCCATGAGGGCTATGCTTGTGGATCTATATTCTCAAAAGAGCCTTTCTCCACTCCATGCCGGCAATTTTACTTGCAGTGCCCAGGAAAGGTGGGCTTATTTCCGGTTCACTCTTACATTGAGAATATAGCCCTTTGGGGTCTGTAGGAGACATATCTGGTAAGCCTTGTTATATCCCTTCTGTCCACCTCTGGTCTTACCCTCAGCTGTGGTGGAAAGTTCTGTGTGAACACTGTCTCAGCTTTGATTTCAGCCACAGTTCTGGCAGATAGTTCCTAGCAAGCTCACACTCAACTTGTACTGACTGCATCCCACTTCAAGTGCACACATCTATCTTTCTGCTTTTGCTCCACGACCTTTGTCAAATCCAATGAATCTGTCTGGCTTGCATGCCAGGGCAGTCCATAAATGAGGAGGAAATTGACGCCATTGAAGACAATCCTCAACCAACAGGAGGGGAAGCTGGTGGATAAGTGTTCCAGCCTCTCGTCCTATAAGCGAACAATTCTGGCCGGTATTCTGTTTCTCAAGATGCCCCTGCAGAATTCATATGAGAACTTCACATATTCATCCGTCTGTGGCTCCCCACTTTCCCTTCCTAATCCTCCCCAATCTTTCACTCCTTATTTCTGCAATTGACTCCCAAGTAAACTACTGCATCCGTGTTCTTGTTTTAGGTTTTGCTTTTTAGGGAACCTAAATGAAGTCGGAATCCCACCTTTATGCTTTTGTCAAAACAAGATTTGTTCGTTTCCGTATCATTTCTTCTTTTTCCCTGCTACAAGCTTATAAAGTATCTGGGATGGAGTGAAGATGAGAGTTCTGGTATTTTCCAAGTTTAACATTCATCCTGTAGCATCCTTAATAGATAAAATTTATTCATTGTGCTGTATCATCTAACTGTAAAGAAAGCTCCAGTCGAATTTTTGCAGCCATCATATCTTTATAGAAATTTATAACTGGAAAGTTCATATACATTGTTCTATCTTCCTCTCAAAAAAGTAGATGAGACAAAACAGTAAGTCAAGAGGACAGGTAAGGTGGAAAAGTGCTGGAATTTACAATCGCAGACATCTGATTCCAAGTCACTCTGAAGTCAGTCATAAGGGGGCAGGGCCTCGTGCTGTCACCAGAGGGCAGCAGAGGCCAGGGAACAGGTGGAGAAGTGAGGCCCAAATGACGGAACCTGCCAGAGATCCGATAGAGACAGGAATAATATTTATTGGGGCCTGTTACAAGTTGGGCATTGTGCCGGGCACGATAAGAAATCGTACAAGTCTCAAAGGCAGAGATGGGAGGCCAGAGCCAATGGAGGAGTGGAACGGAGCCTAGTTAAGAGGGCAGTTCTTCAGGTCAGCCAGGAAATGCCCAAAGACAGCTAGTCTGGAAGGACAAGCACAACGCCAGAAATAAATATAAGGGCTATGGGTCTGCTAAGGGCAGCTGAGATGTTGCTAGAGAATCAGGTGAGGTCAGTTACTAGGATCATTGAGAGTCAGTCAACCTGCATATTTACTTTACACTGATCAGAATTTAAATGGCCCTTCGCCTGAGCAAACATTAAATTTTCCTGATGATTTTTGTGTCTTCTTCCACTACAGAAAAAAACATAATCACGTGCCATAAGTTCCAGGCTTTCCCCTCGTGGTAGGTGTGGCGGCATTTTGATAATGTTCCATGCTTGCTTTAGCATCTAATCTTTGACTCTTACTTACCTCTCTTGCACTTGATTGTAAAATTCTCTGACTCAACCAGATGGTCACTGAGTAGGGACTGCACCATGAGTTTGAGGTTAAGGGCCTCCTGGCACCTCCTATATTCTTCTCTTCTGTACAGTGGGGCTCACTCGCTCTCTTCCAAAGGCCTTGTGGAAATTCTTGACCCCTTGGAAAGTTATAGTGGACACAGCTGGAAGCTCTGGGGGAAACTGTCCAAAGTTCACTGAGTGGACCTTTTCATCAATAGGTTGACATGGTTTTGTGGGATTTTTTCCTACTATTTTTTTTCCCCTAAATCTTCTCATTACCATGCTACAAACTTAGATTTTGGTGTTTCTTACTAGCTGTGTTTCAATCTTTTTAAAGTTTTTGTTTGTTTGTTTGTTTGTTTGTGAGGAAGATCAGCACTGAGCTAACATCCATGCCAATCCTCCTCTTTTTGCTGAGGAAGACCGGTCCTGGGCTAACATCCGTGCCCATCTTCCTCCACTTTATGTGGGACGCCCCCACAGCATGGCCTGACAAGCGGTGCGACCGTGGGCGCCCAGGATCCGAACCTGGCCGCCAGCAGCGGAGCCCGCGCACTTAACCGCTAAGCCATGGGGCAGCCCAAAGTCTTTTTTTAAATTAATTTTTTGCTCCAACTTGCTCATCTCAAACTTTTCTCTGGTGGACTTGCATATGTACAACATATGTAGTTGATCTCTTCCTTTGTTCCTCTTTTTTGTTTCCTCCTTCTCCTGGGGTGTGATGCTCCGTGGTCAGATTTCCAGTACTGTCTAGGAAATGGAGGTTGTGATTTCTGCTGCTTCGATGGGCCCAATTCCAGGGACAGGTTCCAGGAGCTTGGGGGATGGGTGGCTCAGACAAGTCGCATGTATCTTTAGGCTGAGAGTTGCAGGAATAAGGCCACTGGATGGCTGCTGGAGCAGGGAGAGGCAGCAGCGGTGGGGGCTCCCTCATGATGCCAGAGTCTCACCAACATTTGCTCGCTTCTGCCTCCGAGTCTGCGTCTGCTTCCGCTTCCGCTTCTGCATCCTTGGGCAGCCTAATCCAGAGCTCACCTCTGCCGGGCCTACTGAATTAGACTCTGAGTGTTGAGGACTTGGATCTGTAGTTTGACAGGTTACCCAGGTGATTCTGATGTGGTGACTGAGAAGACATCCTGAGAAACTGTCTCACCTGGACTAAGCTGGCCTGAAGTTCTAGTTCCCACTCTGGGCATTTACTGCTCGAGTCTTCCCCGCTTGTTTTAGGAAAGTCACCTGGAATCTCAGTTGGGGTCTGATAAATTCCAGAAGAAACATCTTCCCAGTGGTGTACAAAGGCGGTTGGTGGGAGTGACATGCCCCCCACCAGGTGCTGGCAGTGAGGGGAGGTGCTGTCTGCAGAGGATTTTAAAACAGTAATAAAACCAAGTAAGAGGATAAGAGTTGGTCAGCTTTTTATCATCACCATGCCACAGCAAGTCTACACAACCTGGTCAGTGATAGAATAAACACTCCTCCCTGCTGGTCCGACCACCGCCCCCCCCACTGCCCCTCCCCAGTCATGGTGAAGTCTGGTGAGTCACCATCAACAAGTAGCCAATTAATGTTTGTTGGTTTCTTTTTCACTGTTTTTATTTTTCAAAATATACAATTTATTTACACTTTTATTTCACAACTGTAGTTTTTATATTTATTCCAAAATCTTTAAATAACTCTGCAGTAAACAGTACAAATCATAGGATCCGTCAAACTGCTTCTCTTTAGCCTTTACGCACATCGAGTTTTTTAAAACTTTCAAGTAGTAACGGTTTGTGGGTAAGAAGGGAACAAAAACAGGATAAAATTTTTTTACGGAAGCTCCACATGTAGAATTAGAAAGGACAATCAGAGCAGCCACTTGGTCTGGGGTCAGACTAAGGGCATTTATACAGTTCATAAATAAGACCCTCTTATGAGCAGTGAGAGTTTTGGTTACAAGGAAGAAGGGGCTGGAACCTCATCTGCTTGGGGTGGGGGAAGCAAAGGGGAAGAAAGATAAGGCACTGCATGAAAACCCCTTCTTGGCTTAAGGTGGCACTGGCTGGAAGGGTCCTCAGTGGGGGCACAGGGACCCACCTATACCAGGTGGAGGTCAGAATGGCTGGGGATGGGGTGGGGCTCCCACCCATGGAGAGGCCTCTTTAGCCTCCCTTGGAGAAAGACTTTGTGATTCTAGAGGCAGGCAAGACATGGCTAGAGCAGCTGGTGGTTCCTAAAGAAAGGGGCCTGGGCTCCTGCCAGTGTTGAGGTGACGCCAGCTACTCTGGGCCCATTGGCACAGGCAGGTGAGGGCCGGGCGTGTGGGTCCAGGATGTGTCACAGCCTGAGGCACCTGGTGGTACAGCTGGCATTCGTGATTGGCAGGGGACAAAGGCTCTGCCCTGGGATCTCGGGGTGGCCTGTGGGAGGTATCATGCTGTCTCTTCTTGTGAGAGCCCTTCATCCACCTCAGTGTTTTCCATTCATTAGGAGAACAGCCAGAGCCACCAAATCCTCCCCAGGAAGGTGGGGAAGATGAGGGCCACCGGCCTCGCAGACCCCACTCTTTGCTGTGAACATTGGCAGCTCCACTGTGGGGGCTGGCTCGAGAGCCCGAGGTGCTAAGACACAGGTGGGACACAGGCCTGGCTCTAGGGGTCAGTTTCCTTCATTCCCCTGGGAAATTCCCCATTAGCCGGGTCCTAAAGCAGTCCTGTGGGCTAAGACTCTGGGCAGGGATGCTGGTGGAGAAGCTGGGATGCTCCAGGAAAGAGCTAGTCCCTGAGGGCCATTTGGTCACCAAGTGGACGTGACCTTCCTGTGGTGGGTCAGGAGGGCAGTCGCAGGGTCAGTCTCAATCTTCAGGGTCTTCTCAGCAGCCCCCAGCAAGCCCGAAGGCCGGACAAAGCCCGTCCTGCCTGGCCAAGCAAATCTTCTTTGCAGGGTCTGGATGGGGCTGGGGGTGGGGCAGGGGCTACAGCAGGGCTGGGAGTTGTCACTGCATCTTCGGGTGGGGTTCTTCCGGCATAAGGGTGTGGAAAAAGTAATCCCAAAGTTTAGTGCTGATGCCAAATCCTAGAGAGAGAGACAAATGGGGAGAAGATGAGGCACTGTTGAAGGAGTGGGGGAAATTTGCTTGGGAAGGGAGTCTGGGTGGAGAAGCCTAGCATGTGGGGAAGATTTCAACATCTGTCCCCGCTGGCCTTCCCAACTCTCAGGGCCATCCCGGTAGAAGTCAAGAGCAGGGCACCTGTGTTTCTAGTCTTCCAAGAATGTCATTGGAATAAACCCAAATTCCTTATTGGGCCTGAGTTCCTGGGAGATCCTGGCCCCTGCCTGCCTCTTCTTCCCTCTCTCTCACACTTCAGACTCTTCCTCCTCTTCAAGGACATCAAGTTCATTCCTGCTTCAAGGCTTTGACCTGTTGCTCCTGGGATGCTCCTTCCCCAGACACTGGATGCTGGCTTCTTTTAATTTAGGTCTCAGCTCTAATGACAGGTCTGCAGCACACCTTCCTGGACCACTTTTTTTCCTAGCACTCTGCCGTTCAACACAGTAGCCACTAGCCCATGTGACCACTGAGCACTGAGAATGTGGCTAGAGCTACAGAGGGGCTAAATCCCTAATTCACTTAATTTTAATTAACTTAAATTTCAATTAAAAAATGTATACTCCATTCAGTTACTAGAAAACTTTTAAGCACATTTGGAGCAACTCACGTATGTGAATCTACTTTTTTGATTGTAAATGTTATAAACTCTAAATACAGATCAAGTATTTTCCAATGAAAATTTAGCACTTGAATACAGATGTGCTCTAAGTCCAAAATATGTACTGGATGTCGAAGACTTAGTATAAGATAAAGAATGGAAAATACCTCACTGGCGATTTTTTACATTGATTACATGTTGAAATGATAATATTTTGTTTATATTTGGCCTAATAAACTACATTATTAAAATTAATTTCATCTGTTTATTTTTACTTGTTAATGTGGCTACTAGAAAATTTAAAATCACATCTGTGACTCACATTATATTTAATTAGACAGTGCTGTACCCCTCCCCCCACTTACATGCTTCCTCTAACATCATCTTGCTTTATTTTCTTTGTGGCACATATCACTGTCTGCTGTTATCTTTGCTATTTATGGATTTCCTTATTTGTCTGTGTCTGCACAGCCCCCTGCACCAGTGAGTAGGATGGGAGGCCCAGGCTTGCCTTGCTGTCTGTGTATCCCCAGTACTCAGAACAGTGCCTGGTCCTTGGTAGGGGCTCAGTTGTAGCTGTCAAATAAGTAAACGAACAAATAAGAGTGGCTGGGAGCTGCCAGCCGGTCCTCACCTGACTTCTGATGTGCAAAGTGATGCTTGACGTGATGGGCCTTCATGTTGTACAGGTAGGAGCCCTTGCGCGGCGAGCCGAAGTGCAAGTAGTAATGGGTCATGTCGTAGAGGACATAGCCCAGGAGGCCCCCAGCAAACACAGTGCCCCCCACCGCCTCGGGCAGGAGGAGCTGTAAGACCACGTAGAAGGTGGCAATCACCAGAGAAGCTGGTACAGGGGGGAAGACCAGGCGGGACTCATCGAAGGGTGCCTGTGGATGGAGAGGCTCATGAGTCAGAACACAGCCCAGGTCCCCAGGGCCCGTCTGTAGTCACAGCGTGCCAAGCCAGAGACGCTCCCCATGGAGGGTGGGGCAGAGCAGCCCAGACATGCCAGTGAGGGGGCAGTGACTTGTCGTGGGTAAGCTTGGCACTTTCAGTGGCTTTGGGGAGGGCAAACCGCCATGCTTGCAAGGCTTAGAGAGACTGTCCCGCTCCCAATTTCCAAGCCAGGACGGGACCTGGAAAACTGTCCAAGAACACGAGGGTGGATGTGATATGGGCAGGATGCTCCTGGTTCAGAGTCCTGCTGTAGATACAAGAGGCCACTTTGGCTCTGGATCTTGTTAGGTGCTAGAGGGGAGCCCCATCACTAAATACCATGCGGGTACCTAGACCAAGGCCTGGTATTGTCTGGGAGGGCAACACAGCAGCAAGCTGAGCGTAATGCAGATTCACATGGTGGGATGATACTGGGAGTGTTAACAGATACGTTCTCCCCACCCCCACGTCCTAACAGGAGCCATTCTTTGTTCCAAGGGGATGTTGTCACAGTGAACCAGAGAACAAAAGAGCCAAGACTGGCTCTGGAGCTTTAAAAGCCAAGGACCTGGGGCCAGCCCTGGTGGCCCAGTGGTTAAGTTCGGCACACTCCGGTCCCAGGTTCAGTTCTCAGGTGTGGAACTACACCACTTGTCTATCAGTGGCCATGCTGTGATGGCGGCTCACGTACAAAATAGAAGATTGGCAACAGATGTTAGCTCAGGGCGAATCTTTCTCAGCAAAAAAAAAAAAAGCCAAAGACCTGGTATAGAGGTAAGATTTTAGACACTGCTTGGTGAGTATTCTGAGAAGAGAGAGACCCTCTTTGGGCTGGAAGAGAAGAGAGAGAGAAAGCAGGTGACAGTCATAGAGTGATATGCTGATGTGGGCCTCCCTCCTCTCAGACCAGGAGCAACTGGACTAGTGGTGTGACAGGAAACTGGATCTTGGAAAAAGAAGGTAGGGAGGGAGGGAGAGAGGAGGGATGCCCTGGGACAGGCTGAGAACAGCATGGTGCAGGGACAGAGAAGCAGCCAGGGGGATGCAGCTTCCTCTGGGCAGACCTGGCTTCCAGTCACAGCCACCAGAACTGTCATGTCGCCCTTGAAGAGCCCTAGGGTGGTGGGTGGTTGAGAGCACAGACTCTGGAGTCCACAGAACAGGGCACAACATCCTGGCTGTGCCAGGTGTGACCTTGGGCCAGTTCCTTAATTCCCCCAAGCCTCAGTTTGCTGCTCTGTGGAATGGGGAGAACTGCAGCAGCATCTTCAGAAGAAAGCTCCACAAGGGCAGTGATTTTTGACTGTTTTGATCAGTGGTGTCTAGAACTATGCCTGGCACATAGCACTCAGTGAACATTTGTTGAATGAAGGAAGGAAGGAAGGAAGGAAGGAAGGAATGAACAAGTTGTTGTGAGGATTAATGATACATGAAACGTACCTTCAGAGTGCCTGGTATTAACATGATGGCATGCAGACACACAAGCTCACTCTGTCCGCACCCGGTTCAAACTAGGACCCAGTGACCCCTCTGAGCAACATCAAATACCCTTGATTTCCCCTCACTCCCAACCTGACTCCCACAAAGATGGGCAGCTCCTACGAGTCTGTTAGAGCTGCAAGGCCCCAGGTGGGAGCCGCCCCACTCACCTTGTGGTGCTGGCCGTGCAAGACGAAGTGCAGCGTGATGAGGTAATAGCTGTTGCTGGGGGGCTTCATGTGGAACAGGAAGCGGTGGAGGAGGTACTCCACCAGGCTCCAGAGGAATATCCCCAGCACGAAGAGGCCCGGGAACACGGACTCAGGCATGGCCACTGAGTGCTCTGCAGGAGGCAGGAGAGAGGTGAGGTCAGGGTGGACGGCCGGCTGTGTGGCTACGCCTGGGGGCTCCAGACATCTCACCGCCCCGGTCACCTTGGGAGCTGCTGCCCTCCGTCCAGCAGCTATGGGGCCAGGCCTCACTGTTCTGGCCCTGAGTCAAAATGGGAAGGAGGCTGTGAGGGTCTGTGCTGGGCTTGGAGGGGTCCTCCAGAGAATGGGGCCACTGGCCAGAGATCTGAGACCTTCCTGAGAGGGACCATAAGAGGAGCGCTGTGGCTGGTGCTGGACCGTTGTCCAATGCTATGGTCTGAATGTGTCCCTCCAAATCCATGTGTTGAAACGTAACCTCCAAGGTGATGGGAGTGATTGGGTCCTGAGGTGAATAGGGTCAGTGCCCTTTTTATAGAAGAGGCCTGAGAGAGCTCCCTCCCCTTTCTGCCACGTGAGGACACAACAAGGAGTCTGCGACCGGGAAGAGGGCCCTCACCCGACCATGCTGGTGCCCTGATCTCGGACTTCTGGCCTCCAGAACTGTGAGACATCAATTTCTGCGGTTTATAAGCACCCAGTCTGTGGTGTTTTGTTATAGCAGCCTGAACGGACTAAGACACTGGGGAAGGGTGACCTTGCCTCAGTGGCATGGGAGAGAGGGAGAGGTGACCCCGATTACGCCAGTAAAGCCAGGGGGTTATTGATGGAAGACGTTAACAGCCAGGAACTGGGGGCAGAAGGAACAGGAAACCCCTACTTGAGAAATCTCAATGGACAAGACTTGAAATCATAGCCTATGAGGAAGATGTGAAAAAACGGAATTACAACAGGTGCGAGTTTCCCAACACCCAACCCTCTGGCAACAGCCTGCAGTCCTTGGGGATCCGAGTTCTGTTCTCCACTTCATTCATCTTTGACTTCATGGGACTTCAGCTCTTGTCACTGTTTACTCCATGGCCATCTTCACCCTCTTACCTTGACTTCTTTTCTCCACAAGCCATTGCTTCAGCCATACTTTTTCTTTTTAAAAATAATGGCTTCATTGAAATATAACACATATCATACAATTCACCCATTTCAAGTGTACAATTCAATGGTTTTTAGTACAGAGTTATGCAACCATCACCACAATTTTAGAATATTTTATCTCTCTGTACCCATGAGCCATCACTCCCCATTTTCTCTGACCCCTGCCATTTCCCAGACCCAGGAAACCACTAATCTACTTTCTGTCTATTGCATTTGCTTATTCTGGATATTTCATATCAATGGAATCATGCAATATGTGGTCTTTTATGACTGGCTTCTTTTAATTACAATATTTTTAAGGTTCATCCATGTTGTAGCATGTATCTGAACTTCATTCCTTTTTAGGGATGAATAATATTCCACTGCATGGATATTACACATTATATTTATCCCTTCATCAGTTGATGGACATCTGGGTTGTTTCTACTTTTTGACTATTATGAATAATGCTGCTATGAACATTCACATGCAAGTTTTTGTGTGGACATATGTTTTCAGTTGTCGGGTATATGTCTAGGAGTGGAATTGTTGGGTCATATTATAACTATGTTTAACCTTTTGAGGAACCACCATACTGTTTTCCAAAGCTAGCCATTCTATTTTGACCTTTACTCCATCTCCCTCACCTGCCCCCATGAACCCCCAAACCTTGATCAGTACTGAGCATGGAAGGAGAGTCATGTATGCATGGGTCTGGCACCTTCAGCCTCAGCTAGACTTCAAACACTGCCTGGTGATCATTTTCTCTCTCCAGATCCAGCTCCCTCCCCACTGCCCTCAAATATCACCCTCTCCTTCCACCCAGCCTCCTATTTCACAGAGAAAAGAGGCCTTGGGAGGAAGAGAGGGAGAGGGAGAATGACCCCCTTCACAACCTCCCTTTCACCTTCAACCACATCAAATTCTGCCCCCACCCTGGAACTTCCTTCTTGCTCCTCAGGGAAGAGGTGTGCACCCAGGCACCTGGGCACTGGAAGGTGGTGGTAGTAACAATAATAATCATTGCAGATGTGTATTGATCAGTACCTACATGCCAGGCACTGTTCAAGTGCTTTACATGGATTCCTCCATATTTTATCTCACTCCAACCTTACGAGAGAAGCACGAGCATTGCCCATATGAGTGAGGATGTGAAGGTACAGACAACTTACCTTACTTGCCTGGCTCACCCTGCTAGGCAGTGCACAGCCCTCAGCCTGCCTCCCCGAAAGCCCCTCCGTCCCAACCAACCCCTCTGGGCATCTTCAACTTCTTATCCACTGGCTCTTCTGCTCATCTTTAAAATGTTCCTATCATAGACTCTGTCCCTTCACAGCCAAGCCTACTAAAAATGTAGGCTAGTCTTAAATCTCTACTTCACTGCTTCCCATTCACTCCTGAAGCCCCTAAAGCCTGTCTTCTGCAAAGAAGAACTGTGAAAGCCATTCATGATGCATTTCTTGCAAACCTTCAGATCTAAGTAATTTTTTCAATTCATCTCTAAATTGGCTGTGGCATATGACATTGGTGACCACACTCTTCTTGAATCTGCAACTGCATAGGTTCCTAACGTGAGGTTTATGAACACCCAGAGGGTGCTCAGTTGGATTTCAGGGTGTCTGTGAACCTGCTAAAATGATATCCCAAACTACATCTGTGTGTATTTTTATGGGAAGCTAGTCCACAACTTTTCAGATTCTCAAAGGATCAGAGACCAATAAGGTAAGAATACACATCTCCACTCCCTGCCTGCTGGGACACTTGGCTTCTCTCCTCTTCTCTAGATGCCCTGTGTCAGGCTCCACTGTGGAAACTCTGCCTCTCTCCCAGGGTCAAAGACTTGACCCTCCACTCTCACATGCTCTCTGCTCCGTCCAGGATGTCAGCCACACCCACGTGCTGATGAACCCCAGATCTACACCTCCAACCCAGCCCTCGACAGCCATTTGCTACTAGGCATCTCCACGTAGCTGTCCACAGGCCTCCCAAAGTCAACAGATTCCAGATGAGGCCAATCCTCTTCCTCTTTCTTCCTACCCACTCCATTACCCCAGGCTGTTCCTCTTGAGTTCCTTCCTCAATGAGGAGTATCGACATCCACACATTACACAAGACTTAACTTATCCCCCTCTCCCGCGTCCAACCAGTCACCAAGCTCTGTCAGCTCCCCTCCTTAATATCTGTTGGCAAAGTAAAAGGCACCAGACACAAAAGACCACATATTGTATGATTCCGTTTATATGGAATGTCCAGAACAGGCAAATGTATAGAGACAGAAAGTAGATTGGTGGTTGCCAGCAACTGAGGAAGGAGGAAATGGAGAGTGACTGCTCAATGGGTATGTGGTTTCCCTTTGGGGTGATGAAAACGTTTTGGAACTAGACAGAGGTGGTGATTACACAACATCGTGAATGCACTAAATGCCACTGTATGTTCACTTTAAAATGGTTAATTTTACGTTATATGTATCTCACCTCAATTAAAAAAAGTCTATCTATCTGTCTGTCTATCTATCTATCTATCTATCTATCTATCTATCTATCTATCTATCTATCCCTCTATCTATCTATCTATCTATCTATCTATCTATCCCTCTATCTATCTATCTATCTATCTATCTATCTATCTATCTATCTATCTATCTATCTATCCCTCTATCTATCTATCTATCTATCTATCTATCTATCTATCTATCTATCCCTCTATCTATCTATCTATCTATCTATCTATCTATCTATCTATCCCTCTATCTATCTATCTATCGGATCAGTTCACTGCTCTTAATCCCCCACTGCCTTATCATCTCTGGCCCAATGACTGCTTCAGCCTCCCACCCCAACTCCCTGCCTCCACACGCTATTTAAACTCTTCTATGATGCCTCATTACCCTCAGGCAAAGACCAAACCCCTAGCACAGCACTCAAGGTCCCTCGAGACCCAGCCCTGCCAGCCACATCCCTGCCTCATCTCCCCATCACCCTGTACTGGGGCCAAACTGAACCACTTGTGGCTCGTTAGATGCACCATGTTCCTCACCCCTCCCCTGTATATTCCTAATCTTGCTTATGCTTTTCTTCATTGGAATTCCCTCCCTGCCCTCCTTATTATTGGAGATTCAGCCCATGTGTCTCCTCCCATGAGAAGCCTCTGCAGATGCCCTTTGGCCCTACCTGGGCTGGGTTGGAGGCTCCCGCCCCGCCCTCCACATCACCTTTGTCACATTGAACTGTGGCTGCTGTTTTACTCATTCATCCCCACTAGGTTATGAGCATTTTATGGGCAGAATTCATTTTATATCTCCAGTGCTTAACACAGCAGGTGCTCAGACACGTGTTGGGAGATTAATGGGCGAACATGAGCTTCTCTGAAGGGCTGTACAAGGATGACGTTTGACTGGTGCTATTCTGGGCAGAACCAGACCCAGAGGGAGGCAGCTTCTGGGTCTGTTTAAGGAAGCACTTCTGAAGGGGTGTGCCCAATGTGGAAGACCACAGGTGGCTGCTGAGGAAGGAAGAAAGCTCAGGAAGGTGGGGAGGTGACCTTGCAGCTATTCGGACCAGATTCCAAGCCCAGTGCCATTCTGACAAATCGTTCCCAATGAGTCTCCACGCAATGGAAAGATTTTTCACGCCTCTCCTGGAAACTAACATGTGATGAGGCTAAGATTCAATCCCTAAAATGCCCATTTCTCTCAAATCAGCTGTTAAGTTGGTCTGACATCTCTCATCAGTGGGGCCTGCTGTGTCCACATTTGGTGCAGATGCTTGCCTAACAGCATTGTCTGCGAGTGGCCATTCGGCCTTGGCTGGGCTGCTCTGGTTGGCCAGAGGCCCTCCTTCCAGGGAAGATTTGACACATCTGGGGTCCTTTAAAACACTCTAGCGAAGTGCAGAGAGCATGGGCTTTGGATTTACAGACTGGGGTTCAAATCCTGGCTCTGCAGCATCTACGTGTTTTCTCAACAGTCAAGTATCCTACCCATTCTGAAGGGCTGTTGTTAGGATGGAGGGAATATAACATTTGATCATATAAGTATATATATTATATGATAAGAATAATATATTATTATATATTAATACCTATCATAATAATATAATAATCCTCATGTATAACAAGTAGCTACTATAATTTTTAAATATAATGAATCAAATATATCTATGTTCCTACCTGCGGTCCTCCTTTTGCCCACCTTCTCTCATTTCTCCTTGTGGAGCTCTGGAGGGTCCCTGTCTTGGGGAGAAGGAGTTTCCCAGCCCCCTGCCTCCCCACTGCCCAGAGGGAAGGAGTCCTTCCTTGCTGCTTAGCTCTCTTGGCAGCAGGGAAAGGACTGGACACCCAGCAGCATTCCCTGGCCACAGACTTTGGGCTTGACCTTTTCTGGGGCTCCCACAGCACAATCCCGGTGGAGGCCTGCATCCTCACCTAGGATGCTGCTTGGCAATAGTTCCAGCTCAGGAGTCACTCTAACCGGCTCCCAGGAACTGCTCTGGGGCCATTCTGAATGTGCAGAACCCCTCTGCTTTTCCAACCATTTTCACACATGCGTCTAGGAGTTTCAGCCTTGAACTAGCGTCTCCATTCAGCTTCCATTGCTTCTTGGCACTCTGACTCTTCTGCATTTACTCCAGTGTGCCCTTTGTCCAGCAGCTCCACTGGGACCCTGCTGAGTCCCCTCATCTTGCTTTGTGTCTCTTATTTTCTCTGCCTGTTGCCAGTGCTTTGCCTGACGTGCTGGGGGTGAGGGAGGCCTGTGCATATCTCTCATGCCACCATCGCTGGCATCATGTCACAGGCCCATTAACCCTCTACACTCGACCTTTATTGGACAGCACATGTCAGCTCTCTGCAGAGGCCTGCGGTTCTGACCAAGCCCTCAAATCACCCTCCCTGCCGCGCAGAAGAGTCCCCTCCTATAGGTCAAGTCTCTGCCCACCCCCTCACCCCAGCATCACCCCTGTCGGCCCATAAGGCTAGAGCTGGTACCGAGTGGCATCTCTGGAGGAGATGCAGAGGGACCTGGGCCAAAGCTCCCTCACCCCCTTCCCCCTCCAGCCGCCGGCCTGGCGGCCCTGCCTCTGTTGGTAATTGTTAGGGGAGCACCGGGCAGACAGTGGGCGATTCAGTGAGCAGGCCTTCTGAGCAACAAGCCCTGTGCTGTGCCTGAGCTATTCAGTGTGGGCAGAAAAGGGTAACCTTGGCTCGCAGGGTGCACACATTAACCCTTGGTGACCGGGAGCAACTCTGTGCTCTGGGGGACTTCCTGCAGTTTGCTCATCCCTGCCCCATCCTGGGCCAGGTGGGAAAATTCGGGCCCCATCGCTGTGGCCGTGGCCCCTCTCATCTAAACCATTCAGCCCTCGACTTGCTGCTCCCGGAAGAGGCAGGTAGGAGAAAGCCTCAGAGCATGAGGAGAAGGAACCTGCGCCTGGCAGAGAGAGGGGGGTTCAGAAGGCTCCAGCCAGGAACATGGTGTGTGATCAGGAGAGGAGAGCCCACCTGAGCTACTCTCAGCAGCCCTCTCCTGCCTGTCCCCTCACCTGGCCTCTATATGAGCCACCTGCCATGGGCCAGCACCTCCTCGAGGCCAGCTCTGCCAGGACGGACAGACTACCCGGGCAGGTGGCATGAACCTGGAGGCCCAACGTAGGCGCTGAGCTTGGGAGGCAGACTGGCAGAGGAGGCCACACCCAAGCCCATGGCTGCCCTGAGAGACTCAGTCCCACAGGCTCTTTGGAAGTCACCCCATGTCAGCCCCTGTCTCTGTCCCCTGAAGCTGAGGGGCACCTGGCATCCACATCCTAGCCACATGACCCTGAGTCGCTTGCTTGACTTCTCTGAGGCTCCGTTTCCTCATCTCTAAAAGGGCATGATGACAGCCCCCATCTCGTGGGGCTGTTGGGAGGCGTTAAAGAGATGGTCCCTGGAAAGCACAAGGCATGTGGTAAGTGCTCAGTAGAGGTCAATGGGGTGGCTACTCCGAGTCAGGGCTTCTGCCCCATGGGCCTTTGCCTAGGAAACACTGTAGGACACTCCCAGATGTTCCTCTCCAGGTTCTAGTCTGTGCTATGTTCTTGGACCATTCTGGGTCCAGCTCTCAGCTATACCACCTGCTGAAAGGATTTCATTTAGTTTCTTGACAAACAATCCCAGGTCATACATTTTCTGGTATTAGACTCAGAGAGAAACTGCCCTTCTTTATTGCTACGCCACCTGATGAAATGATTTCATTTAGTTTCTGCTAATGTGTTGCTGGGTTTTTTATCCACTCTGTGGGGGGAGGGTCTGACATTTTTCTTTGGAAGACTATTTCTATAGATGGGCTTCATTTTAAAATGTTTGTGATGTGGTTTGCAGTTCTGTGTTCTCAGAAACTCAGGACCAAGGTGAGTACTGAGGTCTCCCACCTCCAGGAGCCTCGGGAACAATTCAGGAAGGAACCCACATTACCTGTGGTGAAGGACGTGAAGAGTCGGATGTTGCCCTGGGCGAGGGTTCGGTAGTAGGACCAACTGAGGTACAGTATCAGGGGCATCCAGATGATGGGGACGCTGTACCTGCAGGAGGGCCATCAGAGTGAGAAAGATACACGCACAGGGGCTCAGCAGGGTTCAGCTTCCCTAGAGAAAACACCTCTCAACTAAAGTGGGGATGACATGATACCAAAGCATGTGCAGAAAGCATATGGAGACCTGGGGATAAAGGGACACTGCTGCGGGGGGTGGGGAGGGGAGGAGGAGAAAAGAAGAGAGAGGCTGTGAGTCCATCTGCCCCAGTCTCTGAGATGAGTTATCGGCAGAAAAGAAAGGTGTTCCTGTGGCTACTGACTCTGTGCAGCTTGATGGATACTGAGCTCTGTGGCAGAGGCACTATTTGCAGGCAGAATTGTTCCCATGAGTGTTGGAGGCTGGGAATCCCTCATAGGTATGTGAAATAGAAGAGTGACACTCAAAGTGGTTTCTGGCTACATGTTGGGTAGTCACTCACTCAGTGGACAAAACCATGCACACGAAGGGATTATGCCTATGGCATGTTCCACTATCCCCAAGAGCTTACAGTACACCTCTGGGCTCAAGAGAGGGACTGAATTATCCCTTCCCCTTGGTATCTGGATGGCACCATCAGGAGAGAGGGACAGCCCACCATGGGCTCAGAGCAGGGCTCACCAGACAGTCTTGGTGAGGGACTCGATGAAGTCTGACTGGAAGAGGCGGATGGGCCTGGTCACCGGCTGGTGGACCCACTCATCGTACTTCTCTCCCAAGTGGCCTACCTGCCACAGTAGGGGCTTCCGCCAGTCCACCAGGTCCTGCAAGAGACAAAGTCAAGTGGACAGTTGATATTCACACCTGTGCACATTCATTCTTCCATCTCCTGGTTACAGTATCCCAGTCTTCCCCCCACCCCCCTCAGCTCATGTGGTCTGTATGGAGCTACCCATCCTCCTGCTTCAATGATCCAGAACTGACCAAACCACTCATCGCAGCCTCCTGGCCACAGAAATGGGATCCAGGACAGGCCCACGCACCTAAGCTGATGCAATGAGCTGTCAGACACCCTTTCTTCCTGCTGGAGTTGCTAAGTTGGCAGGACATGACCCTGGAGTTGCCAGCAGAGCCTGCCTGAGGACTCAGTCAACATAGAGGACGGCCAGACTAGGAACTAGAGACACCAAATCCTGGTGATAACATCTGAGCACCCAGATTCAGCCAGCCTGAAGCTTGAAGTCTTCACTGGGACTCTTTACGTATGGGAGCCAATACATTCTGTACTAGGAATGAAGCAGGCCCTTTCCCCTCCACCACAGGCTTTCTTTTTAGTGTTGACCTGGGAAATTCATTCATTCATCCAAACATTCATTCATTCAACACTTTGCTTGACATAATATACATATACACATTTATATTTATATGCTAGGTGCTGGGAAGAATAAACAGGAATGTAAGAGACCATCTTTGCTTCACACAGCTTAGTGCTTAACCAGAGTTCAGACTCTGGAGTCAGGCTGGGTACAAATCTTGGCTCCGTCACTTACTGTGTAACCTTGGGCAAATTACTTGAATTCTCCAAGCCTCAGTTTCACCAGCTATGAAACAGAAGTAATAATAAGGGTACCTGCACAAAGTCCTCAGCAAGATGAGACGTGCCAGGCAAGACAGTTTAATGGTGATGTAGGCAGGTTGAGATCAGGAGGTAGAATGATGGATACAAATGCCTGGGTCCAGGGTAGGCGAGGAAGGCTTTGCAGAGAAGCTAGGGTTTGGGCTGGAGCTCACACAACATGGAGCACTTGGCAAGAGGGAGAGGGGAAAGGAGGTGGGGAGGGAGTGTGGACGTAGATGTGGAATTGAGAATGATTGTGGCCTATTTGGTACCCTGACACTTATCTGCAGGGCAGCAGGGAGAAATCTGCTGAGGGCTTTAGATGACAGAACACCCAGTACCAGCCCCCGGAGCTGGCACTTCACTCTTCAGGCCAGTTGTCTCCAAGGTAGGGATGTATGTATACTCCAGGGGTGTTCACAGGCTGATTCCCAGAGGTGGGGAGAAAATATTAGAGACTGTATTTTTGACATATTCATTGCATCTATAAACCATATTTGAATGTTTTCTAATACACATAATACAAGAGCATATTAGCACATGCAAATAATTTATAAATAATTAAAATGGACATATAATGGAGAATGTGTTCAAAACATTTTGCTTATAAGGATACAAGGTCAAGAAAGCTTGGAGGCTGCAGGTCTAGGCAATGGGAAGCCCTTGAAGATTTCTGATGAGTCAGTGTAGTGAAGAAGATTAATCTAGACCAAAATCAGCAAACCAAAACCAGTAAGGAACAATGACCTTGGAGTCAGGGGACGACTTTCAAAGTCTGGCCCTGCCATTTATCAGCTGTGGGATCCTGGGCAATTCTTTACCTCTCAGATCCCCTCAGCTCTCTCATCCATAAAGCCGGGTGTGCCTGGACCCACCACCCATGATAGGAGAGAGGGAGTGATGTGCTCAGTGTCTGGTGCATGGTGGGTGTCAATAAATCTCCAATACCAGGAGTTAGTCAGCCACTGCAGGTGAGAAGGGAGGTGGTGTCAGGAAAACACAGGAGAGGAGAAAGAGATGTATGTGGAAAGAGTCCACAGTAATTCAGAAACCTGCCTTCCCGCATCCCTGGCTTGAATCTCATCCTTGCACAGGCCTCCACACCAAAGCTGGGTTGGCCCCAGCAGGTCTTTCAGCCCTGCTAGAAGTGAAGCTAGCCCCACCATCAAGCTTTGGAGCAGGGCCTGCCCTGGGGGTCTCGGGGCAAGCAGGGAAGCATTCTCTCTGTGTCTGCAACCAGGGGAAAGGCCCGAAGATGGCTGTGGTTCCCGCCATGTGAACTTGGCAGATCCCAGGTGCTGGCTGCCTTCCTGTTTCTCAGGCTGGAAGATGACCCAGGTCAGCCTGGAGCCATCCCATCCAATACTGGTTAAACCAGACAATCATCCAAACCACACCTGGTCACTGCTCTCTTCCTGGCCCCAGTCCCCATGCCTCCTTGACTTCATCCCTTGGATCTAGTAGCAAACGGATTCATTGGGTGCATGCTGACTCATTCCTTACATTCCTCTGCCTTAGGTCTCTATACACACACACACACACACACACACACACACACACACACACACACACACTCCCCCATACACACACACCCCATACCACCACCACCAGGAAAAAAACTAGAGGAACCAGCTAGTGGCCTGTGTTTACATCTTATCTTGCCGCAGCCGGCAGAGCCCCATCTTAGAAGAAGCTAGGCCAGGGTCACAGTGAGAGCTTAAGGCTTTGTCCCAATTACAACAACCTTGGGAGCTAACGCTCATAGAGAATTAGTTGTGTGCCAAGCATAGTTCTAAAAACTTTACGTGAATTCAATCATTTGATCCTCACCATACCCCTAACTAGGCAGGTCCTACTATTATTGCCATCTTGCAGATGGGGAAATTAAAGCTGAGTAAATTGCCCGAGGCTGCCCAGTTACATCTTTTTGATGAATTGGCCCCTTTATCATTGGGAAATAGCCATCTTGGTCCCTGGCAATACTCCTTGCCCTGACACCCATGTTGACTGACTTTAATAGTGCCACACTGGGCTTCTTTATGCTTGGTGTTTGCATGGTCTATCTTTTGCCATCCTCTTACTTTCCACCTGTGTATGTCTTTACATTTAAAGTGCATCTTTTGCAGACATTTATGGTTGGGTCTTGCTTTTCTATCTAGTCAGACAATCTCTGCCTTTTAATCGGAGTGTTTAGTCCATTTACATTTAATGTTGGGGTAGTTCTACCATCTTGCTATATATTCATCCTTAACTTATCACCATATATCTCAAATGAAACTTCCTCTGGTTTTTACATGTTCTACTTTTGCATGTTATACATGACACTCTATGACCCTTTTTCATTTGTACACTTAATTTGGAATTAGCTACCTTATACAATGAACATTTCCAACTATAGTGTGGGGGTGTGGCTATGTGGGGCTCTCTCTCAGCCAAGCAGTGGTTTGGGCAAATTTTTACCTGTTCATCCATTTGCCCTTATTTTTTAAAGTGAGTAGAAAATAGCATAGGATCCATAATTAATTCAGTGAAGACCCAGGAATAAATGTCTAGGTGAGCAGCAAGCAGGGATTCCAGCCTATATCTTACACCCTATTGTGAAGAGAAGAGAACAAAAGGACAGAAGAGGTGTGGAAAGCTGGAACTAGACTGCTGAAGAGGTGTTTGTTTACAGATATGGTGGGAACAGAGCCAGCCCCCCTCCAACACAGAGGTCTCTCATTCAACGTCTTGTTGCCCATTTGATCTTTGGACATGAATTTGGTTCCTCCCTGGGTAAACTAGTGGGCGCTGGCCACTGTACAAATGGTGGACTTGCTGTCTAGAGTCAGTCCCAAGGGTCCTCTGATCTGCTCTCCGGCCTTGGAGGGCCTCGAACCCAGGCTCTGTGTTGAGCCCACAGAGCATTTCTGTGAGGTAGCCCGCCTTGGTGCCCAGGGAGGGCCACTTCTCCCTGGGGGCTGAAGGACCACTCTGGAGGAATCTCAAGAAGCCTCACTCTACCCTCTGCAAACATTCCCCTCAGTACTCAAAGGCCGAGACCTACACTTCTACCAGTGGACCCTCAGTCCTGCTACTCCAGGGGAAGTATAGTGAGCCTTCCACATAAGTACAGAAATCCAGGCCTGCTAACTTCCTCCCCATTTTATAGACGAGGACACTGAGGTCCAGAGGTGTTAAGTAACTCTTGAGATGGGGTCGGTTGGTCCTGAAGTGGGAGTCTCCCTCCTGCCCTCCCCCCAGCCGTAGCACCCTCCACACAATCTCCCAGGAGCTGGGACATTCACCGTACGCTCCATCTTCAGTTAGATGGTACATACACCTACAGGGTGTCTTTTCTCAGTTCTCTTCCAGTCCTGATCACTGACGAGAAAGTCTCAGCTAGGTGCTAATACATTCAACACTTCTCTCTTGCTGGTCATTTGCAACATGGCAGCCAGCTGGGAACTGGTTTGAGAAGGGAGGATGGCAAGAGATGATGGCTCGGGATCCAACGAGGTGAGAAGGGACTCAGGATAAATTTCACTTCCTACTTTCCCTGGCCGAGGACCCCTTGGCTCCTTAACCCTCCCCACAAATGGCTCTCTTCCTCCCAAGCTGGTGCCTGGTCCTGGCCCCTTCCCATCCCTACTTCCTAAGGCTCGGGGGACACAGGGAAGGCATCGGCAAGGGCCTGCTGGCCTCTGTAAGAGGTTGGGTGGAGGGAAGGAGGGCGTAACAGGCCACTGATCATGCCTTCGGTTCCCAGGCATCTGGGGGCTTCCATAGCTACCCTCACAATAGCAAATCCTCCTTTTACAGCTATGGAACCTGATGCTCAGAGAGGGCAAGTGATTCACTCAGGGCTGCCCAGCTAAAGCTGTACTGCGTGCATAAGGATGAGGATACAGCCAGAAACTGCTCTGGAGTAGGCTTGTTGGAGATGGGGGGTCCTTGGGTAAACTCAAAGACCCTGTGCAACAGGCTGGGTCCCAGAAAGCACTTGCAAGTTAGGGAAAGTTTGGCCAAAGAACCTTGTGTGTCCCATTCCCCTCCCTCACCCAGCTCTGCTCCTGCCCCAACGGGAGGGAGGAGGAGGGCTTCTCCCGGGCTATGCCAGGAATGCAGCTGCAGCAGGGCCAGCAGGGAGAAAGGGCAGCCTGTTGTTCAGAGGGTGGGTGGAAGGGTGTGCTGCCAGGGTGGGGAGGGGGCCTCCTCTGCTTCCCCACCCACTCTTCAGGTCCCCCTCCTCCTGGGCAGCACAGGGGCCAGGTGGCACAGAACTCTCTCCAGGGACCGCCCCAGCTCAGGAGCGGTGAGCTGGAAATATGCTTCTCCTAGGCAAGGCAAAAGGCAACTGTGGGGAGAAGGGGCAGCTGCTCTGTGCCAGCAGCTCCTCCCACCACCACAGCCCTGAGCCAAGGCAATTGTTTAAAGAAATGTGCACCCAAACTCCAGAACTCACAGCTCCAGGGCAGCTTTCTGAGCAGGGAGGCGGGGGATGGGCTTGCAACCACCAGGGACCAGCAGAGAGGGGAGTAAGGACAAGAAGCTGGCAAGAATCCCAGGCACTGTTTCTGCATCCTGGTCACAGGCCCCTGGGTGCAGACTTCACATCCGTTATCCTTCGTAAGCCGTATCTTGAGAGATAGGGCCCTTGATGACCTCATTTACAGACAAGGAGACTGAGGTCAGAGGCTCAGCTATATATGCTGCAGGTAGGACCTGCCCCTGAGCCGTCCAGCTCCAAAGCCCAGAGTCTTAACCAAGGGCCAGGAGGTCTCCTATCAGCTGGCTAGGACCCTCATGGCTACAAGTTCTCTAGCACAGAGGCTGTGAGGGACCCAGCAGGGGAGTCTGGTGGGGTGTCTGGTGTGGCAGTCCGGGGGGGACTCTTAGTGGCCCTGCAGGGATGGCTGCAGGCCTGTCCTGTGCAGTCTAACCGGAGCTCCCACCTGGACAAGCTCAAGTCCACAGAGACAGTTCTGGACCATCTGCGTCCTCCCCCTATGCCCTGTGACCCTCCCCGCACCCAGAGGAGGTGGCCGCAGGCTCCCCGCTGCGAGGGTTCAGGGAGATGAGAGTGGACAGGGAGAAGGCGAAGGGCCTGAGGCCCAGGGAAAGAGGAAGGATGGCCATGCCAGGCAGAAAGCCAGCCTGACTTCAGTCCTCGGACTGTAAACAGCAGGGGGCCTGCCTGTCCCCTCATCCTAAGGCAAGGTGGGCTGGTCTTTCACTGGCAGCTCACTTTCTGATACCCGTTTGTACGTTCTATCAGATGCTCCCGAGAACCCCACACAACATGGGGCAGGAGTAACTTCCTCCATCTTATTGATGGAGAAACAGATGGGAGCTATCTGTGGTCACCCAGGGGCATCTCCTGCCCCCTAGCCTGCCTTGTCCCCTGCCCTCGCAGGGACAAAAAGGACAGTGCCCAGCCCACTTGCCTGGTTTCTCTGGGGGGTGAGTATTTTCTGAGCACTGCTGAGCTCTTTGGAAGAGGGACCAGGAGTTCCGGGAAAGGGGACAAGCAGGGTGGAGACTCAAGAGGCTCTGGGCTGCCGAGGACTGTCCTGGGGAGATCTCTATAGATCCCTCCGGGCAGCCAGACCCTCCAGATTCCTGTTCTGGGGCGGGTCAAGGGGAGAAACGAGGCCTAAGGTGGCCCCAGGCGACTGGGGGCAGAGTGCTGGGAAGTGCCAAGCCAGTACCTACAGCACCGAGGCTGGCCCTTCCCCAGAGGTAGGCTATCCAAAGGGTCCTTGTTCTCACCCAGGTGCTACTTTCCAAAGTTCTCAGGGATGTATCTGAGGGTTCTGAAAGGTTAAAACCCATGTGGCCAAGATCAACATCTTTGCCAGGACCTGGGGACCCTCGGAGCAGCCTCTGATGCCAAGGGTTGAGTATGCATATATGTGTGTATGTTTATGCGTGTATGCGTGTGTGTGTGTGTGTGTGTGTGTGTGTGTGTGTCTGGATGGATGGAGGCCAGGGGGTTTGGAGAGCTGCATTTTGCTTTGTGACACATCTGGCTGGATAATTCTACCTGTCTCTTAAGGGAAGAGAGCAGCCCACACCCACTGGTGCCTCCAGGAGCTGGAGGGAGCAGGTTCTGCTGGAGTCTGGCTTAGCCCAGGGCAGGATAGGGAGAGGATTTGGCAACGCTTGGGAGATACCTCCTGGTAGCTGCTGGGCCTCCTCCTCCCCTTCTGCTACTCCCTCTCCCAGTCACAGGCCTTAGGGTCTTATTCTTGGCCAGCAGTCAGGGTGGAAGCCCTGGGACACACAGAAGGGGCAGGGCAGGGGAGAGGGGCTCGGCAGCAACTGCTAAGTAAGCTGCTAAGCTAACTAGCAGAGTGACTTGGACTTTAGGCAGGAGACTTAATGCTCTCCCTCATTAGTTAAATCGGGCTCATTATAACCCTCATCTCTTCCTGTTGTTGTAATGATTAAATCACACAATAGATACTATAGTTAAAGTGCTTGGCCCGCAGTGTCTGGCACATGGCAAGAGCTGAATAAAAGAAGTGTTAATTCGGTGCTAAGGCTGCTGACCAGGGGGATCTGGGCAGGGAATTCTGCAAACCCCTCAAATCACACCAGTTCAGTCCGGTTCCGGGATGCTGGCCCCCAAAGTGGGAAGGTTGGAGGTGGCTGCCAGCACTCTGAAAAGGACACAGTGAAGCAGCGAAAAGAGGCCGTGGGACAAATGGGATAGGTGTGCCCAGAAACCAGGAGCAGTGGGTAGCTCCTGCCACCTCTACTGGGGCAAGCTCCAGGCCGGCTGGGTTCCAGGAAAGAGAGAGACATGTAGGGTGTGGTGTGGGGTGAGGAGCTACAACCCGCTAGGGATGATTCAGAAATTGTTCCAGTAAAATTCTAGGCAGAGCCAAAAAATCAGACCATACCGCACCTCTAAGCAGGGCAGGGCACCCACAGCTTGCTTCCTGGACCCTTCTGCTATCTTTTCAGAACCTTCTACCCTCTGCCCCAGCTCCCCATCCCCGTTTCCCCTCACTCATTCCAGCATGGCCCACTCTGTCCCCAGCTTCTATGGCTGGAGAGGCTGGGCCATGAGAGCCCAACACTCCCCTTCTCAGCAGCACCCAGAGGGGCTCCCCTTGAATGCAGAACTCAAAGGGTTAACTTTGGCATGTTCCTTTGTCCCAGGACCCGGTGTGCAAATCCACCCCAGGCCCAGGGACCCTCGGCCGAGACAAAACTGCTGCCCACTTGGCCTCTCTCCACAGCTCCTCAAGGTCCAGACCCAGCGGACCCACCCAGGCCCCTGGCCTGAGTCAGAAACAGACGCAGGGCTTAAATTTAGGCAAGGGCTCTCCCAGCCTCTCTGCTCCCTGCAAAGGAGCCGGGATTGACCATGTAGTGGAGGAATTAAAAAAAAGCAAGCAAACCACTGTCCACTCTCCCTGGGAAGGCCAGCTCCCCGTGCTGGGTCTTCTCAGGGCGCTGGCGGAGGAATGAAGCCCACGCTGCATCGCCCCCGGTGCGGCTGGGGGCTCCTTGCCAGAGGGGATCTCCACACCCTCCCTCTCTCAGCCCAGGGACACAGGAGGAGGGGAGGAGGAAGAGAGAAAGTGTGTGTGGAAGAGAGAATGACACAGAGGCGGGGAAGCTGAGTCAGGCCTGAGCTGCCTGATGTGCTGACAAGGAGCCAGGAGCCGGCCCTCGGGGAAGGGGGGGAAGGGAGGCAGAACAGATTGGCGGAACTTGATCCCCTTGTCTCCTGCAGTGACAGGGCCAGGGTCAGGGAGACTTGAACCTGCAGCCCAGGGAGACTAGCAGGACCCTTCCCCAGAGCAGGGCTGGCAATGTGGGATCTGCCTGTCCCCAGCCAGCCTCAGACGACAGCCCCCTCCCCTCCAGGACGATTCCTTCTTGCCACTCCACCCTGAGGGCTGCCTCTATCCAGCCCTGCTCACCTCTCTCTTGAGAGTATTTTCTTTCTAACATTCAACACCTAAGGCAGGCCCACAGAGGCTGGCCCCAAGGACCCCTCTTCTCGGCCCCTTTCAGTACCATCCATTGGCCACTGAGCCCTGAGCCAGAGGGACCGCAGCTCACTCTCTGGTCCTGCCTCATCCCCACCCCCTCCTTGCCTCCCACGGCAGCTCCTCCTTTTTCAGGACAAGGTCTTGACTTCACCAGCTTCCAGGGTCCTTGTCCTCAAGCTGGCTGTCTCCCCCTCTGTCCTGTCCACGTGCAGAACAAGCCTAAGTCCCCAGAACTTCCAGAGAAGTTGCCATTTGTACCAAGACCCCCCACCCTCGGCCCCTGGCCTGCACAATGAGCAGTCGTGGCCGAGCCTAGGGGGTCAAGGTCAGGAGACCAGGTTCCAGCAAGCCCTCTGGAGCTCGGACACTGTCTGGCCTGAGCAAGCCTTTCCCCTCCCTGGCTTTCTGTTTCTGTTTTAGTTATGTGCCTCCCTGAAGAGGACGGGGCACGGAAAACCCATCCCGGCCTCTCTAGTACAGCACCCAAAGGCATCTTTGCCATGGCTGACGGGCTCCCCCAGAGGCAGTGGCAATTCCCATGTGACAGTTGCCATTTCTGAGTTCCTGGGGTCAGGGCCTCAGGAGTCCTGGCTACACGGGCCCAGTAGATAGTCAGTCCCCACCTCTCCTCTGGTCACCTGTGTTCCCTGAGTGTGCTTCCTGCATCTCCCCCTGTTGTAATAACTGTTAATGGGGGGAGTCTGTCCTCCCCACCAGGTTGTGAGCTCCCTGGGGGCAGGGGCCTGACCTGTTTGCCTCTTGTCGCCAGTGTCCAGCATAGGTAGGGGACATTCATGGACATACACACTTGTGTCTATTCCAGGAGGAAATGGCAACACGACGTTGGGATAGGCCCAGGTTGGAGGGAAATGTCACCCAAGTCTAGTTCCCTCCAGAGCCCCGGGCCACGCTGCTTCTCCCCCTCCCCACTGAGGGTTCCACTTCTACCTGTGACGACTCAGTAACTCCAGGACTCCCCTACCCATCAAATAGGGTCTGCTTATTCAGAGCAAGATGCCGGCCTCTGAGCACCAAGAGAAGTTTGTCCTTGGGCTCAGCAGACAATCTGCTGCAGATGGCCCAGCCCCGTCTCCGCCTGGCCTCAGCAGGCCCTCTAGGCCCAGATCAGCCGGTGACTCTTGCGAGGGACTGCTGGTGCCTGGGGCACCTCTGCCTTGTACACCGGTCAAGCGGGACATGTCTGGGCCAGCTGGCCCTGTCATTGTGCCCTCCTCAGCTCCAGGGGTCCTTGTGGGAGACCTCCCTCTTCTTCTCTGGGATGTTTGGGGCCTGGCCCTGCACAGACCACTCCCTGTGCAGTTCTCTCGCACTCACTACAACCTCAGCCCAGGTTTGCTGCCCCATGTCACGTCTGTGAGCTGTGGGCACCTCCTTCCCTGTCCTTATCTTCCCTGGGCAAATGTCATGAAGAACCACAGCCTTTGCCTCCACGCACCCTCTCCTCGGCCCCGGGAACCCCCTCTCATCATCCCACCCTGTCCTGTGCCAGCTACCTTGTCCCAGTCCACCACTTTGAGCTTTGGCTCCATTGCAGGGTCTGTCTCCTGAGTGTTCACAGAGGCTACAGCCCCATTCTCCACGGAACCCTGGAGAGAGAAGATACAAGGTGATTAGCTACAGTGAATGAGGGAAGATAGCCCCCAGCCGTCCTGCGATGAGGCAGCCAGGAGTGGTGAGGGCCCCATGGTGGGGCAGGGTGGGCAGAAATCAAGGGGACTGAGCACATTGAAAACAGGCAGACACTGATGTGGGTGGTATTAGTCTCTGAACTTTTCTTCTCCCTTAAAAAAATAATTTCTGCAAAAACAAGAGGCAGAAAGATTTGGGAGAGAAAAGAAGCTGGCAGAGACTGCAAGGAAATGAGAGCTGTTAGTGGGACTGCTCTGGGCCCTGCCAGCCTCCCCCAGGTCCCTGGCAGGTGTCAGGCAGACGGAGTCACAGGGAGTCACCTGGCGGGCTCACTGTGGCATGCCCGATGACTACCCCACCTCCCTCCCTCCCTGGTAATTCAACAGAGCCTGTGGGTCACAGGCTGGGGCATTGACGTCCACGTGCCCACAAGAAAGAAAGGCAGCAGAGAGTGAGGGAGATGGTCCCTCCAGGAACTCCCAGTGTGGGTCAGCAGCCACACTTGGGGCAGAACTGGCAGAGGAGAGCCCAAATGGGCTCAAGGTTAAATCGAAGAGCAAAGAGGCAGAGTCAGAAGGAAATGGAATGTGCAGGGAAAATCACATGGCCTCAGCCGGCCCTGACGTCACATGGGGTGAGGCCGGAGAGGGCAGGCCAGCACGTAAGTAAAACTCAGGCTTCCCTGCAGGAAGGGTGGGGAGAGCACCTGCCAACGAGGGGCCTGCCCTCTGCATCCCTGTGACTAAAGGAAACCGTGGTGCTGGCGGCCACGGAGGTGCCCTTGGAAGCTGGGCATTGGCGAGAGCCTGAGGGGACTGAGCAGTCAGCTGGGGTTTCTATTGTCACGATTCTTACATTTTTGCTTCCAAATGAACCAAGAGAACCTGATGGTAACAGTGATGCTGGCAGTTTCTGGGAAAACCCATATGTAACCCAAATAAAAGGAAGCTTTCAGAGTCCTTCCTGTCTTGGTCTGGGTACCTCAGTTTTTTTTTTTTTCTGAGGAAGACTGGCCCCAAGCTAACATCTGTTGCCAATCTTCCTCTTTTTGCTTGAGGAAGATTAGCCCTGAGCTAACGTCTGTGCCAGTCTTCCTCTATTTTGTATGTGGGTCGCCACCACAGCATGGCTGACGAGTGGTGTAGGTCTGTGCCTGGGATCCAAACCCACAAACCTGGGCCGCCAAAGCAGAGCGTGCTGAACTTTAAGCACTATGCCACAGGGCTGGCCCCAAGTATCTCAGTATTTTCAGTCTGAATTCCTAAAACAGGATCTCTGATGATCTCTTAAGGACAAAGAAGAGCGGATTTTATAGCATATCATACAATGAAACGCCCTAAATATCCAGTGTAAACATCATATAATAATCTTGTTCTTTCCAATTCTGTTCTAACCTCAAAATACTCCAGAGTGCCCCCGTCACTGAGCTATTGAGTCTCCTTCCCCCCTGGACAGTTCTTTTCTCCTGGTCACCCAAAGTCCTTTCTTAAGGAGGGTGATCTAATCCTTCTCTGCACTCCCAACCCCTCTCCTTGCAACTCTACCCATCTCGCTCAGAAAAAGGCTCATCTTGGAGCCCGCTCATCCCAAGCAGAGAAGGAGTTATCATGTATTATTATTATTATTATTATTATTATTATTATTATTATTATTATTATTTGGTGAGGAAGAGTGGCCCTGAGCTAACATCTGCACCCATCTCCCTCTATTTTGCATGTGGGACACCGCCACAGTATGGCTTGATGAGCGGTGTAAGTCCGCGCCTGGGATCTGAACCTGTGAACCCAGGCCGCTGAAGCGGAGCATGCCAAACTCAATCACTACACCACCGGGCCTATCCCTATCATGTATTATTATTTAATGTTTTTGTCTATGCTACACTTTTTAGACACCCCTCAGTGGCAGACACAGATCTGTTTTGGGCACATCTGCTGGAACAACCACCGGAAGCAGAGGAAAGGGTCATTGCCTCTCGGCACTGGGCATAAAGCACTCATCTATTCAACCCACTCTTCTGCTCACTCGTCTGGACTGTTTCCTGAGAGCTCCAGTCCTTGGGAAAGCCTCCTTTCTGCTCAGCTGGCTGCCTCAGTTTCCAGAGATCACTCCTGGTTCTTCCCCTCTAGGACTATACAGGCTCTTTCTTTTTCACGTGGAAGACTTATACATATATGTGGACAACCAGTACCCCCACCCCCTGCTGTCTGCTCTTCCCCAAGACCCTCTTAGGACACAACAGGGTCCCTAAGTACAACAGTTGGTCCATGTTCCTTTTCCAAGGCAGGTGTGATGGAACCAGGGCAGAACCCTGCAAGGCTCATGCCTCCCTCGTAGGGAATGTCATATTTCAGGTCATGGGAACTGAGCCCCCATTGGCCCTGCTGGCTGCCATCCTACCCAGCTCATTCACTTAGCTTATAGCCACCTGAAGCCTTTTTTGTGGACTACTGCTGCTGGTGTAGTGAGGAGAGCTGGTGTGGTCCAGGAGGTGATTTGGACCTGCAGACCTGTTCATTGGAGGGTCACAAAAGATGTGTGATGAAGACTGGGATGCCCAGAGGGGTGATGAATGGGAGAGCAGTAGGCAGTGGAAACCAGAGAAAGCCTGAGAAAAGGGATATTAAAGAGAAGTTTGCAGGGATGGGGAGCCCTGGCTCCATATCAGCCTCCTCTTCAGGAGCTGGTGGTCCCAGTGAAGTATCACTATGGTCCCCTCTCTTGTCTCTCAATTCTTCCTTCCTACAAGGATCTCATCCATAGTTACTGCTTTCATCACTCAACCACTGCCATACATGTTTGAACATCTGCAGTGTGTCAGAGCAACAGCTCAGAAGACTCTCCAACATCTCTCTCTCTGACACTGGCCCTACTCCTTGCCCCTGGAGAATATTTCCAACTGCCCACATCATAGACTGACCCAAAAGCCCTGCTGTCCCCTCTGATATCACATTCCTAAAAGTGAACTTACTATGGTCCTCTGCAGATCAGCTTAGCCTTGACTTCTGACGTATGACTATATTTTAAGTCTTTCCCCCATATCCTGTATTCCCAAACTCCTCTCCTGTTATACATTTGGATTAACCCTAATTTTTCCCTCTAGTCAGCATGGACTTGCCATTTTCCAAACATTCCTTGCATTTTCCTTCATAATGTCATCCTGTCCAGGATGACAACAGAGGTTAATATTCACAAATGCTTACTATGTGCCCAACCCTTTAATCATCATAACAACTGTATGAAGTAGGCACAATCATTATTCCCACTTGACAGATGAGAGAACCTAGGCATGGAGCAGCCCCACAGCTAGCAAGGGGTGGAGCCAGCAGCTGGACTCCAGAATATTCTCTTGACTACCATGTACTTCTTCCCTAACCATTCTAGCCAGAAATGATCTCTTCATTTTCCAACTTTAAAGCAAATCATACATTCCATGTGTCCCACTGCCTCAGTCGGTATTTATAATTTCTTGCCTCTTCTTTTTGTATGTTTGGGCAATTATCTCGTTTGTCCAATGGTATTATAGATTCCAGTAGGGCAGGTAACCACTGTTTCCTCTTTCTCAGGGGGCCTAGGACTGGCTGTTGAAAATATTAGATGCTCCACTCATATTTCTTGAGTGGACCATTTTCAATGTTGGATCTTTGCAAAACAGCCAGGGTCCCCTGAGACTCCTGCAGCGCCGTGGGCTTGGCTGCTGGGGACAGAGCTCTGAAGCTCTGCAGGGTTCATGCTCCTTGGGAATGTAAAACAAAAGGGGTGGACACGTCTGCTTAGACGAGCGGGGTGGCCCAGGATACTGAACACACCATCTTAGAAGGCCACTCTGGGCTGCACAGGACAGTGCTCAGATACAAGGTTCAAAACTGCAATAATCTGGGCCATAGATTCTCAGTGCCCTTTGGCCACACACAGGACAGGCATGAGCAGAACTGAAAGTACGTGAGACCGATACCAGAGTGGCAGCATTTTATTTTGCCAAATAAAAATACTTAAAAAAAATTACCATCAGGGGCCAGCCCGGTGGCGCAAGCGGTTAAGTGCGCACGTTCTGCTGCGGCGGCCCGGGGTTCGCAGGTTCGGATCCCGGGTGCGCACCGACGCACCGCTTGTTAGGCCATGCTGTGGCGGCGTCCCATATAAAGTAGAGGAAGATTGGCATGGATGTTAGCCCAGGGCCAGTCTTCCTCAGCAAAAAAGAGGAGGATTGGCATTGGATGTTAGCTCAGGGCTGGTCCTCCTCACAAAAAAAAAAAAAAAAAAATTACCATCAGCAGCATTTCATAAATGAAAGGACACTTCAATACCAAATAGGTAGGAAACACATACTTTCAGAATAAAAGGCAGTTCTTCCCAAGGAAGGGCATCTGGCAACTTTACACTGACATTTAAAAAAAAATATGTTCTATTTAAAAATGTTTATTAACGCAGAAAAATTACAACTTAAAATTTTCTGTGAGCATTAATCGTACATAATTGTTTTCTTGGTTCAAAGTGGTGGATGTGGGGCTCTAAAATCTATGTGTAACAGGAAGTAGATCAAATGTTCACTTTGTTCCAATTCTGAAGTTTTCTTAAAAATATTACTAAAAAATCCACTTTTGCAGAGATGTTGGCTAAAAATGGAAACAGAATTTTTAAAGTTTTTTCGTTCAACTGGAAATCTTCCAGGTGAAATGAGGGAAGTGGAGGAGCCCCGTGGCTCTCTGCCTCCCTCCTGAGAGCCAGGAGGAAGGAGAACGGCTCACACCCAGGGCCTAGCTCACTGGCTGGCACCCCTAGCACGGAGCAGTCAGGGATTCTCTCAAGGTAGCTCCCTTGACCCATGGACCAGTGCCGGTCTGAGGCCTGGCACTGGGGGCACACCGTCTATGGAGGATGAGGAAGAGAAAGGAGTAGGTACCATTTCCTCCTCTCTCTTTTTTTTTTTTTGCTGGGAAAGAATCCCCCTGAGCTAACATCTGTTGCCAATCTTCCTCTCGCTTTCTTTTTTTCCCTCCCCAAAGCCCCGGTACATGGTTGTATGTCCTAGTTGTAAGCCCTTCTAGTTCTTCTGTGTGAGCCACTGCTACATCACGGCTTCGGGGGTATGACAGACGGGTGGTGTGGCTCCGTGCCAGGGAACTGAACCCAGACCTCTGAAGCGGAGTGCGCCAAACTTTAACCACTAGGTCATCAAGGCTGGCTCGTGTTTCCTCCTGTCCTTCACTCTCCTTCTGCTGCCCCAGCTTAATTGCAACTTGAGAGTCCTGGAGCCAACAGGCAGTAATGTCGTGGGTGATATGCTTTTGGCAAATAAATCCCAGACTGACCATATAAGCAAGGTGCTTTCTGGGTGGCCTCATCAGGACCACACCTCTCGCTGGCAGAAGCCCAGGTTATTAGTCAGAAGACTGTACACACCTCCAATCCGGGAGGAGACTTCAAGGAGAGCCAGAGCAAGTGGCACGTTGGTGCCGCCAGGAGCAGAAAGTCCCTCAGGTACAAGAAAGTGTCCTCTAGCACGTCTTTCACTGACTGTTTTTCTCGAGTCCAGTTGTGAGATTTCAAAAGGTCTAAAAACCTTCTCCACATGCAGATAGCACAAAGAACCCCCTGAAGAAGGTCTCCCATTCCTATCTGGGCCTGCTCCCATCTGAACCTAGGGGGGCGGGAGGTTCCACAAACTGAGTCCTGCTGGGAGCCGCTGCACCACACACACTGATCTGGGCCACGTTTTCCAGACTTCCACGCCCCAGTGTTTATTTTATAGTTGCACTGGGCTCACCCTTGAATTCCACAGGCAAATACCATCCATGAATCAGAAGTGTATAAAGGTCATTCCTGGGAACTAGGGTACAACTCAAACTTTAAAACACTTGTTAAAAAAGTTTCTTGGAAACTTCTACAATTCGTAAAAATACTCTCCTGATCCTGAAAGGAAGCCAAAGGGAGTTTTAAAAATCAAAAGGCATCAGAAAATGAAGAATATGTGTGCTCTTTTCCAGTATGTGAAAATTGTTCTGAGGGATGCCTTCGGGCTGGATAAGTTTCCGTATTTGTAAGGGAAGTGAGTAATTCTGTAGTCAGACTCATACGGGCTTTCACAAGAACGGTCAGCCCAAGTATTAATGGATGTGGCTGGATGTGGGGTGCCCAACCCTCCGGTGTCAGGTGATATTTTCTTAGAGAGTCCACCTGAGGGATACAAGACTATCCTGGGGCAACAAGAATGGAGCTGAAGACTCAACCCCTCATCCTGGCCCCTCCTGACCTCTCCACCTTGGGCAGGCAGGCAGGAGACTGGCTGGCTGGAAGCACTTTTGTGGGCAGGCCCAAGGCTGTTTGGGGAGGAGCCCGGTGAGTCTGGCAGGGTAGCACGAGGGCTGAAAGCATCTCATGCTCCTCATGCATTTGCCTGTGATTGTCTGTCAAGCTGGAACCTAAGTTCCATGAGGGTAGAGACCCTGCTGTTGCTCACCACTAGGTTCCCAGTAGCTGGCACAGGGTCAGCACTCAAATACTTACTGAATGATACATTCATGAATAGATGGTGGCCTCTTTAGGCTCTGGGGCCCAGGTCTGGGGAGGCCACCAAAGTGTGGGCAGGGCAGGCAGGAAGAAAGCTGCTCCAGTGCCTTCCAAAGGCTGTCTGTTCTTAGAGAGAGAAGGCCAACGTGCTCCGCCAAGGAGATGGGGTAGGCAAGCCCTGCCAGTTCTGAGCTGAGAACCACTGGACATGCTGGGCGATATGGTGGGGGCAGCGAGGAGGGCATTTGGATGCCCTTAGATCCTCCTAGCCACAATCCACGGCTGCAGGCAAAGAAGCCAGTGAGATAGCAGGGTCAACCCTAGCTTCTCCCAGCAGAGTGCCAATTTCTGGCTGCTCATGAAGCATTACTTCCTCTCAGGTCAGCCCAAGCCACAGCTCTCCTCTCAAGGAGATGGTTCTGCTGACACCACTGTCCCTTCTGCTGCCCTCCCTCCTCCACCCACCTCCCTCACACTGAGTTCAGCATCCTCAGATCCAAACTCACAGAGGACCCAGGAGTTGTTCCCTGCCAGCTCCCCGAGGTTCCCAGCCAGTCCCCAACACACCTGTCCCTCAGGGAGGCAGCCCTCAGTGGGCAGGGGGAAGAATCCAGGGCCAGCCATCTAATTCTAGACGCTGCAGATTCAACTCCAGGCTAAGGGACATAGTTCTCTACTAGACTCCATTATCAACTTGCTGTGTGACCTGAGGACCCTCCTCTTGAAACAAGAAGTTGCTTCTCTCTGGCAGGGGCACCCCGAGTTCCTGCTCTGTCCTCACAGGTTGGGCAGGTGACATCAATGAGTGAAGCAGGCAGGGTGTGGTTCATAAAACAGACACATTTTGTTTGCACATTAAACATATGAGAGTACTCTTCACTCCTACAAGGAAAGATGTTCACTCTCATTTTTCTTAAAACATGAGGCACGAAGAAACAGAAAAACAAACCCATGAGGCACCCTTTAGCTAGAGACGTTGGCACAGAGAAAAAAAGAAATGCAATGAGTTCAGTAATCAACGGTCATTGTCACTTGGTCTTGATATCAAGGAGGCTGTGGGGCACGGAGCGGACTGCAGTGAAGTAGAGGGGTCAGGGTTCAGATGGGAGCAGCCCCCCGAATAGGAATGGTAGACCTTCTTCAGGGGGGTCTTTGTCCTGTCTGCACGTGGAGAAGGTTTTTAGACCTTTTGAAATCTCACAACTGGACTTGAGAAAAACAGTCAATGTTAACAGGGGGCAGCCCTGACTTAGGTCCAGGGTGAGGTAAGGAGGGGCCCAGTGTTGTCAGACCTTCTGATTTCTAACAAAAGCTGGAAAACTAGATTTCTATGGTGAAATCTCCAGATGTTAAAATTTGACTTGCATTTAAAACAAACAAATGATGGGGGTCAAACCAACCAGTCTGAATACAAACACAGCCCTTGGTCGGCCGGTTTGAAACATCTGGGTGAGCTGCAGCCTCCTGCCCCAGGTACAGCCGCAGAGAAGGACGGGCACAGACAGGCAAGAGCATGGGTTATGCTCCCCTACACAATTCCTAGAACAAGGAATCCAGATGGGAGCCCCCATCCAGGCTGCACTCCCATTGGGCAGGCCTGCAGGGTCAGCTGTACCAAGGCCCTGGATTGGGGTGGTGACAGGCTGGCACCAGGGGGATCAGACCCCCAGCGAAGTTCACCCAGCGAAGTTCAATGATGAGTGATACAGAGCCTCCTCCTCCCTCCAGTTTTGCCAAGAGGATTGACTTTAAGAGGAAGCAGGGGGTCGGGGAGCAGAAGTGGGTGGTGGATGCTGATTGTACTGGTTCTCTTCCCCTTGTAGTTATCTGGAAAGGAGACAAAATCTGTGAAGGGTCAGGAATCACAGTGGAGACGGAGGACTTGCACCAAGGATGTTACCTCCTGGGTCTCATTTCCCAGAATAGAGGTCTTTTATGGGCTGAATTGTGTCCCTACCACCCCCAAATTCCTATGTTGAAGTCCTAACCCCACGACCTCAGAATGTGACTTTATTTTGAAAGAGGGTTGCTGCAGATGTAATTAGTTAAGACAAGGTCATTAGGGTGGGTCCTAATCCAATACAACTGGTGTCCTTATCAAAAGGGTATATTTGTACACAGAGACACACAGGGATGCAGGCACACAGAGACACGCAGGGACGACTCCATGTAAATATGAAGGCAGAGACCGGGGTGGCACATCTACAAGCCAAGATATGCCAAAGATTGCCAACAAACCACCAGAAGCTAGGGAGAGGCCTGAATCAGATCCTTCCTCACAGCCTCAGAAGGAACCAACCCTGCCGACTGCTTGATCTCAGACTTCTAGCCTCCAGAATTGTGACACAACAAATTTCTGTTGTCTAAGCAACCCAGTTTGTGGGACTTTGTGACAGCAGCCCCAGCAAACTAACACAAGGCCTGAACCAGTTCCCCTGGGATCAAGATGGGGCCACAGAGGGAGAAGGAATTCAACAAGGAGAGAGAACAATCGAGGGAGGCACCCAAGGAGATGTGGAGACAAGATTCTGCCTCTCATCTTGCACTGATGAGGCAGCAGAAACCAGAGTCTTGTACTTAACAGCCCTCCTACCAGGCCCCTTGTGGGAGCCCACATAGATAGTTGGGGGGGGATTCAAGTACCCCCCCTTCCTGGCCCACCGTCTCCTGTCTACCAACCAGGGGTGGCCTTGTTCCCCTTCCTCAGGGTCTGAGAAGTCACTCCCCAGTTTTCCCCACATGGAAGTGCTGCGTGTGGGTGGCAGGCTGAACTGGGGCGGGGGTGGGAGGGTGGGCGAGGCAAATCGCAGCCCTCTTTAGCACAAACCTTGGCCTATTTCGCACCTCTCCCCATCCCCGGCCATGTGGCTCCTGGGACAGCCATGCCACCTCCACTGTGAGCACCATTACCACCCCGCATTTGTGGCTGGCACCTCATTGGTATCAACACAATTCCCTCTGAGAGACTGGCAGGAGGTATTGCATAGATGGGGGAAACTGAGGCACAGGGGGACCAAGTCACTGATTCGAGAACTCTCAAATGATTGCTGGGCAAGCTGGGCAGGAACCCACTTCCAGTGCTGTCCCTGCTAAGATTCTTCATGCGCCCTCCGCTGCCCCTCTCAGAGGACTCACTGGGATGCTCGCAAGCCCCTGGCGTGGACTCTGCCTTAGCCACCAGCCCTCCTCCAGTGCCCCCGACCCTGTCGTCCCCAGAAAGGGTTTGCTTGGAGAGTGCAGGAGGGGGAGAAAAGAGAAGAACAACAGAAAGCCTGCACTCTGCACAACAAACAAACAAGCCGACCACAGAGGCAGTGAAAGGAGGCAGTGTGCTGAGGGGCGGGGGCTGCAGGAGGCGGGGGAGCCGGCATAAAGGAATGTTGTTCGAGAAAGCCGGGGCTGGGCACCGAGGGACGGACAGATGGCCTTTTATCCTGCAGCCTGGGTTTGGCCTGAAAACCCCTTTTCTGAAATGAGATGGTAGCCCAGGCCCTGTGTCCAGCTGCCCCCATACCATGGAGGCCCACAGGAAGGCGGGGGCTCCAGGTGCCTCAGCAGGCCTGGGAGCACCGGGCCCTGGGCAGGTAGGAAGGGGCAGGCCCAGGGAGGAAGAGGATGGTGCCAGAGCCACAGCTGCACCAAGTGTCTTCTTTGGGAGGAAGCCTTCTGTGTTAACAAGCCCATCCCCGAGGCCCCCGGGGAGCAGTCTCCTCAGAGCTGGTGGTTTTCAGTAGCCAGAAATTTTGGGCTAAAATGAAAGCAGCAGGATCTGCTTGCTTCCATTTCTAATAAGCTGCCCTCTGCCTGACTAGGTCCAAATCAGAAGCCAGGCCCAGCGGCCTCGCCTATCCTTAAAACATTTAAAATAAACCCTTTATGTGCAAAAACAAAACAAAACAAACAACAAAACAAAAATCATACCTGGCAAGTGACAAGCCACAGAACCCCAAAAGCACACTCACTTCTCGCCGGCCCACAGTCTCTGCAAGGCAATCAGCTGGGCAGGCCACACCAGTGTTCACGGTAGGAAGAGGAAAGGAAATGAGAAAACGAGATCCCTGTGCCTGAGGTGTGAGCACCTTCTCCTGCTCTGGACACGTGGGGATCCGGACAAGACAGTCCCAGCTTCCTGGGACCTTGACATCAGTCCGCCATGGGCCTGGCACTGCGTCTATTCATGAAATGATCCCCCTTGGGTGACATCACCAGCAACCTTGTCACCAGAAGCAGAAGCCAGCATAGCTAGGCAATCCAGGACATCAGAAAAGGGGGCCAGTGGATTGAAAGTACTAAATTATCGCTCAAAACTCACCAGAGTGTGCTCACCAGTTTTCAGGCTATTGACTTGATTCTCTACCAGATCCTGCCACGAACGGTTTGCATCCACATGGATCTTTTCCTCTCTAGCCTCCAACCTCAGATTAGGGCACCGTTGCCAGGAAGGCACCAAGAGTAAGTGGACATGTGGTTTTTCCCAATGAAAGCCTGACTCGGGGATTTGGAGCAGCCCAAAGGGAAAATCCCAGCTGGGAGCCCGGGGTTGGGAGCGGGACCTGAGTGGACAGGGGCAGCTCTCTGAGGATCACCTCTTGGGTCCCGCCTTAGAAAATCCTGCCTTGCGCTGCAGTGGTAGGATGGGTGGGATCGGAGTTTCAACTCTGATGAAGAGTATCAGTAGCCTGCAGGAAATGAGTTCTTCAAGATTTACCCTTTTGTAGATTTGATGAGACATTTCTAGACCATAGTCTATCAAGACTTAGACCTCAAGGCACCTCAGGTAGGCTTATAGAATGTGCTATCTACAAGGAAAATACACTTAAGCCATCTAAAATATATTATCTCCTCATTGATCCAACTTCTATAATAAAACAAATTTCACATCTATCATGTAACCCTCCAATTTGTAAGGATTATCCTCAAAATACTGTATTTTGCTGTTTTTTTAAAGGAAAAACGAGCATTGATTTACAAATAACCTCATATATCATTATTTCAGAAACAATATTCCTAAATTTTCCTTTTACAATCTAATAATTTAATAAAGAGAAATAATTGTTCTCATCATTGTTTACAAAATGGCAAATGATTACACTGCTGAAAACAATAAAAGGCACTGAACTGTTTTATATACAAAACAAAACAATAACAAAAAAAAAAACCTGCCTTACACCTACTACATCTTTTTACTGATTCAAACAATTCCCTCTCTCCCTGCAATCTTCTCCCATTTATAGTTGAGGGTGTTTATGTTCAGAGAAGTTGACTGGCTTGTCTCCAGTAGTATGGTTAGTTCTAGAACACAAGACTGTTGGACTCTAAGCCTGTGTGTTCTTTTCCACTCTCATTTCTTAAACTAGCAAAGTTCACACAGTAAGCTCTAGAACTGAAGTCTCCTCGTGAGCCTATACTCCATCTTTTATGCTTTTTAAACACCATGTCTTATATTTGTCACCATAACGGTGCTTCAGAACCAGGGAATGACGTCCTTGAACAACCCCAAGGCAAGTTGTCCTTCTGGGTGGTCCGTGCCTCTCTAACATTGCCACAGGTCAGGGACATTACTGAATAGACGATCTGGTATGGCAAGCAGAGAGGGCAAGAGGGAGCCATTTGTGAACAACACATCAGCTTCCTGGGTCAGAATTACCAGATTAAGATGCCATTATCCTTAATGAAATGAAAAGAAATGTCTTGTGACTCTGGGCCACAGCTCTAGACCAACACTGCCCAATAGGACTTTCTGCCATGATGGAAACGTTCTATATCTATGCTGTCCAATATAGTAGCCACTTGTCATGTGTCTACTGAGCACTTGAAATGTGGCTAGTGTGACTGAGGAACTGAATTTTTATTTTATTTAACTTGAATTAATTTAAAATTAAGTAGTGGCATGTGGCTAGTGACTACCACTTTGGACAGCCCCGCTCTGGACTCATATATTCAACCACTATTTGAAATCTCTACCTGGATGTTTCCTTGGCATCTGAAACTTAATGTGGCCCCAGAAAACTCTGTGCCATTGCAAACCTGGGCCCCCACCTCAGTATTCATCATTTCCATAAATAAAACCACCCAGTTGCTCAAGTCAAAAACCTTGGCATCATTCTCAACTCCTCTTTCCCTAACTCTAAACATCTAGACCATCAGCAAGTGCTAGTGGTTCTACCGCCAAGACATTTCCAATTTTCATCCACTTCTTTCCATCCCAGTGGCCACCTAGTCCAGGCCACATCCCTCTGTCACCTGGACAACAGGGATGGCCTCTTAACTCTCTTCCTGCTTCCACTCTTGACGCTCTTCAATTTGTCCTCCACATGGCAACCAGAATGATCTAATAAAACATAGACCAACTTTGTCAGTCTTCTGCTTAAAACTCTCCAGTGGCTGCCCATTGTTCTCACAATAAGACCTAAACCCCCTACGACGACCCGTCATCCCTACTGAGACAGGGCTTCTGTTTACCTCCCCGCTTTACCCCACACCATGCTCCCCACATCCACAATGCTCCAGCAACACCAGAGCCTCTTTTTGGATTCCTGATGTCACCAAGACCTGTCATAGCCCAGGGCCTTCGCATGTGCTGTTCCCTCTGCCTAGACTGTTTTTTTTTTTCACCCCATTCTTCTTATGACAGTTCCTTTTCATCCATCAGATGTCAGCTCCTCAGAGAAGCCTTCTCTGACCATCCTCACCAAAAGCTGCAGCTGCCCCTCTGTTGCAGCACCATTCTGAAATACATTATCTATTATACTACATATAATATATATACACAGACTGTTTTAAATATATATGCATATATATAAAAGATATATTCTGTTGTTGCTACCTGTAATTGTCCTGTCTCCCTTCCTCCACTGGCAGCTACACCTCACAAAGGCAACGGCCAGTCATCTTTTTATCCCCAGCACCAAGCACCAAGTCCCAGCATGAAGAGACGTCCACTGTGTTTGTGGTTGAATAGAGGAAGGAATGGTGTGAAGAAGAAGGCAGCCCTGCAACCCCCTGGGACTACTTGGGGCTTTTGCCCACCTCAACTTCGGAGACTGTCTGTTCCTGACCAGGGTGAGTGCTCCCAGCATTGCCCTTGTCCAGGTGAAGACAGAATGAGGGCAGCAGGTTGGTACAGACACTACACAGCCTAGCCAGGGCAAGTGGCAACTCTGAGACCAGAAGGGCACCACTCTCCAGCTCCTCCAGGGGGTGAGTGGTCTTGCCCAAGAGAGTCTGAGCACCTGCAACTCAGGTTCTGAAAACATCCATCCCTCATCACCTAATAGGAGTCTACCTTTTCTTAGCAGACGGTGGGGCTGAAGGGGCCTATAGTCATCCTGCTTCAGTGTAATCTACATGTTCTGTTTTACAGATCTCACATGATCTCATTGCAGCCACGCCAAGTCTTGTAGTGATGCAGGGAATAAGGAAACCAAGACTGGGAGAGGTTAAATGACCCACTCAGTGTCACATAGCCAATGAGACACAGAGCTAGACCCAGAGCGTGGGTCTCGGGCTGCAGATCCCAGGCTCCTCCTCTCTCCCTGAAGGCAACAGAGTGGGCTGCCCATTCAACGCCCACTGCGTGACTGCTCTGTGTTAAGCTCCACGCTGGGATCTTGGGGATGCTGGTTCTCTAGTAATGCCAAGAGATCTGCCCACTGAGCCACTTTTAGTGCCCCTGGTTTCTCCATCTCCATTTTACCTCTGCCCTTAGCTCTTCTAGGACAGTGGGTTGCAAACTTGATGGTGCTTCTGAGCCATAAAGAGTGCTCATTAAAAATACAGATTTCTGGGGGCTTGCCTCTGGAGATTCTGATTTTGTAGATTTGGGGAATGGTCCAAGAATACGGATATATATATATGTATATCTTTATGCTAATTAATTCTTTAATTTAGTTACATGTGTTTTTTTTCACTTAAATGAAATATCAAACTTTTCACACGAATCTTAAATATTGGATTCTCTGTCGCTACTAGAGTCATTTTTCTGAAGTATAACAAAGTTCTCCAGTGCACATTATATTCACTTCCATCTAGGTTGTTCGAGTGGCAGAAGTTGTTTAATGATATCTGGATTGGGAGGAATAGCATCTCCCACTGCTGACCCCAGCCAAACTCATGTCCACCCAGAAGCTGTGAATGTGACTTTATTTGGAAATAGTGTCTTTGCTTTAATCAAGTTGAGATGAGGATTAGGGTAGGCTCTAAATCCAATATGACTGGTGTCCTCAGAAGAGGAGGGGAAATTTGGAGACACAGAGAAGAATGCCTTTGTGCAGATGGAGGCAGAGACCGGAGTGACATATCTACAAGCCACGAACACCAAGGGCTGCCGGCCCCACCAGAAGCTAGGAAAGAGGCAAGAACAGACTCTCCCTCAGAGCCTTCAGAAGGAACTAACCCTGCTGACACCTTGATTTTAGACTTCTAGCCTTTAAAACTGTGAGAGACTAAATCTCTGTTGTTTTAAGCCACCTGGTTTGTAGTACTGTTACAGCTGCTCTAGGAAACTAACACAACTTCACTAGAAACGTGATGCCTTGTTGCATATAACCATTCACGTGCTGTTCTTTTTTTTCTTTTTTTTTTGTGAGGAAGATCAGCCCTGTGCTAACATCCATGCTAATCCTCCTCTTTTTGCTGAGGAAGACCGGCTCCGAGCCAACATCTATTGCCAATCCTCCTCCTTTTTCTTCCCCAAAGCCCCAGTAGGTAGCTGCATGTCATAGCCAAACATCCCTCCAGTTGCTGTATGTGGGACGTGGCCTAAGCATCGCCGGACAAGCAGTGCGTCGGTGCGCGCCCGGGATCCGAACCCGGGCCGCCAGTAGCAGAGTGCGTGCACTCAACCACTAAGCCACGGTGCCGGCTCGACGTGCTGTTCTTTATTTCGTTTTATTTTATTTTTCCACTCATCCTTTAAGAACATATCTGTGAGTGATGTCCACAATGTAATTTAGTATTTTTCCAACATTATGAAAAAATTCCAACATGTAGTCAAGCTGAATCTCACCACGAACACCTGTAACCCCACTACCTACATCCTACTATTCACTTTCCACTATTTCTTTGTAAAAACAATCTTTAAAGGCTTGTGTATACCAACATCTAGCTCTTGCAATCATGATGGCATATCCTTAGGAGCGACTACTAAATATCTTTAAATTTATTTGCCTCTCTTTTTTAAAAAATTGGTATAATTTTCATATAACAAAAAATTACCAATCTTAAGTGAATAGTTTGATAAGTTTTGACAATTATATGCCTCCTTGTAGCCGATATCCAAATCAAGATGTAGCACATTTCCACTGTCCCAAAAAAGTCCCAGGAATTTAATAAGCTCCTCTGATTTTGACGAAAGGAAGATGGGGGGATAAGTATTCAGTTCCCTTGGCCAGAGGGACAAGAAGTTTGAGATTTACAGAACTTTCCAAGGGACGTGCCAAGTTCCCTGTTTGACAACACAACTGCTTCCCTGCTCTCCCAGCTTCTGGCTGTTCACACACACATAGAACTTGACCTGCAGGCCCCTCCTCCAACCTCAGGCTGTGGATACAATACAGGGTACACAGGACCCACCCGCTTGCTGAGTTCCAGCGGCAAGGCTGCTTCCAGGTGCTCCCTCCACACCCCTCTCCATGCCTGCGTTCCCCGAGGAAATCACTCCCATTCCATGACCATCTGGACACCCACTTTGGACATCCCCCACGGGCTTGCTCACTGGAGCCTGTCGCCTGTGTGGGCTTCCTTGAGCCGCTTCCTTCCTGCTCTAGCCACACAACCTCAGGGTCCAGGGCAAGCAGGGCAGCCTCAGCCCCTGAAAGTCAGACTTGGTTGTGTTTCCCCAAGGCCAGCAACATGGCCCAGAAATGACGCTCAGCTCTGGTCCTGCCCTTGGCTTTCTCTAGTGGAGCAGGTGGGAGCAGAATTCTGGCTGGAATGAAACAGAAAGAGGGGGGGAAAAAAAACAACAACTAATGGCTAAAACCTAATAAAAATGAGTGATTCTACTGGTACAGAAGAGAGTCCAAAAATAGACCAAAATATATCTGTGAATGATTGACGTGTGATAAAAGTGTTTTTTAAATCAGTGGGAAAAGACCGATTATTCCATAAATCTACTAGGATAACCAGTTGGTCATTTAGAAAAACATAAACCTGGGCCGGCCCCGTGGCTTAGCGGTTAAGTGCGTGCGCTCCGCTGCTGGCGGCCCGGGGTTCGGATCCCGGGTGCGCACCGACGCACCGCTTCTCCAGCCATGCTGAGGCCGCGTCCCACATACAGCAACTAGAAGAATGTGCAGCTATGACATACAACTATCTACTGGGGCTTTGAGGGGAAAATAAATAAACAAATCTTTAAAAAAAAAAAAAGAAAAACATAAACCTAAAATAATCCCTATTTTGTTTCTTATACCAAAAAAACCCCACTAAAATCCAGGTAGATAAAACAGTTAAGCAAAAACAAACAATAAAAACATTAAGCATAAAATTATTAGCAGGATACTAAAATATTTTTATGTATAAAATCTTAAAGTAGAGGTGGTCTTCTGAGAATGATAAAACTTGATATCTTTTACTACATGGAAAATTTAAAGGTTCATGTGGGGGGCCGGCCCCGTGGCTTAGCAGTTGGGTGCGCGCACTCTGTTACTGGCGGCCTGGGTTCGGATACCGGGCACGCACCGACGCACCGCTTCTCCGGCCATGCTGAGGCCGTGTCCCACATACAGCAACTAGAAGAAAGTGCAGCTATGACATACAACTATCTACTGGGGCTTTGGGGGGGAAAAAAAAGGAGGAGGATTGGCAATAGATGTTAGCTCAGAGCCGGTCTTCCTCAGCAAAAAAAGAGGAAGATTAGCATGGATGTTAGCTCAGGGCTGATCTTCCTCACAAAAAAATAAATAAATAAAATAAAATAAAGGTTCACGTGGGGAAAAAAACATTAACCAAGTCAAAAGACAAATGAAAACTAGAAGACAAATAGTAATGTGTATGATGGAAAATAGGCTAATATTCTTTATATATAAGGAGTGATTATAAATCAATAAGAAAAAGACCAACTATCTAACAGAAAGATGGGCAAAGGATTTTGGCAGTTTACCAAAAAGATGCAAATAGTTTAGAAACATATGAAAAGACATTTAATCTCTCATACTTTATATAAATATTTAAACAGGAAGCAATTTTTTTCACCCATTGGCAAAGATTAAAAATACTGGTGATACACAGCATTGGTGGGTATGTGGAGAAACAAGCATTCTTATACCCTTTTGGAGGGAGGTTAAATTGGTACAACCTTTTTAGGAGGTCGGAGTGTTTGACCCACTGATTAATCAGTAACCAAGCGTGCAGAGAATGAGTCACGTGTCAGGGCACAGAGAGCCGGCTCCCCTCTGCGAGTCTCCCTCGCACGCGGCCACACCTCACCACAGTCTCCCTAGAGGGCAGAGGTAGTTTATGAGGTCCAGAAAGCAAACTGATTCAACTTGAGGGCCCTTCTCCTTCTGTCTTCACAGGCCTGACTTCAGCCCAGTCACAAGGATCAGAGGTGACCCTATATTGCACCCTATCCCTCTTTGCTCCCAAAGAAATGCATTTGCTCCCCCTTGGTTTAATCTCTTGCCTAAGATTTGTTCCTAATGGGTGTGCAGTGGAAATACTGGGCACCTGGAGACCACACTCCATGATCCCTCAGAGCTACAGGTTTCTCATCTGTGAAATGGGAGAACTGACACCTGCCCCACCTATCTTACGAGTTCAGATAGAAATGGATGGGAAAACACTTTGAAAAATGTAAATCGCTATACAAACTTAGGTGTGTTACTATTCGTTCTACAGGGATCATTGTTATCCAAGTGTTCTTTTTTTTTTTAAATTTTATTTATTTATTTTTTCCCCCAAAGCCCCAGTAGATAGTTATATGTCATAGCTGCACATCCTTCTAGTTGCTGTATGTGGGACGCGGCCTCAGCATGGCTGGAGAAGCGGTGCGTCAGCGCGCGCCCGGGATCCGAACCCGGGCCGCCAGCAGCGGAGCGTGAGCACTTAACCGCTAAGCCACGGGGCCGGCCCTATCCAAGTGTTCTTTATCTGAGTCCCTGGAGATTCAAGTTGCAAAGGACAGCAAAAATCACCTTAACACACAACAACTCATGAGTCAGCTGATCACTTATAAATTTATTCCCCACTCAAAAACTGACCACTGCCTCCCCCAAATCCCTGCAGTCCACCTAGGTGAAGTGGTGGTTAGGGGTTGCTATCATCTGATAATATACAATGTAACAAAATGCAAACTGACTGAAAAGTGAAATTGAAAATCAATGCAAAAACATAGGAAATTTCATGAAGTCAATGAAAGTAGACTTCAATAGAAAACCGTTTTACTCACAGCTCCATTGCCAAATAAAAATCTGGCAAAGTTAGGCCGGTTAACACTGAAAAACAGGCAATCAACAAAGGATGAGGCTCTTCAAAAGATAACGACCTGTTTATCAGAGGATCAAGAGACACCCTTAGCCCTAAAATACTCTTGCTAAAATGACCCTCTTTATGATCATGCTGTGAACTGCCTATGCGAAGTTTAGAATGTCACACTGTGCTTTCATACAGTTTTGTCAGAAAAACCACACATGGGCACAAAAACAACACTACTTGATTCACCATTTGCTCAATGTAAGAGTTGGCACGCAACTGCAATCTTACTTTTGCTGTCAGGTTAAAATAAACTAAAAAAATCCTTTTCAGTTTCGTGTTTTTTTTTTTTTTTAAATGGTTTCTCTCTCTCTCTTTTTTTTTTTTTTTGTGAGGAAGATCAGCCCTGAGCTAACATCCATGCTAATCCTCCTCTTTTTGCTGAGGAAGACCGGCTCTGAGCTAACATCTATTGCCAATCCTCCTCCTTTTTTTTTTTCCCCCAAAGCCCCGGTAGATAGTTGTATGTCATAGTTGCACATCCTTCTAGTTGGTGTATGTGGGACGCGGCCTCAGCATGGCCGGAGAAGCGGTGCGTTGGTGCGTGCCCGGGATCCGAACCCGGGCCACCAGTAGCGGAGCACATGCACTTAACCGCTAAGCCATGGGGCTGCCCTCAGTTTCGTTTTTAAGGATAATCAATTTCCCTCTCCCAAACCCCTAGCCCATTTTCTATGAAATTTTCGTCTTCATTTAAAGTCGATTTACTTTTCGAATTAGTGTTTTCATGGTCTTTGGATAAATAGCCAGAAGTGGAATAGCTGGATCATACGGTATTTCTATTTTTAATTTTTTAAGAACACTCATATGTGGAAGATAAACAAGCAGGCACATAGATATGGAGAACAGGTTGGTGGTTACCATAGGGGAAGGGGATGCAGGGAGGGTGAGAAGGGTAAAGGAGCCCATGTGTACAGTGATAGATGGAAACTAGACTTTTGGTGGTAAGTACGATGCAGTCTATACAGAAGCTGAAATATAATGATGTACACCTGAAATTTACATAATGTTATAAACATTATATATTATATATATATTATATATATGTGACCTCGATAATCATAATAAAAAAGTAGACCCACTTTAAGTGACTTTTCATCCTAGGAGTCAAGGACTTTCCTACTTAGGTCCAAGGAACAACTGAATTTTTTTACAGCACCCTATCTCCAACCTACATAAGCCATTACAACGGACACCCCAAAGAACCCTGCCTGGGACAAGAGAGAGCAACCACTAAATCAGGTTGATCTGGCCTTTCCCCTGGCTGGGGGGCATACAGGATCACGGAAGCTGTATTTATTCAGCCCCATATAGGTGCTCCTTATTCCTCCATGGCAGCCAGTCTCAAAGTGTGCGCCTTGAATTGACTTAAAAATTCAAAGTCTCTCTTTGATCTTTGTGGATAAATGATGCCCATTTCACAGACTTTCATTATTTATTAGCTATCACTATTTATTAGCAACTAAGTGGGTTATTATGGACTATTAACATTTGGAATTTATAAAACTAAAACTAGCCATTACTAAAGATCTCTAAAAACTCTGATTCCATTTTCCAGTGGGAAATCTGAGCATCATGCAACGCTAAGCAATGTTGAAAAGGTTCTACTGGGCACAGGAGAATGTAGAGAACTAGAACTCTACTCCTTTTAAATTTTATTGCTTTTAAAGGAGAAATTATGACTATTTCACTTAGGTAATTATCAGCCAAGTTTGTTGTAGATTTCATGGTTCACTCTAAGTGTGTAGTCACATGTACTTGCATCAACGAAATTTCTGGCTACTAGTTTTCTTATGACAGAACTTTAAGACATTCTGTATGCATCGTAGTTCAAATATGTTAAAACAAATCCCCCCAGATTTGCTTATCTGGTACTGCTATCTAAATACTTTGCAACATACTATCAAGGTAAGAAAACAAAGCATTTGGATAATTATGTTTTGAGGCAATGCTTCACAACATGAAATCCTAAATATGAGCTGTATATTTCTCAATGATACACTTTATGAGTATTGCTAACATCAAGTTTGTTGTACTCCAATTTTATTATGATAACAGCTCTTTTTCCACGGGAAAACAAGAGCAGGTGAGGAGAGTGGTTGTTAGAGTCTTCTGCCCATCTTAGATGAACAGCAATTAGGGAAGATTGAGAACCACTGTTCTGAGACTACCTGCTGTAGAGAAATTTGCATAAAAATACAGATGAAGGGTAAACAGAGCTGGAAATCCAGGCAACCTGGGTCCTACCGACGCATGTCATCCAGACCCTCATAGCCTCATGGGGACTGGTCACAGCCCTGAGAGCAAGGAGGTCTCTCAGTTGGCATTTTCTGTGGTTAACTTCACTTCTACCCTTGTAGGGGACTCACGGGCAAGGGTGAACAGTAGCCTGGTATGGAAGATGTTTTGCCAATGCTCTCTCGGCTGCAAATAACTGAGGGCAAAGGCAGAAATGAGTGACTCACTTGATAGCCCTCCATCCTTTCCATCAACTCCCAACCCTTACGGCTAACAAAGAAGAAACTGGAAAGAGATTTTGGGTTTTTCTTACATTTTAATTCTTGAAGTGTCTGTGTGTGTTAATTTTACCACTTTCCTTTTCGGTTATGCACACATCTCAGTTTTTCAAGCAGCTCATTCATTCAAGCATTTATTAGTTCCTGTTGGCATGCACCAGTGTAATGGCGTGCCTAGAAAAACCCAGATGAATCAGACAATTCCAGTCTTCAGAGAGTTTACAGTTTAATAGAGAAGATAAGACATGTAGTGAAAATATAGTAAGGAAGAAGAACACTATGAATGCTGTAACATAGGTATAGGCAAAGTGCTATGAGAGTTTGGGAGAAGAAAAAACCAGTTTTAGATGGGGAGGTAAGGAGAAGCTCTGCGGAAGAAATGGCATTTGAGCTGGACTTAAAGGATGTCGCAATGGGGAGCCACTGCAGATTTAGGACTATTGTAACATAACCAAGTTCCCTTTAGTAACGTTCACGGGCAACGGGGTGCAGAAAGCATTGACAGGGAGAGACCTGCCCAGGAGACTTCTGCAATAACGAGTATACCGGGGCTCTGGCGAAAGTAGGGTAACAGCGGAAAGATATCCTGAAAGGAAGACTAAGGAGGCTAATGCAATCAGCATGTGGTCTGTCCAAACCATCGGCTCTACTTTTTTCAATTACTCCTCATTTTTCCCCTTCTACAGCCTATGGATTCTCTAGGACAGAGCAGGCAAGAGAGACAGGCACTGTTAAAGTAAGAAAAACACAGACAATCTCCCAGACATAGTATTGCGTGCAATGGGTGGGAATGCAAACTGGTGCAGCCACTATGGAAAACAGTATGGAGATTTCTCAAAAAATTAAAAATAGAAATACCATACGACCCAGCTATCCCACTACTAGGTATTTATCCAAAGAACTTGAAATCAAATTGAATCTAACAATTCAAAGAGACTTATGCATCCATAAGTTCATTGCAGTATCATTCACAATAGGCAAGAGGTGGAAGCAACCCAAGTGCCCATCAACTGACGAATGGATAAAGAAGATGTGGTGTGTGTGTATACATATATATACAATATAGACAATGTATACAATGTGTATATATACAATGGAATACTACTAAGCCATAAAAAAGACAAAATCGTCCCATTTGCAACAACATGGATGGACCTTGAGGGTATTATGTTAAGTGAAATAAGCCAGACAGAGAAAGACAAACACCACCTGATTTCACTCATATGTGGAAGATAAACAAACACATGGACAAAGAGAACAGATTAGTGGTTACCAGAGGGGAAGGGGTTTGGGGGTTGGGCACAAGGGGTAAAGGGGCACATATATATGGTGCCTGACAAATAATAATGTACACCTGAAATCTCACAATGTTATTAACTATTATGACCTCAATAAAATAATTAAAAAAAGAGAGAGAGAGAGAAACCAGCAATGGAGACTGAGAAGTAATGACCAGGAGTACAGGTGGTGAGAAAGGTGGAATAATGCACCCTCCTCCAAAGTCTATCTCCCAATACCTGGAACCCATCAATACGTCATCTTCCATGGCAAATGGGACTTTGAGATGTGACTAAGTTGAGGACCTTGATATGGGGAGATTAGCCTGGATTATCTGGGTAGGCTCAGTGTCATCACAAGGGTCCTTATGAGTGAAAGATGGAGGCAGGAGAGTCAGAGAAAGAGAAGTAGCATGAGAGCAGAGGTCTGAGGGATGCGATTGCTGGCTGGGGGCCATGAGCTAAGGAATGTAGGCAGCCTCTAAAAGCTGGAATAGGCAAGAAAACAGATTATCCCCTATAGCCGCCAGAAGGAAGGCTGCTCTGCCAACTCATTTTGACCTCTGATCTCCAGAACTGTGAGAATACATTTGTGTTGCATTAAGTCACTGAGTTTGTGGTAATTGGTTACAACAGCAATAGAAAACGAATGCAGGGAGAAAACCAAAAGGGTGTGGTATCCAGAAGCCAAGTGAAGAACGTGTATCAAGGAGGAGGGAGTGACCACAGTGTCAAGAGCTGCTGCCAGACCAGTGAGATAAGGTGAGAACTGACAACCAGGTTTAGAGAGGTGAAGGTCTCGATGACCCAGGCAAGGACAGCTTCGATGCCGTGGTGGTTTTCAGAGAGAACAGGGAGCTTATTACTTGTCTGTCTAAATGCATGAAGACAACATATGGACCAGTGACGAGTGCGTGTTATAAGGAAAATAAATAGACAAGGAAAGAGAAGATGAGGGATGCTGCTCAGGCATCAGTTTGGATTCTTTCCTGGGATGGTTCCCGAAGATGATTACTCTCAGGTGTTTCTGAGATTCCTATTTGTTTCTTTTTATTTCCCCCAGAGAGTCCTAATTTCTGACCTTCCTCCCAATTTGGGTCTCAAGGCCCCTTCATTCACTGATTTCTGGGATGACACCAGGAAGCACTCCTGGAGCCTGTGTTCACCCCAGTGTCCTAGGGAACCACAGTGACCTGGGTCCCTGGATGCTTTACCAGCTGGCCCTAAGTTCATCCTCCAGGTAAGACTCAGCCAGTTTCAAAGAACAAACGCATCTACGTTGCAAAATCGTGAAAAGATTTGTAGGTAGAGGTGAAAACCCAGAGCTTGGAAGTCCCTGGCAGGCAGCAAAGGATGGTGGCTGCTGATGGGCCAGACAGGCTTAACTGGGAAGCCCGTTTGTAGGCTAAGTGGATCTCAACCCCCTTCAGTTAGCAGACTTCTCATGTCCACTTGGCTCCGCATGCAGGGGCAGTTTGGCAAGTTCCCCAAGCATCAGCTTTTATTTGAATTCTCAGCTCAGACTGGCTTTCCAAGTTGGGCTGTGCTCAAGATGTTCCAGAGCCTGGGGTGGGAACCCCAAGTCTTCCTGCACTTAGCTCTCCTCCCTATTGTCCATCCCCATTTAATTACTCAAGCCCTAAAGCTCCGAACGGCCAGACCCCAAAGCCTGGCAGAACCACAAGTGGCAGAATCTGTGGACTTCTCAACCACTGAGAGAGATGCGCCCTGTGGGATTAGCACATTCAGACCTCAGGGTTACCGCGACAGCAGTGGCTGTGGAGTAGAGGCTTGCCCTCCTCCAGGGTCTTCTCAAACAGAGGGCTTGTATCCAGGGGTGTAGTCAGTTGTTGGCCCACCAGAGGGGCTCTCAAGGTCTGTGTGTGTGTGAGACGGGGGAAGTATGAGCTTCCCTTTGACATTATTATCCTCTTGGCGGCAGGTTTGGGGTAAGGAAAGGAGTTCAGTGGGACTGTGATGAAAACTGTAGCTTTCTCACCAGAAAAATGCACGACCATGCATTTTTACACACAATTTCATCTCTTTCATCAATCCCAGAAAATGATCCATAGGACACGAGAGTTAAAAAGCTCTGCTCTGTATGTTTTCCAAAGTGTGATATATATTCCTCTAAAGGTGCCCAAGACAATTTGATTTTAGCGGGTACGAGGATGAGCATTTTTTATTTTAACAGTTATTTTAATAATATTTTAAATATCAAAATATTGATTTTCATATTTATTTTAAAGTGCATGTAAAACCTGTGATTTTACAGGTATTATTGCTTAGTGTGAGTAAATGGTAAAATAAAAGTGAGTCTACTTAAAAATATTAAATATAATAGTTCAGGTGGTACATCAGTTTGGTAAAAACTGGGACAGTGGTGGATGACCCATGTCTGGGAAGTCTGGGAAGCACAGTATCCATGGCCTTGGAGCAGTTTGGACCCAAAGTTCTCTCCTTTCCTCTCTCTTTTTTTTTTTTTTTTTTAAAAAAAGGCTGATTGCAGCTCAATAAATGGACTTCATGCCCCACTAATGACGTGAGCTGCACCTGGAAGAACCCGGTTCTTACCTGAACCTGGAGTGAGGAGCTTGACCCTGCCGGACCCTGAGGGCCAAGGCTCAGCCTTCACTCTCCCGCTTGCTCAAGGTGGACAGCTCAGCTTCCTCAAGTCCAAGGCCAGGGCCACAGCAGACCTTGTTTCATCCCCCAAGTATGCTGGTCCAAACAAGTTTGACTTGTTTTGTGTGTGTGTGCCTTCCTGTGAGTGTGAATGTGTGTGTAAGTGTGTACACAGAGGGGGTGTGGCAAAGTGGGGAAGAGTGGAAACCAACGGGGCCAGGAGGTCCCCCTGGAAATTTCACAGCAGAGCTGCAGGACGCGCCCCTCCAAGGACTATGCTCGGGAAGGACCCCTAGGAGAGGCCCCATTCAGAAATGAGCCCCAAACAACAGAGTTGGTTCATGACACTCCCCTCCCCCATTAACGCCCCTCCTGGTCCTCACATTACAAGAGCCAGGTTCTAACCTCAACAGGTGTCAGCATCCCTGGTCAACATGCCTGGTCCAGCAGGAGGAGAGGACAGAGGTGGAGATGGCAGCATGGGGGTTGCTAGAAAGGCTTAGCTAGAGAGAAGAACAGAAACGTCTTGTCTCCATTCAGGCCTTAAGAAGAGGGCTTCTCTCTGAAAGGATACCCTGCTCCAGATTTCTCCTCTCTCTCTCCCCCACAATTTAAAGACAACCCTACACTATTTTTCAGAATAGAAATCTGCAGACAGAAGCCAACAGGCAACTGGAGTATTGGGTGACTATGGCCATTGGTCAAGTTTGGGCCATGGGTTTGTAAGTGTGTTGTTAGTTTTTAGTTTTTTTCCCACATCCTCATACTGGGGCCCCGATATAAGGATGCCTGCAACATGGCCACACTGGGACTCTTTGGGTAACAGGTGAGTACTGGGGTAGGAAGCAAATTTGGACTCAGTATTGTCTGAGTCCTCCCCGAAGGTCAGGTAAGGCAAAGCAAAGCAAAATAAAATCAAACCACAGTACCGGGTAGTTAGCAGAGCTGGGAAGGTGGAGCCATCTAGGGCAGCTGACCAGGAGTGATGCTCACGATGGAGCTGTGAGGAGAAGCCACACCCGAAGACTCCTGTTTACAGGACACAGTCACAATGTAGGATGGCTCCCATGAGCCATCACAAGCCTGGAAGTCTCTTGTATTCTGGTCCCAACCTCTCATTTCCTACAATCAGCTTCAGTTATATGTATGGCTAAACCTTCTGCCCCTTCAGCATGACTCGACACAAAACATCAGCTTCCAAGATTAGATTGCGCTCCCACTGCAGAATGCTGAGTCCTGGCATTTTACATATGAAACCTCCCAAATTCGACCCCCTTCTCCCCTTGGTCACAGCCACCATGGTACAAGCCACCATTACCTCTCGCCCGGGCTATGCAGAAGCATCCTGCCTAGTCCCTCACACCCACTTGGGCTCCCTTGACACTGCAGCCAGAGTGCTCTTCCAAAGATGCAAATCTGACCACGCCACACCCCTGCTTGAATCCCTTGCCTGGCTTCCCATCATTCTCAGAATCAAGTCCCAAATCCTGACCACAGCCTAGAAGGCCCCGCATGACGTGGCCCCAGCTGATCTCTGGCCTCCTCCCACATCCCTCTCCTTGCCCACAGCCTCTGTCACATTGATTTTATTTATATCCTTGACTGTGCCAAGCCTTTCCCCTTCAGAGCCTTCACGCTTGCTGTTCTGTCTGGAATGTTCTTCCCATGGCACTTCACCTGGCTAAGCCCTATCCATCCAATAGCTCAGTGTAAGTGTTGCTTTCTCAAGAAAGCTCTTCCTGAACCCCTCCCCTCCAAACCTACACTCTGACAGCAGTGGGTAATTAAATAATTACTGTGCGATTAGTATGTTCCCTCCCCTTCCTCATTAGACTGTTAGCTCCAAGAAGACCATATTGGTTTTGTCCATTGGTGCCTCCCCAGTGCCTAGCTCAGTGCTGCCAACCATTAAGGGACCAAGTGAATGAGTGAATAAATTATTGAAGAATTAGGCAAGATGGCCCAGTGACAAGCCACCTGAAACAGTGAGAAGCAAGTCCTCTTATCGAAAGATCTAAAAGCACTTGCTGGGGCTGGCCCTGTGGCTTAGCGGTTAGGTGCGCGCTCCTCTACTGGCGGCCCGGGTTCGGATCCTGGGCGCGCACTGACGCACCGCTTCTCTGGCCATGCTGAGGCCGCGTCCCACATACAGCAACCAGAAGGATGTGCAACTATGACATACAGCTATCTACTGGGGCTTTGGGGAGAAAAAAAGGAGGAGGATTGGCAATAGATGTTAGCTCAGAGCCGGTGTTCCTCAACAAACAGAGGAGGATTAGCATGGATATTAGCTCAGGGCTGATCTTCCTCACAAAAAAAATAAATAAATAAATAAAAGCACTTGCTGGGGCCATCTTGAAAGCAAGAACTAGAAGCAGGGAACAGCTGTTGGTTTATGTTCAAGCATGATGACCCCACTGTCACCAGTCCTATGGCCAGATCTGGGGAAGGACCGAGGAGTTGGTTTGACTCTGGACGAAGCCTACTTGGAGCCGTGCGGATAGGGGCCATCTCCCATGCCCAAGGACCACTGGGATGGAGACAGCATCGATTTTGGAGTCAGATACCCTTGGCTTTTCCACTAAGCAGCTGTTTGACCTTGGACAAATTACAAAGCCTCCTTGAGCCTCAGTTTCCACATCCTAAAAGGGGGATAACAAAACCTACCCCAGGATCAGTTAAAGGCTGAAATACCGTAATGAGCCTGCACTGCACAGCAGTGGGCAGCTCAAAGTGCTAATCCTTTCTCCCTCCCCTGTCATTTCACTCTTTTAGACACCCAAGCCAGCATGTCAGAGAAGGAATAAAGGGAAGTCTGGGGGATTGGAGGACATAGGACACCCAAGACACTACCCCAACCTCTCCACCCACCTATGGGAGCCCTAGTACAAGGCTAGGGCGGCACCAGGAAATCCAAGCTAGCTGAGAAGGGTGATGATCTGTGGCTTTTGGAAGCAGGAGTAGGGTGAGATGGGAAAGAGAGGACAGGTGAGCTTGGAAACTATTATTCAAACAGAAATGAAGAGCAGTTGCAAAGAGGGAGAGGCTGATAAGGAAACAGGAAGGAAAGACTGGGCGTGTGAGGGGCTGGGAAAGGTGATCCAAGTTGTCAGATGGCAGAGGCTGCAGAAGGAACAAGTAGGAAGGAGGGGGTAACTTGGGAGGTGGGAGAAGCAGCAGATAGAAGAGGGTCAGGGGAGAGGCTGGAGAGGAAGGGCAAGCTCCTGGGAGAAGGGAGCGGGGGCAGTGACCTGTTACCTGGAGAGAAGAGAGGGGAAGCGGAGGTGAGGGCGGAGGCTGTCACCTTGGGTCCTCCTAAAGAGCAGGTGAATGGGGCTTGCTGGGGAGCGCAGAGTTGGGGGAGGAGTGGGGAGAGAAGGGGGTGTGTGATCCCCGGTCGGGCTGTACCTGAGGGTCTCCTAGCAGGTCGCCCACGTAGTACTGCTCCAGCCAGCGGCGCGCGTTGGCCGAGTGCCGGTGCGGCGGCCCGTCCAGGTCGGCGCTAACGTCCTGGCCAGCCCGTGCCCGCAGCAGCTGCTCGCCCCCCGGGTGGTGCCGGACGAAGCCGGTGAGGTCGTAGAGGCGGGCCCCGCAGCGGACCCAGCAGTCGCCGGCCGCAAGGCGCCGCTGGACCTCGGCGGGCGAGAAGGAGGCGGCGGGGGGCGGAGCGGGGGCCATGGCGGGAGAGCGGAGCTCGCAGCTCGAAGCCCGGGCGTCTGCTCGGCGGCCGCCCAGCGCGCCTCTAACATCCCCTGAGCCGCGGCCGCCTTGACGGCCCGGCCGCCACCGCACCTGCTCATTTGCATGCCGCTCTACCATTGGCTGCTCTGCGGGACGCTGCCCGAGCGCGGAGGGGCCCCCTTCCCCATTGGCGGGCAGGAAGCCGGGGCGGACCCGAGCGGGGCGGGCCAGGCGCTGCCAGCCGCCCGCCAGGTGGCTCGAGGCAGGTAGAGGGCGCGACCGCCAGGTGTGTCCCGTAGCAGGAGAGCGAAGGGGGCGGGCAGATGCAGGCGGAACAAATCGTCCCGTTGCGGGTGGCTATCTGGACGGACATCCTCGGTGGTCTGATCGCCTTGGAATAACTCTTCTGCTGCTACCTTATGGGAAAAACTTGCAGTTTTCTACCTTCAGGCTCCAGGACAGAGCGAGACAGGGCGAGGACTAGAGTTGGGCGGGTGAGGCACTGGTTTCGGGCGCAAAATTTAAGGGGGCGCCGCCAAACACAGAAATCACAGTATATATTTTAATGTAATATTTAAAAAATCATATCACATTGCACAACAATGTGAATGTACTTAATGCCACTAAACTGTAAATTTAGAAGTGGTTAAAATGGTAAATTTTATGTATATTTTACCACAATAAAAATATATATAATAATTAAAAAAAAATCATATTGGCAAACCACAGCCTGCGGGCTGGCCACCTGTTTTTGTAAATAAAGTTTTATTGGAACCAGGACTAGTGAGGCGAGTGAGGCAAGGTGGTGAAAGTGAAGGGTTGGATCTTGTCTTTAATATTTAAAATTTTTGGTATTTTGTTCATGATGGATATTTTGCATTAATTTTGAGTAGGCAAGAGATGGGCTGAGTCTATGGGTCTGCTATGCAACTGCTGTCCAACAGGCCTGGAGGCCTTAGGTCACTAATGTTGCTTTTCTCAAGTGGCGAAAACCTTCACCTTATTTCCATACCTACTCTATTCCAGATACGTTGCATGTGCAAAAGCAGTCAAGTACACACCTGTAGGTGTCCTCAGGTATTCCCCACTGACAATATCTGCAGGACTTCCCCTTTGGATTTCTTACCATTGCCTTAAACTCCTATTGTCTGAAGTTGAACAAAGAATTTAGCCATCTGTTCAGAACTGTAACACATTTCTTGCCATAGTAATTCCACTTGTAGAAATTTGATCTTACAGATAGACTGTATACAGATGTATGCATAATGAGATTAATTGCAACATTGTTTATAGACTAGAAACAACCCAAATATTCATCATTAGGGAGGACTGATTAAGTAAACGGTGTATTCAGACAGTGAAATACTATGTAGCCAATAGAAAGAATGAGGTAGATCTATATCCACTGATAGGGAACAATTTCCAGGACATTGTAAGTGGAAACCAACAAGAACAGCATGTATGGTATGCTAACAGCTATTTTGCTATTTTTAATTCTTTAATCTTTAAAAATGGTTTGAATGCAAACAAAAGAGTATATGTAAGTTTTAAAGCAAAAATAATATAATTAACTCATTGACTTTGCCTCCCAATCCATGAGCTAGGACATTACCAAAAACTTGCTCCCACTTCTATACTCCAATCCTTCCATCTCTCTGCCTTCTCCCCAGAGGTAACCACTGTCCTGACTTTTGTGCTTATCCTTCCTTCACTTTTTATTTTTAATATTTTTATCACATCTATCTGTATGCCTATACAATATGTTGTTTAGATTCGCTTGTTTTTGAGTTTTATGAAAATCACATGATGCTGTATTTTTCTTTATGTGGCATTGCATGTTTTACTCAATATTGTTTTAAGATTCATCCATGTTGCTGAGGGTCACTGTAGTTCATCAGTTTTCACTGTGGTGTCATATTCTGCTACATGAGTTTATTTACCCATTTTCCTTTACTTATAGATAGAAGTTTGAGTTGTTTATTTTCTTCTATTATGAGCATTCTTGTACATATGGGTAAGAGTTTCTATAGCCAATATATCTAGGAATGCAGTTGTTGGGTCATAGGGTATGCAAGTGTTCAAATTTACAAGATAATGTAAATTAACTTCTAAATGGTCGTACTATTTTACATCCCCATGAAAGATGTATGATAATCCCTAGCCCTAAGTCTGGGAACAAGGCGAGGATGCCCACTCTTCTCATTTATATTCAACGCTGTATTGGAGGTCCTGGACAGTGATGTAAGACAAACAAAAGAAACAAAAAGCATAAAGAGGGGCCGGCCCGGTGGCGTGATGGTTAAGTATGTGTGCTCTGCTTCTGCAGCCTGGGGTTCCCAGGTTCGGATTCTGGGCGCAGACGCACGCACCGCTTATCAAGCCATGCTGTGGCAGCATCCCATATACAAAATAGAGGAAGATGCGCAGAGATGTTAGCTCAGGGCTAATCTTCCTCAGCAAAAAGAGGGGGATTGGCAACAGATGTTAGCTCAGGACCCATCTTCCTCACCAAAAAAAAAAAAAAGCATAAAGAGCAGAGACAAAGGCTTAAAAACCTCTCTACTTGCAGATAACATGATCGTTTACACAGAAAACCTCAACTAATTTGCAAAGCAACTAAAACTCATAAGTGAATTTAGCAAGTTCACAGGATCCAAAGTCAAAATACAAAAATCAATGTGTTTTAATGACA